>NC_061512.1:150971557-151250894 GCF_022539505.1 Lolium rigidum | reverse complement strand
TAGATTGTATGCGATGTAAAGAATAGGACCGGGGTCCACGGTTCACTAGAGGTGTCTCTCCCATAAGATAAAAGCATGTTGGGTGAACAAATTACGGTCGGGCAATTGACAAATAGAAAAGGGCATAACAATGCATATACATGATATGATAAATATAGTGAGATTTAATTGGGCATTACGACAAAGTACATAGACCGCCATCCGGCATGCATCTATGGCTAAAAAGTCCACCTTCGAGGTTATCATCCGAACCCCTTCCGGTATTAAGTTGCAAGCAACGAGACAATTGCATTAAGTATGGTGCGTAATGTAATCAACAACTACATCCTTAGACATAGCATCAATGTTTTATCCCTAGTGGCAACATCACATCCACAACCTTAGAACTTTACGTCACTTGTCCCGAGATATCAATGGAGGCATGAACCCACTATCGAGCATAAATACTCCCTCTTGGAGTTAAGAGCAAAAACTTGGCCAGAGCCTCTACTAATAACGGAGAGTATGCAAGATCATAAACAACACATAAGTAATAGATTGATAATCACCATAACATAGTATTCTCTATCCATCGGATCCCGACAAACACAACATATAGTATTACAGATAGATGATCTTGATCATGTTAGGCAGCTCACAAGATCCAACAATGAAGCACATAAGGAGAAGACGACCATCTAGCTACTTGCTATGGACCCATAGTCCGGGGGTAAACTACTCACTCATCACTCCGGAGCGATCATGGCGATGAAGAGTCCTCCGGGAGATGATTCCCCTCTCCGGCGGGGTGCCGGAGCGATCTCTGAATCCCCGAGATGGGATTCGCGGCGCGCGTCTGTGGAAGGTTTTCCGTATCGTGGCTCTCGGTACAGAGGGTTTCGTGACGAAGACTTTAAGTAGGCGGAAGGGCAAAGCGGGGGGCCACACGAGGGCCCCACACACCAGGGCCGCGCGGCCAGGGCCTAGGCCGCGCCGCCCTAGTGTGGCGGCGCCTCGTGGCCCCACTTCCTTTCCCCCTCGGTCTTCTGGAAGCTTCGTGCAAAAATAGGACCCTGGGCGTTGATTTCGTCCAATTCGAGAATATTTCCTTACTAGGATTTACTGAAACCAAAAACAGCGAGAAAACGACAAGCTGGCTCTTCGGCATCTTGTTAATAGGTTAGTTCCGAGAAAATGCGTAAATACGACATATAATGTGTATAAAACATGTAGATATCATCAATAATGTAGCATGGAACATAAGAAATTATCGATACGTCGGAGACGTATCGGCATCCCCAAGCTTAGTTACGCTCGTCCCGAGCGGAGTAAACGATAACAAGGATAATTTACGGAGTGACATGCCATCATAACCTTGATCATACTATTGTAAACATATGTAATAAATTCAGCGATCAAAACAATGGTAATGACATGAGTAAACAAATGAATCATAAAGCAAAGACTTTTCATGAATAGTACTTCAAGACAAGCATCAATAAGTCTTGCATAAGAGTTAACTCATAAAGCAATAAATCAAAGTAAAGGTGTTGAAGCAACACAAAGGAAGATTAAGTTTCAGCGGTTGCTTTCAACTTATAACATGTATATCTCATGGATAGTGTCAATGTAAAGTAATATAACAAGTGCAATATGCAAGTATGTAGGAATCAATGCACAGTTCACACAAGTGTTTGCTTCTTGAGGTGGAGAGAGATAGGTAAACTGACTCAATAATAAAAGTAAAAGAAAGGTCCTTCAAAGAGGAAAGCATCGATTGCTATATTTGTGCTAGAGCTTTTATTTTGAAAACATGAAACAATTTTGTCAACGGTAGTAATAAAGCATATGAGTTATGTAAATTATATCTTACAAGTTCCAAGCCTCATGCATAGTATACTAATAGTGCCCGCACCTTGTCCTAATCAGCTTGGACTACCGGATCATCGCAATACACATGTTTCAACCAAGCGTCACAAAGGGGTACCTCCATGCCGCATGTACAAAGGTCTAAGGAGAAAGCTCGCATTTTGGATTTCTCGCTTTTGATTATTCTCAACTTAGACATCCATACCGGGACAACATGGACAACGAGATAATGGACTCCTCTTTAATGCATAAGCATGTGGCAACAATTATTATTCTCATATGAGATTGAGGATATATGTCCAAAACTGAAACTTCCACCATGATTCATGGCTTTAGTTAGCGGCCCAATGTTCTTCTCTAACAATATGCATACTCCAACCATTAAGGTGGTAGATCTCTCTTACTTCAAGACAAGACGGACATGCATAGCAACTCACATGATATTCAACAAAGGATAGTTGATGGCGTCCCCAGAAGCATGGTTATCGCACAACAAGCAACTTAATAAGAGATAAAGTGCATAAGTACATATTTAATACCACAATAGTTTTTAAGGCTATTCTGTCCCATGAGCTATATATTGCAAAGGCGAATGATGGAAATTTAAAGGTAGCACTCAAGCAATTTACTTGGAATGGCGGAGAAATACCATGTAGTAGGTAGGTATGGTGGACACAAATGGCATAGTGGTTGGCTCAAGGATTTTGGATGCATGAGAAGTATTCCCTCTCGATACAAGGTTTAGGCTAGCAAGGTTATTTGAAGCAAACTCAAGGATGAACCGGTGCAGCAAAACTCACATAAAAGACATATTGTAAACATTATAAGACTCTTCACCGTCTTCCTTGTTGTTCAAAACTCAATACTAGAAATTATCTAGACCTTAGAGAGACCAAATATGCAAACCAAATTTTAGCAAGCTCTATGTATTTCTTCATTAATGGGTGCAAAGTATATGATGCAAGAGCTTAAACATGAGCACAACAATTGCAAAGTATCACATTATCCAAGACATTTTAGAATTACTACATGTAGCATTTCCCGATTCCAACCATATAACAATTTAACGAAGAAGTTTCAACCTTCGCCTTGAACATTATGAGTAAAGCCTAAGGACATATTTGTCCATATGCAACGATGGAGCGTGTCTCTCTCCCACACGGTGAATGCTAGGATCCATTTTATTCAAACAAAAACAAAAACAAAACAAACCGACGCTCCAAGCAAAGAACATAAGATGTGACTGAATAAAAATATAGTTTCAGGGGAGGAACCTGATGATGTTGTTGATGAAGAAGGGGATGCCTTGGGAATCCCCAAGCTTAGACGCTTGAGTCTTCTTAAAATATGCAGGGATGAACCACGGGGGCATCCCCAAGCTTAGAGCTTTCACTCCTCTTGATCATAGTATATCATACTCCTCTCTTGACCCTTGAAAACTTCCTTCACACCAAACTTCAAGCAAACTCATTAGAGGGTTAGTGCACAATTAAAATTCACATATTCAGAGGTGACACAATCATTCTTAACACTTCTGAACATTGCACAAAGCTACTGGACATTAATGGATCAAAGGAATTCATCCAACATAGCAAATACGGCAATGCGAAATAAAAGGCAGAATCTGTCAAAAATAGAACAGTTCGTAAAGACGAACCTGAAAGGGGCACTAGACTTGCTCAAATGGAAAAAATCAAAACTAATGAAAGTTGCGTACATATCTGAGGATCACGCTCGTAATTTTGCAGATTTTTTCGAATTTTCTACAGAGACTTATGCCAGAATTCGTGACAGACGGTAATGCTGTTTCTGCGCAGCGATCCCAAATATAACATCAACTTTAACATTGAAACTTTACTTGGCACAAAAACATGATAAGGAGAGGTTGCTACAGTAGTAAACAACTTCCAAGACTCAAATATAAAACAAAATACTGTAGTAAAAACATGGGTTGTCTCCCATAAGCGCTTTTCTTTAACGCCTTTCAGCTAGGCGCAGAAAGTGTAAATCAAGTATTATCAAGAGATGAAGCATCAACATCATTACCAGGGTGTTAGGAGTTTTCTCAACAATGCATGTTATCTCGTCTATGTAAGTTTCAGAGGCTCTTTTTTCATTATTCTTAGGCTTGCTATTCTCATCAAACAAATTTTCAGGAACAAGCCAACCGTAGTTATTTTCTAGAGCTTCATGCATTCCTAGAAGCTTACAAGGTATTGTTGTCTTAACCTCCCCACCATCATTAATATCATTAGTGTACTTTACTCTCTCCATGTCCATATTTTCAAGGAGACTAACAAAATTGGTGTAAGAACCAAGCATTTTATATTTACCAAAGACTTTTCTAGCCTCTCTTGCTACACCACCAAATTCTTTAAGAAGGGTTTCTAAAACAAAGTCTTTCTTCTCTCCTTCCTCCATATCACCAAGTGTGAGAAACATGTGTTGGATTATAGGATTGAGATTAACAAATTTAGTTTCCAGCATGTGTACTAAAGAAGCAACAGCAATTTCATAAGTAGGAGCAAGTTCTACCAAGTGTCTATCTTCAAAATCTTCAGCGGTGCTAACATGAGTGAAAAAATCTTCTATATTATCTCTTCCAATTATAGATCCTCAGCCTACCGGTATGTCTTTTAGAGTGTACTTAGGAGGAAACATGATGAAATAAGCAAAAAGCAGACTAGGCAAATAAAATAAAGACAAGTAACTAATTTTTGTGTGTTTTTGATATGGAGAGCAAGACAGTAAATAAAGTAAAACTAGCAACTAATTTTTTTGTGTTTTGTTTAGGTGCAACAAACAAAGTAGTAAATAAAATAAAGCAAGACAAAAACAAAGTAAAGAGATTGGGAAGTGGAGACTCCCCTTGCAGCGTGTCTTGATCTCCCCGGCAACGGCGCCAGAAATTTAGCTTGATGCGCGTAGATGTACACGTCCGTTGGGAACCCCAAGAGGAAGGTATGATGCGCACAGTAGCAAGTTTCCTCGATAAGAAACCAAGGTTTAATCGGACCAGTAGGAGCCAAGAAGCACGTTGAAGGTTGATGGTGGCGAAATGTGATGCGGCGCAACACCAGGGATTCCGGCGCCAACGTGGAACCTGCACAACACAACCAAAGTACTTTGCCCCAACGAAACAGTGAGGTTGTCAATCACACCGGCTTGCTGTAACAAAGGATTAACCGTATTGTGTGGAAGATGATTGTTTGCGAAGAAAACAGTAAAACAAGTATTGCAGTAGATTGTATGCGATGTAAAGAATAGGACCGGGGTCCACAGTTCACTAGAGGTGTCTCTCCAATAAGATAAAAGCATGTTGGGTGAACAAATTACAGTCGGGCAATTGAAAAATAGAAAAGGACATAACAATGCATATACATGATATGATAAATATAGTGAGATTTAATTGGGCATTACGACAAAGTACATAGACCGCCATCCAGCATGCATCTATGCCTAAAAAGTCCACCTTCGGGTTATCATCCGAACCCCTTCCGGTATTAAGTTGCAAGCAACGAGACAATTGAATTAAGTATGGTGCGTAATGTAATCAAAAACTACATCCTTAGACATAGCATCAATGTTTTATCCCTAGTGGCAACGACACATCCACAACCTTAGAACTTTACGTCACATCGTCCCGAGATATCAATGGAGGCATGAACCCACTATCGAGCATAAATACTCCCTCTTGGAGTTAAGAGCAAAAACTTGGCCAGAGCCTCTACTAATAACGGAGAGCATGCAAGATCATAAACAACACATAAGTAATAGATTGATAATCACCATAACATAGTATTCTCTATCCATCGGATCCCGACAAACACAACATATAGTATTACGGATAGATGATCTTGATCATGTTAGGCAGCTCACAAGATCCAACAATGAAGCACATAAGGAGAAGACGACCATCTAGCTACTGCTATGGACCCATAGTCCGAGGGGTAAACTACTCACTCATCACTCCGAGAGGCGATCATGGCGATGAAGAGTCCTCCGGGAGATGATTCCCCTCTCGGCGGGGTGCCGGAGGCGATCTCCTGAATCCCCGAGATGGGATTCGCGGCGGCGGCGTCTCTGGAAGGTTTTCCGTATCGTGGCTCTCGGTACAGAGGGTTTCGCGACGAAGACTTTAAGTAGGCGGAAGGGCAACGCGGGGGGCCACACGAGGGCTCCACACACCAGGGCCGCGCCGCCCTAGTGTGGCGGCGCCTCGTGGCCCCACTTCCTTTCCCCCTCGGTCTTCTGGAAGCTTCGTGCAAAAATAGGACCCTGAGCGTTGATTTCGTCCAATTCCGAGAATATTTCCTTACTAGGATTTACGAAACCAAAAACAGCGAGAAAACAACAAGCTGGCTCTTCGGCATCTTGTTAATAGGTTAGTTCCAGAAAATGCGTAAATACGACATATAATGTGTATAAAACATGTAGATATCATCAATAATGTAGCATGGAACATAAGAAATTATCGATACGTCGGAGACGTATCACTTTGCGGTTGGGTTCCGAAAAACGCCGCAAAGGTTGGTTGATTGGTCTCGCGAGAGGATCCAAATTGTGGTGGTGCTCGGCAAGTTCCCTGGGTACTCCTGGCATGTCAGCTGGACACCATGCGAAGATTTTCCAGTGCTCACGGAGGAACTCGACGAGCGCGCTTTCCTATGCGATATCCATGTTTGTTGCAATGGATGTCGTTTTCTTTAGGTACGTCGGGTGGATGCATGTACCTCTTTTGAATCCTTGGTTGTGTTAAAAGTTGGCTTCTTAGAAGACCTCCCTACTTCTGGAAGCACATCATAATCAGTGAACCTTGGCGCCATATATTCTGCTTGCATCCCGAAAGTTTCTGACAGTCGATGAAAATCCTTGTCGCATTTATCAGATAACGCGAAACTTCCCTTAATTGTAATGGGTCCCACGGGTCCGGGCAACCTCCACAATAGATACGTATAATGTGGTACCGCCATAAACCTGGCGTATGCTGGTCGTCCTAACAAAGCGTGATACTGCGACGGGAAATCCACAACTTCGAACTCCAAATTCTCTATCCTGTAGTTTTCTTGGGTTCCAAACTGAACGTCGAGGTTGATCTTGCCCAATGGATAACTTGGCTTCTCTGGTGTAATCCCATGGAAACGTGTATCAGTTGGTTTCAGGTTTGCCAGGGATATGTTCATTTTCCTCAATGTATCTGCATACATAAGATTTAAACTGCTGCCGCCATCTATAAAAACTCTCGATACAACGAAACCAGCAATTACTACGGGTAGGATGAGTGCCGATTGTCCTGGTCGAGGAACTTGCTGTGGATGATCCGCAATTGTGAAGCCAATATCTTGCCCTGACCAATTTAGGTACTCAACTGTTGGTGGAGGCATCTTTTACGCCATGAATACTTGTCGTGAGATTACCTTCGCGCCCTGTTGGATGGCCTAGCTTTCTGAATCATCGAGACCACACCATTGGAGTTAGGATCGACATACGGTGGTGGATGTGGTGCTGCCGCTATTCTGAGCTGATGCCGATTTTCGTCCGTGATTGCGGGAGGAGGTGGAAGGTGAATCTCACTCCTTGGCCCCTGAGGGTTTATGTTCATTGCTTGGGCATTTGCAATTCCTGCGGCTCGCAACATTGCCTGAAAATTTCGGCAATCTTTCTGGAGATGTCCTGACTGCCTCTTTCCATTGTTGTCGAGATAAAAGTGCATTTGACACGGACCGTTCATCATCTCCTCGGGGGACACGTAAGGTCTTTGAAATCTTGGTCCACTATTTTGCCTGTTGCCGCGAGAATCACTTCTATTGTCGCCTTGTTGCTCATTATTCCTTTGATAGTCATCTCGACTATTCCCTCCAGGATTTCCCCGAAAGCCAGCCGATATATGGCCAGGAGCGTCGTTGTTGTAGAACTGGCGAGAAAATCGCCTTCTATTTTGATAATTTCGACCACGGTCCTCTTCTGGCGATCTGTGTCGCTTGTTGTATATTGCGTCTTCTCCATCTTCCCACTTATTAGCTATCTCCATTAGTGCTGATATGGTCTTAGGGTTAGTTCTCCCTAAGTCCTCGACGAAATCTCCTCGCCAAATTCCCCGCCACGAACGCATCTATTGCTCTCTCGTCGGATATATCCTCTGCCGAGTTTTTTATAATGTTCCACCGCTGTATATATTTTCTCATCGACTCATCGTGTTTACGTCGACACGCCCTCAATTCTTCCAATGACGCAGGTTTCTTGCGGGTGGATCGAAAATTTCTCACGAAGATGTCCTCGAAATTATCCCAGGTGTCGATGGAGCCTGGGGGAAGTTTCTTTATCCAAGATCTTGCGACACCACTCAAGTGAACTTGGATACTTTGCATAGCTGTTGCTCTGGTTCCTCCTACCAGCTTCACCATCTCGGGATAATCCACGAGCCAATCCTCGGGATCCTGCAGGCCGTCGAATTTCTTGAAATTCTCGGGTAACTTGAACCCTTTTGGGACTCGAGTCTTTCGAACTCTTCTCGTAAAGCACGGGAGTCCACACATATCTTCGTCGGCAACTTCTGGTGAGTGCGGCGTTCCCTTCTTTCTTGTCGCGCTCTATCCACCCTCACTTGAACTGATGTGTCTCTTGCTCCACTTGTTCTCGGTGGATCTTGAACCGTTGTAGTGGGTCGTGGACTATTTTGCCTAGGATTTCCTTCGGGAGGCGTGGCTGCAAATGTTGTTCCCATAACTCCTACTCCAGCCATTGCCATATTGAACAATGGTTCTCTCGGGTCCCCGGGAGGTGGTGCGGACGCGAGGATGTAAGCTTGCGTTGCCATGTAACACAGCTACGGCGTTTTCGGGATGATATTTCCCCTTGTATCAATCGTCATGAAAGACATGTCGAGATTTTGAATTATGTTTCCTCTCTCTTCTTCAGGTATATTTTGCAGCCGAGATCTCGATCTCCTTCGAGCCTCTCTATGGCTATCTGCCGAAGTTTCTGATTGTCGACTCAGCTCTGCTCGACGCCTGCTGGACGCGGAAGCTGCCTCTTTTCTCCTATTCAAGGATGTTGTCTGTTTTTCCAACTCTCTACTTACCCGAGCAAGTCTATATTGATATGCTTGTAGTTCTTGTACAGTAGCAGTGGTGGTCATTGGTTCTGAACCATCCATGGCTCTTGCAGCCCTATCCCACGCTGCTTGCGGGAGTTGGACTTTTGCGCGAGTTGAAGACCCAGCATATTTAGTGCCTAAGCCTTTTCTGAGATCAGCGGGATCGATGTATGGATTTCCCAAATCATCGAAAGCCTCTGACGTTTCTGGTTCTGATCGGCCTTCCTCTTCTATCGCATAGATCTGATGGTATTTTGAGTATTGATTTTTGTCAGGATTGGTGACACCATCATATAGATTGGTGAAGACCTTTCCGATGGCAGCAGATTTGTCGATGAAGTTGAAGCTGTCGATCTTTGTCGGAATCGCTGCTTATAAAGGATTCCGCAGACGACTCGAAAGATGTGTCGCTGAAGATCTTGGCGAGCTTTCCGTTTGCCTTGGTGTCGACGAAGCGTGGCGACGAAAACTCCTCGTCACTCGACGAAAAGTTAGAATCGACCGTTGAAAATTCCGACGAGATCGGAATTTCGAGACGGTAGGATCCTTCTTTGTTGACGCCAAATCGGAATTCTCCGAACGTCATGACGATGGGCTCCTCCAGATAGGCACATGCATCCATACGGGAGGGCGGGTGAGAAATAAAGTTGACTAGATGAGTTTTTTCCTGTTTACCTCGATCCATCGCATTGCTAGCCACCGACGAACTCGACGATTCTGGACGTGCCATCGAGATCAGCTCCTTGCAACCTCTAATCCCCACAGACGGCGCCAATTGACAAAGGATTAATTTGTCAATGCCTACAGATTGTAGACTAGGGTTTTGCTAGAAGTAGAGGGCAAGTAGATCTCGAAGGTTTCAGCCGAAAAGCACTCGACGATTCTAAAACTAGGGTTGCGTTAATAGTAGATTCGATCCTTGCTTCGTCCCTCGACTCCCCCTTATATAGAGGGTGGAGCCGAGGGTTTCGTAATACACAAGTTACAGAGTTCGGGAGGGTTTCGTACCCAACCCGTAAGATTACAAATTTCTATCTTTCCTAATACAAACTATCTTTCCTTAACACTAAATGGGCTTCCAAGTCTTCTTATTCTTCGAGTCCTGGGCCTTTAGTAAACCCCGAGTATCATCTTTGGCAGGCCCATTGGGGATGCCTATGTCAGCCGCACTTTTTTCTCGCGGCGTGGATCCGATGTACTTGTTGCCGGTTCCACGCGTGAGATCCGCGGATCGATGAAAGGATTGCCCAAATCATCGAAAGCCTCAGACTCTTCATCCTCTTGTCGACTTGTTCCACCGATCGCGCATATTTGGTGGTATATTGCAGTTGTGTTTTCATCAGATTCAGGGTCGATGACACCGTCGTATAGATCGGCGAAGACCTCCCTACCATCAGCAGAGGTGTCAATGAAGTTGGTGACGCCGTGGTTGTTGAAGTCGTTGTTGAAGCTTTCCGAGTCTCTTTCTAGATCGAAATCCGTGAACGACCCGAAAGTCATGCCACCGAACAGATTGGTGAGTGCCCCACCGTCGACGGGCTTGATGAAGCGTGGCGGCGAAACTTCCTCGTCGCCTGACTCGATGGATGATGCTGACGATCCCGAGAAATCGGAATCGACCGCTGACGGTCCCGAAAAAATCGATGCCACAAGACGATGCGATCCTTCTTTCCCGATGAGGAAGCGGAAGCTCCCAAACGTCATCTCCGTCGACTCCTCCAGATGAGCTTATGCATGCAAACGGGTGGGAGGGTGAGGAACAAAATCGGCGAGATCAGGTTGGACTCGTTTACCTCCGTCCATCGCATTGCTTGGAGCAGATGATGATGTTGACGATGCCATCGAAATCACGCCCTTGCGACCTCCAATTCCCATAGATGGTGCCAATTGACAAGGTATTAACTTGTCAATGCCTACAGATTGTAGACTTGGGTTTCGTAAGAAGTAGAGGGCAAGTAGATCTCGAAGGTTTCAACCGACAAAGGTGTTTCGACTAAAGCTACAGTGGTTTCTGTTGACAATGAATCGATCCTTTTCTCTTCCTTCGAATCTACTTTATATAGGAGGCAGAGCCGAGGGATTTCGTGTCCTACAAGTTACAAACTACGAGAAGGTTTATCGGGCCTTTCCCGTATTGTTACACGTTTCCTAATACAGCTCCATATTCCTTATCCGAGATCCTCTGGGCTTCTGGGCCTTCAATGCTTCGGGTCGTGGGCCTCCAGATAACCTCGGGTACTTTATTCGGCAAGCCCATTCGGCATGCCTATGTCACTAACCAACAAGATTAATAATATGATAGAAATTACAAACTAAAATAAGACGTGCAGAAAGTAAATGATAAAAACTTCTCATTAATATTCCATAACGGCAACTCACACCAAGGGATACACAGATAATCAACTAAAGGAGAGATACTTCCACACTGCAAAGTATCATACATGATAACTTCGCTACTCATGATATGACTCTACTGAAAAGTAAATAAGTAAAAGATAATATTGTGATACCGCGGCACTCCCCCAAGCTTGGAACAACCAAGGGGATGCCAATACCAATGATGAATTACTCCTTCGGTGGTGGTGGTGCATCCTTAATAAGATTATCAACCAGTTCCTTCAACTCATCTATCTTGTAGGTGAGCATATGAATCAACTCTGTGTTGTGATCAATACAATTCATGAATCTGTTAGACTGTGAATCCCAGCTCTTGGAATTATTCCCCCATCCTTCCTCAGACTCAGAGCTTCCTTTCCCTGCATTGTTAAAACGATCCATATCCCATCCAGAGGGTAACTCCGCCCGAGGCACCCTTTTGAATTGATGTTTATGAACTAAAGTATGTAAGTTTTACGTTTTCTTGAAGACGGTGTCCTCTCTGCTAGGATGTGACGTGGAATCCCTCCTCCAGCACTTATCCGTGCTCCTTTCTTGAACTTGAGAGAGTCTTCCACCACTCCAATACTTGCAATAATGGTGCGAGGAGGTGAGTGTCAGTCTTCTTCTACTCGCTCTTCATCTTCACTCTTTACCTCCTCCTCTGGCTTGGGATCTTGGAGATCATCTTCCGGCAGCTCCTTGCCCTTGTTGTTGTTGGTGGAGACCATGGTGCCTCTAAAACTTAGAACAAATCCAGGCAGAAACAGACCAAAATGAAAACACGACGAGAACACGATATACGGACCTCGGGGGATCCAGGGGAGTATATAGAAAAAATTTCGTAACAAAAGGAAGCGAACAAGGCGAAACCGGGTCAGAAAGGGGCTCCAGGGCACCCAGACCATGCCTAGGCACATCCTGGAGCTGGCCCACGCCTAGGGGTGGTCTGGTGCCCTTGGGCACCTTTTCCTACCCGTTTCCGTCTCGTAATTTTTCATATTTATTAAAAACAACAAAAATATAACCTGGAAAGTTTAACGCGAACCTTTTCTTACTAAACTATTACCTATTCGAAAACTGACTCTGCAGATTCTTGGATTTCCTCCTTAATAAATTCTTCTGGAGTCACCACTTGAATAATATCAATATCTTCATTATAAGAATCTCCAGAAACATAATGTTTGAGTCTTTGCCCATTCAGAACTTGTGTAGTGTTATCCTTCAATGAAGCAATTTTTATGGCACTGGAACGATACACCTCTTCAATAATAAAAGGCCCTTCCCATTTCGAGAGTAATTTTCCTGCAGTGGATCTATGTGTTGAGGTTGTGTCTCGACATGCCCTCTCCTAGCCTTTATATAGCAGGCCAGGTCCCGAGAGTTCTGTACGGACTCGACTAGGTTATAACGAGATCTATTCTAGTCTTTCCTTGTACGGTATCTTTCTGCCTTGTTCGTCAAGAATCCTTCTTCGAGTAAGTCTCCTTCGTTGGAACTGACGCGTAGGCCCACCTTGGCTATTGGGCAATCTTCAGGGGCCCTAATTGGGCCAGAGGATGTAGTCTAATATTGAGTACCCGAAGGATAATGCCCACATCATAGTGTCATGGCTGAAGCATGGTTGTAGGATTTAACTATTAAAAAGGAGACTACAGGCCTCAGCATCAGGTAAGAATGAAGGGGAGTTTGCCTGTGTGTATATGCCTACACTGCAACTGCAACTTTAGAAGAGAAACAACATGTATCAGAGAAGCATAAATTAGAGGGTTGATTGTCCTTGTCATGGTCCTCGAAGCAATGTATTCTCTTGTGACGATTTCAAACCCTGCAATAAAAAAATAGTTAGGAGTTTTTAATGCGGCCGGAGGTAGTTTTCTTCTTCGTAATATGTTTACACTTGGATCACTCACCTTGAAGTTACCAGTGCATTTTTTTATCATCCTGATTTTCTCATTGTACAAACATGTCACGCCTGGTTTTAGTTACTACTGTATGGTCTTTCGTAATTGCATCACAACACAAAATAAATTAGCAGGAGTCCTCTTGGAGTGTCTGCCATTTCTCTAAGGATAGCTCTTTGAGTTGTTACCAGTGCACACTTAGTCAACGTCAGCAACCACTATCAAGATTAGTTCTCCCATTCGTTTTCAAGATGGTGACCTGTGATGATTTTTTTTGGTTTTTTAAAATGCATGTGTGTTTCATGGAAATTGGTATAGGTTAGTGTTGTTGCAGGTTCTGCGTTATTTGGTGTCAGGTGAAGGAATTCCTCTTGCATGTTCTCTATTTTTTAATCTCTTGATCGATCCTTTTGTTCTTAATTCTCAACATATGCATCACTTTATCCTGCCAAGTTGATTGTTCTAGCCTCCATACTATGACAGTATGCTTATTCGTGTATCGATTTTATGATATTGAATTAGTTGTGATTGAAGAGAACTTCTGTTGAATGTTTAGCAGTTTCTCAAAGAATCACACATTATTTTTCTATTTTCATTTGCACTTTCAACTTTCACACCATGCAGTCCTGAAATGTGTTTCTGGCTGTCATAAAATGTTATGTATAGACCTTCAACACATCAAAAGTACTCATATTTACACTAGATCAATTATTTTTCCTTAATAGCGAACTTATCAGTAATAACTTATGTTATGTATAGACCTTCAACACATGAAAATTACACATATTTACATCAGGTCAGTTATTTATCCGTAACCAATTTATCAAGGATAGACTAATTGTCGTTCACTCGTTTGAGATATTTGCTAAGAGCCTATCATTATTTCAAGTCAGCTTAGAAGCCTAACTTTTGCTTCATTGATGTCTTTTGCGCAGATGAATATATTTGTCATTTGTATATGGTTCTTTTATCATCATATGTAACATGTCATGATGGTTAGTAAGAATAAATGCAAGAACAGATTTAGTTTTGTTTGGTAATATTTGCATAATCTATAGTCACAGCGTGCTAAGTTGTGAAATATTGTTGCGATGACTGGTTTCTGGAACTCATGCTTATTAATTTGTTGTAACATCTGAAGCTATGTATATATTTTCTCCTAGAGGTATGTATGTTGACTTGGCATTGTCTTGTACTGATTAGAATTATTTGATATTGGCCAGTATATATCTGAATTGATTAGCACTGATCGGTTCGTGTCATTGTTGTGAATTGTGAATGATCTGATTGCAAATCGGGGCATCACTATTAGTAGATTCCCCACTCATTTCAAAATTTAGAATGTATTATGTGTATGCAGTGAGATAAATATATATGTGCAGCGAAATTTGACAAGGCCCTCATGCTTCATTATAAATGTCATGATTGTAAATCACCGACTGTTTAGACAGGTTCTACCTTGATTTGACAATTTAGCATGTAACATGTTTTTCTTTTACTTTGCTTTCCTTTGGGTCATTTGTGTACTATGTTGTTGCTTTGTAGTGTTCTTTAAAAAGTTGGCATCTCTTCTACATAGATTATGCAAATGTTAGCAAAGTCAAGGGCTATCAAAAGCCATGCCTCAAAAACCCACAAAATTCACAAGAAAAAATGAAACGCTACAATGCTTAACCATTGCGTCCCCAGAATGCATGTCCATGTCCGCGAGTACCTCTGCACCAAGGTTAACAAGCAACCAAATGATAAATGACAATCTGAACAAAATAACATCCAACCGAATGGACAAAAAATCAACTACATTATCCAGGCGCAGTGGCTACCCACAAACATCATATACCATCAACTACACAATTATTTAGGTGCAACAGGAATCCACAAACATCTAGATTAACAAACAACAAAATGACAAATGACAATGTGAACAAAAATAACAACCAACCGAATGGATAAAAAATCAACTACATTATTCACGTGCAGTGGAAACCCATAAACATCATATACAATATACTACATAATTATTTAGGTGCAACGGAAATCCACAAACATCTATCACTACCAAAAACTACCATCAATTAGCCACCATATGGCGCGGCGTGCCGCCGCGCCCATCATCGCTAGTACACCCTACAAGGCAACAACAATACACACGCAGCTAACAAGCGGGACCGGTGAAAAAAAAGGACATTGTGACGGAGAGGCAAAGGACAACCGGGTATAACTACGAGTGCACCAAGCAAAAATGTGTTTTATGCTCATGAGGGGAAAACTGTCTTACCCCCAACGCACGGCCCGGATGAGCTGTAAGACCACGATCGGACGGCCGATAACCGGTGTGAGGCCGCCCAGGGGTATACCTGTGCATTTCTCGGGCCGGGCCGACCAAAGCCCGACACACAAAAAATTGACCTACGCCCGGCCCGGTCCGACCGTCAGGCCAGAAAAGTGGCCCAAGCCTGGCCCATCAAGGAGAAAGCCCGTCGAGCCTTGGGCCGGCCACTTCAGTAAAAACACATAAAATCATGGTCCAGGCCCGGCCCAAGCATCGGGCCACAAAATCAGGCCCAGGCCAAGCCCAGAGACATGGTCAGGTTGGCCGACCGGGCCCGTTTATCTCTCCATAGGTTGTCTTCGGGTTGTAATCCATCTATCCTTCTCGTTATGGAAAACGCTTGTAATCCGCCCACCGATTCATCAGCAGAAATCGGTCATGTCTCCTCGCGCCTCGTGTCCCTGTTACGTGGCATACAGAAACAGGCCTTATCTCCTCCAGACCTCCACGGACCCCGACCTCCACTAGTCAATCTCTCCCAAATCCCCATCGTGCTCGCGAGCCTCCCGCCGCCGCTCAGTAAGGCGCGCTGTCCGGCCGCTCCCACCGCCTACGCATGCCCCGTCACCACTTCTGTGGAGGCGGCGGCCGTGAACGGAGGCGGAGGCGGGGTTGGGCGGGGCAGCGACGGCGCCGTCCGCCACGAGGGCCACCACCCTCGACCATTCTGGGGCCAGGGGCGGCGCTGGCTCGGGATAGTGGCCAGGGGCAGCGCTGGCTGCGCGGGGACGAGGTGGAGGCGGGAGGAGTAGGGCGGCGCGAGCGGTGGGCTGACGGAGGCGCTGGCGGCGCTGGGACAGAGGTGGAGGCGGGATGAGCAGGGAGGCGGCCGACGACAGCTGCCGAGGAGTAGAAGGCGCCGGCGCCGGTGGCCATGGACGGAGATGGGCGGGCTCCAACAACATCTACCTATTTGCCGCCGTTGTTGCAAGGCCACCGCAGCAACCACATGTACCACCAAGGTCGCCGGCGCGGGAGATACTAGTGGAGATGCCAAAGAGGTGTGGGGCGGGGACGGGTACGGCTCAGGCCCATTTTCCCGCACCGACGCAGAGGAGGAGGTCACGGGAGAGGACCTCCGCCGTCAGTTTAACATGGAAGAGGAACACCAATGTAAGTTTTCCAATGTGTTCTTTTTGTTGGAAATGTGGGTGTTTTTTGTGGGAAACATCTATGCAGTATGTTGTAAATGGATTTTTCATAGTTAATTTGCAATGGTGAAGTAGTCCAATTTTTTGTTGGAATCCTCCATAATTTTTGCTGAAAATATCTACTGTAATATGTTGGAAATTGATTCCGCACAGAGAACTATAATGTTGGAATTGATGTAATCTAAGCCTTCTTTTGTTAAAAAGGTATGAAATTATTGTTGAAAATTGTGGTACTAATTGTTGTAAACCATCCTGTAATGTGCAAAGAGTTTTTCTGATTGGATTAATGTTAGATTTGTTACTATTTTTTATTGAAAATCGTGAAATCTGTTGTTGTAATTTAATCTCTATTTTTGGTGCAAAGAGATTTTTGAAGTGTGATTAATGTTGTCTTTTGTTACTACCTTTTGTTGGAAACCGTGGGAATTTTTGTTGTAAATTAATCTCTGATATTGTTGTAAAGAGATTCTCAGATATGCTTAATGTTGGCCTTTGTTGCTATTGTTTGTTGGAAACTGTGAAATTTCTTGTTGTGAATTAATCTCTAATTTTGTTGTAAAGAGATTTTTTAGATGTGATTAATGTAGGATTTTTTATATTTTTTTGTTGGAAACTGGGGAAACTTTTGTTGTAAATTAGTCTCTAATATTATTGTAAAGAAAGTTTTGAGATGTGAGTTCTTGTATTCCGTCTACGAACCAATTTGTATGCACGGAAGAGCCAGCATAGTGAGGTTTGCATGAATAAGTACAGGTCAGGGAACGTGGGTGACGTAGGTGACGTATACAGAAAGAGACGTTTTCAGGTGGGCAACGGAAAGCGACATTTTCCACTAGCAGCATCGAAGGGTCACACGGGGCCCATCCGACGGCGCGGGGGCGACCGATTTTCCCCCCAAATCGGTCGGCCGACGCCCAGCGCTCGCCTCTCGTTATGCTCAAAAAAAAAAAAAAACTATCCTTCTCGTGGTCTCCGTATAGGGGAGTTCATCTGTTCCGTTCCCTCTCGAGTTGGAATTTCCATGGCGCAGTTGTTAGAAGAAGGTGCCGCGATCTGCTCAGGCGGAGAGGGCGGCGACGACGCCAGGCCCCTTAAGCCGCGTTGGATGCGTCCGGCCAACCACCCCACCGCCGACGACTCGGTCTCCCCTCGTCCTGAGACGGTGGTCCTCGACACCGTGGCCTACATCGACGACGAAGCAAACGGCACCACCGCCTACGGAACAAGGAGCGACGAGCAGAGCAAGATCCAGGTGACCTTCTGGATCGCTCAGCCACCGCGCGTTTCCTATTTCACAGTCCACTGCCCTGGCCTCAAACCTGATGCGTTCCCCAAATTGCCCCGGGTCGTCGCCACGGCTGACGGCCTCGCCCTCCTCCGCGTCACTGTCTCCCCGGAGCACAACCTTGAAGAAGACCGCGTCAACGAATTTTTCATCTACCGTGCCGGCACCGACAACAAGCAGCCAACCCTCCATCTGCTCCCTAACCCTGATCCTCGCTACTACGCTGACAACGAAGTTGGCATCCTGAACCTCCCGGCAGATGATAGGTTCTTCATCGTCGTGCTCAACCGAGATCCCTTCACAACCCCTGTGACAGGCCATATACACATGTTCGACTCGGAGACCTGGAAATGTGACACCAAGCCCGTCAGTCCACCAGAAAGCTACCGCTACAAAATTACAGACAAGGTGTTCACGATCGGAGCAAGATATGGCTCAATGGGCTGGATCGACTTCTGGAATGGTATCTTCATATATGATGTTATCCTTGGTGGCAACACCATCAGTTACAAAGCATTGCCATCGGTGGGGCTCCCTTCTCTTAAAGGCTTGGGTTCCACTGTTCGAGACATTGTCATGGTCAATGGCTTCATCAAGTACTTCTGTATGTTCAGCCCAGGCGATGACACCACCAACGTCAGTGGAGATTGGGTTGCTTATGCATGGAGGATGAAGTATCCTCTGCAGGATTGGCAGCAGGACTGCCACTTCAATGCTTCTCAGGTCATGGGCAACCAGAAGCATTCTGGACGGCTGCAGGATAAGCCAGAAGGTGTGGAGAAGCCAGACTTGATGCTCCGTGCAGGTAGTCCTGTTCTTAGCCTGCATGATGCTGATGTGGTTTACATCCTGACAAAGCCTATGTACAATGATGACATGGCATGGGTGCATGCTGTCAACATGAGAACTAAGACTGTACAAGGGATTGCTGAGTTCAGTCCGGACAGAACTGTTGGTTTCATGTTCTCATGCACTCAAAGTAGTATCTTCAAGCCAAAGGTTATCGAGGTAAATGAAGAGGACTCATGGACCTATGTTCCATTGAAGAAGAAGAAGAATGGGGTTCCAGCAGGTAATTATGTTATACCAGTGCATGCCCAGTTGTCTGTTTCTGTAGGCTTAGATATGAGTTCGTTGGCTTGCTTGAAGTTCAGTCACTGTTTCTAGTATGCTAGGTGAGGGCACCATGAACTTGATGTTTATGATCAACCAAAATAAGTCACAAAGAGGTTTGTGAAATGAAAAGAGCAAGTACTTCGAATCCTGACAAAGGGAGCACTATTCACTTTTAATTTCATTGTTTGCTAGCTCGATATGGTTGGAACTGCATCCTGTAACTAGAAATCGAATATGCGGGACTTGTACTTTGTGACCAATAATGTAGCCTTGAACTTTAATTCTACTTTTATGACTAGGAACCCTCAGAAACTGTATATGTTAAATAGTTTTTGCACCAGGTGGTTACGGTAAAAACCTGGAATGTTGTGCAGGTGCACGGCAAGGGCTGCCCAGGCATGAGGGGATGCACATTGGCATGGGCCAGAGACGACACCAGATGGGCATGAACAATGGACGTGGCTCTGGCACTTTGGGTGGACGAGGTGGCAAGCCGTGGCCACATAATGGCGCGGGAAGAGGAGGGCAAGTACAGGAAGATCGACGGTACAAGTCATGAGTGTAATGGCAGATAATTTTTCAGTATTGTATTTTGTTGCTGTTTGGTTTGTTAATTGGTATTTACCTAAACTTCGTGTAGTCTTCATCTGCTTGAGGAAGTCACTCTACTTGACCAGTAAGAACAATATCTGAACTGTGAGATATTTGGATTGTTTGTTTATGTTTGTAGTTCATATCATCTAAGTACCTCATCCAATACTGTGAATGTATTGTGGTTCCATGTGCTTTGGTAGTCTAGTATAATCTGTCTTGAGTGCAGTGTTGGGAGTTTTGCTCAGTGTGTCCTGATTCCTGAACCTAGTTGCAGAGCAAATGCAATATGATTCTGGAGTAGAAGGTTGCACTGTATGTTCCTTACGCACAACATGGAATCACCCTAAATCTGCTTGGTTTTTTGGGAAGAAAATGTCCTGACTTAGTTTGATCTGATGTATATTACTGTTGTTGCCTGTCATTGTTATCACTAACTGTGCTATGATTTCTACAGCCAGAATATTGCTTTTACCACTTAGGTCTTGTTTGGAATGGATGTAATTTTTGTGTGTTCACCAGTATTTAGAGCACATAAAATTTACACTCAATCGAAATGGGGCCTTAATGGTTTTATGCTGTTAAATGTATCAAAGAGACACTGTATTTCGCTAGTGAGGCCTGGAGTTTGTTTGCTGATGTTCTTGGTTTCGGTTTTACAACTGTACTTGCTATATATTAACCAAATATGTACATTGCTGAACTTGGGAAGCCGTTTACTTAGCAAGAGTTGTTGTATTTCCTCGGTGGTAAATTGGATGATCTACCTACGCTTTTGTGGCAGGATTAGTATTTTTTTTGGATATAATGTTTAGAACATATGAGAGTTATAGCCTAAATCAGGTTAAGCAAATTTCTCACCAATCTGAACAACAATGACTCCAACAATGACTCCGGTTATGGCATACCGAAATGAAGTATCAATCTTAGGCTAGTCATAGTGGGGAGTAACTTAGACTAGTAACATATGCTATGTTACTAGTCTATGTTATTACCTTCATTGTGGGTAATAACTTATATGTGGTGTCATGCATTGTATCATTTATTATGTTGTAGACTCATATTGCCTTGAGGTGTGTGATGTTATGGTAAGAGCAACTCCAATAGTATAGCCGGTTGTTGGCTATAAGCAAGATGCCATGTCATCTATAGTCAACATGTAGCCAACAAGTACAATAGTTGGCTATAAGAATGTACTACTTTTTCAATGGATGGCCCACCTTTCATTCACACACCTTGCCTAGGAACACGTGCTAGAGCTAGCTCTTGCATAAGAGCCCACTCACATTCTCTCTCCTCTTCTCTCTCCTCCAACTAGACACACATATATTATTATAATCCTTGTAGCCAGCTGACTAGATCTTATTGTACTTGCTCTAAGGCTGGTGCCAATGGAGGCGTTAGGGCGGGCGGTACCGCCCGCCGCCGGGCGAGAGAGGGGCAGGAGTGGGGCGGGACGGGAGCGCGGGGCGCTGGGGCTGGCGCCGGGCGGTACCGCCCGCTGCCGCCCGGCTACCGCCCGCGTTGGGGGCGACAGCGAGGCGAGAGGCGGGGCGGCGCGGTGGCGGGGCGGGGCGAGAGGGCGGGCGAGAGCGGGCGCTAGGCGGGCGATAGGCGGGCGAGAGGCGGGCGAGAGCGGGCGAGAGAGGGGCGGTAGTGTGTAACGGCTAGTTGAGGTGGCGCGATCTGATTCGTCCACCTTAGCTAGCCGTTGGGGTAGCCGTTGGTACTTCAAAAAATCCGAAAAAATGCCAAAAAAACCCCAAAATTTCAGACCCACCCCCTATAAATACCCCCATATGGTTTCACTCACTCCACACCCATTTCATCTCCTTCACTCTCTCAACCTTCTCCACCATGGCCGGTTGGACTCCACCAGATTTGACCACGTTCACGGATCTGATAGGGTCCGACGGGTCACCAATAGGCCTAGATGATCTCTCTCCGAAACATCGTCGCACCAATGTCGGTTCTTCGCCGCATCCCCGAGTTTTATACCCCTCCGGCACACCACCTCCGGGGCCATATGGGCCATACGCTCCACCTCCGGCGCCATATGGTTCATACCCTCCGCCTCCATATCCATACCCCCAACCACCTCCACATGCTCCTCATCCGTATCCATACGCGCCGTATGGTCCGTACCCCCCACCACCTCCTGAAGCTAGTGCTCCAAGCTTGGAGTCCGATGCTGCGGAAACATTCGTAGGGCCGCGTCAACCGCGTCCAAAGAGGCTTGACTGGACAAAAGAGGAAGAGGAAAAACTGGTACTTTACTTACCCATCACATATTTATTTCGGGGTTGGTTCTTGCTTGGATTTTTCACTAACAATATCTATTTCGGGGTAGGTTAATGCTTGGCTTTTTAACTCCAAAGACTCTGTTGCCGGTAATTGCAAGTCCGGCACTCGTTTTTGGGGTTCTATAGCTGCAACCTTCAACTCTACCGCGGATCCTGCCCGTCACCGGACCTCGAAGCAGCTGAAGGATCATTGGAACTCCTACAACAAGGAGGTGTCCCTGTTCAATGCATACCACATCCAAGAATCAGCGTTACGTCAGAGTGGAGCAGACGATGAGATGGTCATGAAGGCGGCAATGGAGAGGTACGCGAATGACAAAAGAGTGACTCAGCCGTTCAGACGGCACCACTGGTGGGATGCTGTAAAAAATGAAGCGAAGTGGAAAGGACAACATGGTCCTGGTAGTGGAACCGACTCCACTTCCAAGAGAAGCTGTCTAGGAACTTCTGGTGAGTACAGCTCTAGCGAGGCGACAGGCGACACGGAGGAAGAGCGTCCAACGGGCCGCGATAGGGCCAAGGCCGCGGCACGTAAGGGTAGGAGGAAGGGGAAGGAAACCTCATCAAGCAGTGAGGTAGGAAGTAAATCCTTCGCGATGAGGAACATGATGAAGGGTTTAGTGAAGGCCAAGCTATTCAAGCAATGAAACAAAATGAAAGACCGATCAACCGCCGACATGGACGAAGCAGAAAAGCGCAAACATGCGAAGGCCATCAAGATGGTGGAAAAGGAGCTTGGTCTGGAAGAAGATGACGACGAGGAGGAGGAGCAGGAAGAAGAGGAAGAGGAGTAGAATTTTTATTTTTTATGTATTTTTTAATTTTTATTATGCAATTTTATTAATTATTATGTAATCGGTAACATTTTAAGTTGAATAAAATAATTTTCTTGCATTATTTTGAATGTCTAAAATAAATCGAGTGAAATAACTTAATGTGAAAAGGAAATGGTGATGTGGAGGAGAGAGAAGTGAGAGATGGCACTATAGCCCGTGCATTGGCAAGGTGGGGTGAGAGTGGGGTGAGAGTGAGAGAAAAAGCTGACGTGGCGGGTGAGAGTGAGGTGAGGCATTGGCACCAGCCTAACATAGCTACTAGTAGTTACCACCTCACTTTTTTTTTCATTTATTAGCATGCCATGTCACCAAAATGCCTTGAGATGTGTGATGTTACTAGCTATGTTACTCCCACTATGAGCAGTCTTAGTGGTATATATTTTGATAGACCATTTAAGAATAATAACATAATTGCCACGTGACAGAACAGATCACTTAATAAGGAAAATGGCATTCCTTTGCTGTACGACCCAGAAGAAGTTCGACGATGGGCCATGTGTGTCTAGTGTCTTCAACATGGATATTGTGATTATTATTAGTGTTGGTGTGAAATGACTGTCTTTGCTGAGCCCTGCACCAGTACCTTTGTGGTGTTAGCCATGGCCAATGGCAGCGTTGGAGCTGCAGAACGAACCCTGATTAGAGGCCTCTCTGGCTTAGGAGGTTCCAGATTCAGTGATCGTCGAACAGGCGCCACATAGGCTCTGCAGTTCGATGGTCATGTTGGCTTTAGTTCCAGCATCCTGTCCGTTTAAGTTGTGCTGGTGTCCATCAGCCTGTTGCTGAAACATTGTGCACCGGGCGTGCCCGATCAATTGTGCTCCTTTTCATTTTAGGATTCAGATAATTCATCAACGAGTTTATACAAAAATCATGATAACTGTATATTAAATATTTGTGACAGTTCTCATGGAGCAATGAGGTTTCAGAACTTACAGAGCTTCTACTGAGAGTTGTGCACAATCACGCTGTACCATAGATTGGTATGATATATGTACCTGATAAAACCACAACATCTGACTCCACTGAACATGTGCACGATCGAGCTGACCGGTTAGAATGCCAAACGTCAGACCGTTGTCAGCTCCTGAACGATTTGCTACCAGATCGCCCCTTCTTCCACAGAAGGACATTGTACATGGAACCGGTAAACATAGTATGCGTGCAAGTTGTAACTGAACCACGAGTAGTAAGATGCTCAGAACGAGTAATTCGTAACCAGCTGCAAGGGCAACAAGTATCAGCAATAGCATATGACTGACATCTCGAGATGGGACTTCTGTGCGTAGGTAACCTAGGTGAAATTTGGTTGGAAGTTGGAACGCTCAAATTTCTCGTCCACCCAGTACCAGTAGGATCAAACTATGAAACTCCTGAAAGAACCAGAGCAACTTTTCAGAAGATTCAACACATCTGTACACGCAGAACAGGTTTTTTTTTTACAGTCAACAGAGCTCAGCTTTTTCATCATTTAAGCAGACATGATCGTTGTGGATACATCAAAAGAGGAGGTTGGAGGTGCATCACGCCACACACTCCCGTTACAATTATTAATTTGAGTCTTAGCACACAAGTGTGCGGCCAAATTTTCGGGCATCATAAGCTAGATCAAACCCCTGAAAACATAAACCTAGCTCACTTTGAGAAGGCCCAGCCCATGGTTTTCTGACCTTTCCTTCTTCCGAGACTTCCACATGCGACCAGGACTTGACAGTCCATTTCGAAATGGGCGTGCTACCACCTTTCTGTAAATGCATTAGTAACACCATCTCTGAAGACAAGTGTTCCGCTGTTAAGGGGATTGTAATACTGTCGTATCCCTTGTAGCAGCTAGCACAAACTCACCATCAGACTTCCTTGCCACTATTCCAGCGACAGCGTGACAGGTCCTGCATCAAGGGCCGCATCAGTATTTGATTTTAGTGACACCCATCAGCAGACAGCAGTGCAGACAACTTTGCAGTTTTCTTCAGGCTAGGGCTTCGAGCATTTGCACTAAGTGAACAACATCAATGAACGGTGTCCTTAATCCAATCATTAACTTGCCCAGGTATTTTTATCTGATGAGAATGATCGAGTGAAGTGGGGTTTTGAAAAGAAATGGGTTTATACATCTAGATCCATGTAGCGTTGACTGGCATTCCAGGGAGTTTCAGATGTCCAATTCAGAAAATCTTGAAGTTAAAAATTCTATGAAAATCAGTTTTTATTTGGCGAGTGGTGCATGATAGGCTGCCGACAAGGGAGCAATTCCTGATTCGTCAGAGGCATACTTGATACTTCCCGTCCTTTGTATGATTCTGGAAACCATTGACCATCTTCTTTTTACTTGTCCTGTTGCTGTGTTTTTGTGGTTGCTTATCAATCACTTTTTTTTTGCGAGAAATCCACCGATCTATTAATAATCATCAACAGTAGTACAAATAATCCAAAAGGTAAAGAAAATTACAAATTGGTATTCAGACCACTCAGCGACGACTACAAACACTAGCACGAGCCGAAGGTGCGCCGCTGTTCTCGCCCTTCCATCGCCGGAGTCAGGCAAAGCTTTTCGTAGTAGAGCTTGTTGTATTAGACAGTCGGGAAGTCGTCGTGCTAAGGTCCCAAAGAACCAGCGCACCAGAGCAGCAACCATCGCCAATGATGACAACCGTAGATCGGAAGAGATTGACATGAAACCACACCAACAAACACGAAAACCGACCGGATCCCAGGAGATCCGACGGGCACACAACTCCACGCGTCCTCCGTCAGCGCTAGATGCACCACCGGAGCGAGGATAGGACGTGGAGAAACTTATTCTGACTTCAGGATGTAGCCACCGCCTCACCATCCCAAAAAAGACACTGAAAAGCAAACTAAATTAAGAACGAAATCCCCCCGCCGGCGAGGGACCGTGGTCCGCCACACCTCCAAGGCCCCAAGGCCACCGGAGGCGGAGCGGACCCGCAGTATCGCCGGCGAGGAGGACAGAACCCTAGATGGGGTTGTGACTTTTCCGCCGCCTCCTGGGTTGCGTACCGGTTCCCCGTTTGGCAGGATGCCCCACACTCTTCGGGATGTTTTTGCCTGACAAGGATCGGTGAGAGAAACTTTTAAGCGTGGATTGGGTGGGAGCAGCAGCAGAGATGGTGGTGGACGGCGCGATCATGGAAGCAAGCGTTGGGTTCGCAGATTTAGGAGCAGTTGATGTGTTGTTGTTTTCCTTTACTGTTTCCTGTGAACTGGCAACTTGTGGATTTTGTTGTGGGCGTTCTTTGGGAGTGAATGCTGTTGCAGTTGAGTAGCGTGGGTGTTGCACTTCTCAGTGTGGGTGTAAGAGCATCTCTAGCACAGCCCGTAAACCACGCCGAAACCGTATTTTTCCGGCCGATTTACGGGTTCGGGTCGAAAGTGGGGCATAACAGAGACTGAACTCGTCGTTCGGCCCGAAAAACTTTTTCAGGGGCCCGAATTTTTTTAGATTCGACCCCTACTAATACAGACCAAAGGGTAGTTTACAGGCAGAAAACTGAACGGATTTCTCCAGCGCCGTCCCTACAATCGCCCCCAGCCGCCGATTTTTGGCTGCTTTGCTAAAATTGTGCGACGACGACCAAGCTCGTGCCTGCAGACGAGACGTACGGCGGGCGTACACAGCAGGCTATGGCGCGGCGTGGTGGCGGACAGGCTGCACAGCCGGGCTGCATACGCGCGGCCAAGAGCAGCAGCTAGCAGCTGCATCGCGTGCGGCCAAGAGCAGCTAGCACATACGCGCGTGGGCGTGCGGCCAAGAGCTGCAGCGATCAATCCAATCAATCCAAAGCTAGAACAATTTCATCTGTGGAGCAAGGCGGAGCGCAGCAGCAATCACGGCCTTGTCTGGCCGCGTCCGGCCGGGCCGGCCGGTTCTACGCCTCATTGAGCCGTACGCGATCGTTTTCGTCTGATTCCAAGCTCGTGGCTGTAGCCGGGAGCGTGGCAGCCAGCCTGCGCGGGGAGATCTAGGCAGCGGCCAGACAGTTCTCGTGAAGAAGATGATGATTTTTCGAATATTCTGTTTTTTGGTTTTAGTTTACGGGTCTGTTCTGCGCCAGCCGTTTTACGACCCGTAAACACGTTTTTGGAAAACTGAACTCGAGTTTTTCGGTTTGCACTTTTACAGGCTCTGTTAGAGATGCTCTAAGTGTGGATGTACCTAGCTCGGGGATCAGCTTCAGATGGTACATTCCCCAGTAATAACTTGTAAAACCTTTTGTAAAAACTTTGTGCTTTCTATAAAAGCAAGACTATGCGTTTCGTGTAGATTTTTTTTTTAACTTGCCAAGGCCCCAGCGTGTCATACCTTTTGTACCATATCACAAATTATTTCGTGACGTTCATATGGTCCACGCTGCTACATGCAGCTGATGACCGCTGCTTCTAGTAGTGGCTGCTTCCTCGTTCCAACAAATTGAGAAGATGTGAAAGGACAAAGCAAAGCAGTAATGTAAATTCAGAAGCCGGGGGCAGAGTCCCCTTTTCAAAATAGAAGTCATGGAAATGCAGGTTGAGCAGGAAGCCCCCTCCAGCTATTAAACACTGAAACATTCCAAGGGCGCGCTTGGAATGTCGGTTCAGTATCCTGTTCTGAAAAAGTGGTTCCGCCGTTTTTGCGGAGAGTCGGATGTCCGTGAATTTACAGGTCAGCTATGCAGTCAAGCGCGCGTTGGAAAAAACGGGGGGACAGAAAAAATCAGGTGAACCAAACGCCAATGCTGGGATTCGTTCCCCTCCGATTTTTACGTCTGTTTTTGGCTACAAAACGATGAAACAACCAAGCGGAGACTAACGTTTTTTCCAAACATCTGATGGAAAGGCGAGAAGGAAAAAGAATCAATACGGAATAATCCTCCCATTATACTTGACACTTTTGTGATTACTATTTCACTTGCACAGTTTTTGCCAACAACGAGAACATGATGCTATTGATTAATTTTCACTTTGTAGTTTTCTTCAGGCCGGAGCTTCGATCACTTTGCACCAAGTGAACAAGATTGTTGAACGCCATCTTCAAACCCAGTTAGAGCATCTTCACCGGCGCCCCCGATAGCAATTTGGGGGCCGGGACCAAAAATGGGTTCGCATCGGCGCGCCCCAAACGGCGCCGGCAAAATTTGGAGCTCAATAGAATCGCCGGCAACCCCGTGCCGGCCCCTTCGCCAAAGGCGCGAATCGGGTGCGCCGGCGCCTCGCGAGGCTGAAAATTTTGGACGTGGGAGACGCCTGTCAGCCACACATCCCAAAAGTCGACGCCAGCAGGGAGTGGCGGGGCCGACGTGTCAGCGGCTCATTCAATTTTAACATAACCGTCGCCTACCTCGCGATGGGACTTATTGGGGCGCAGCGGCGGTATAGTTTCCGCAGACGCGCAGCGAACCGTCCCGTCGCACGCTTCTTGCTCTTCATGCCGCTGTTAATGAGCGTCACCGCTCCCCCGCTCCCCCGCCTTCCTCCGGCCTATAAAAAAGGACCGCCTCTCATCGTCCCTCTCACACACAAACCCTACCGCCTTTTTCGCCAACCCTAGCCGCCACCATCTGAAAATATGATGCCATGTCTGGTCGAGGCCGAGGTCGCGGCCGTGGTCGTGGCCGCGGCAGAGGTGCACGCACGTCGTCGCCTGTGACGCCGTCGTCTTCATCGTCGGACATGGACGAGGAGGGGCCCGTGCTGTTCGAGTTCGTTCTCGTCCTCAAGGGCGACCCACGCGGCATCCAGAGGCTGCCGGACACCTTCGCCGACTTGGTCGCCGGCGACGACCGCCCGGGCACGCTGCATCTGCGGGAGGCTGCGTGCGGCTACTACCGGTGGATCGTGGACGTGATATACGACGCGCGCGGCAAGATGTACGTCCACATCGGCTGGGAGAAGTTCGTGCGCCACCACCGCCTCCAAGCCGGCTTCGTGCTCGTGTTTTCCTACTTTAGCGACAGGGACATGAGCGTCAAGGTGTTCGATCAGACGCGTAGCCGCCGCCACTGCCACGGCAACAACACCGAGGTGGACGATGACTGAGTGTTGTTTCTTCGCAATGAATATCGGCACGCATGTTTTTGGATGTTCTTCCTCGAAAGAACCAACAGAGGCACCCTCACCAGCTGGATTTTACAGTTTAGGTGACTGGGTGTGCCCTCAAGTGTTCTTTCTTGGCAGCGAACACAAGAAACCTACGATGACCGGCCTAGTTAGGTTTAGTTTTTTTGCAATATTTTATATTTGTGTCAACCATGGTTCAAACAGAGTAAGCGGCGGCCGGCGGCCGGCGCGGTGAGCATCGTGTGGCAGGCGCCGGCGTACGCCGGGGAGGTGTTCGCGGTCATCGGCATGCTTGAGCTCTTCTACGACAAGGCCCCGGACGGCATGAGGAGCATGTGCACCGCGCTCGCGCAGCTAGCCGTCGCAGTGGGGAACTGACAGATCCTAATCTAGAAACTCAACGCGAACTCGTGGTTAATTCAAAGATCAAACGAGCAGCTCTGAACTTTTCCCTAACTGAGGACGAACACGACAGGCAGTTTCAACAGAGGGACAGAGTTTTTGCGACGCGCGCAACAACTGCGTCTTTTCCGTTTTCTCCTTTTATTCATAAGGATTACAACGTGTCCGAGTTGCTCGCCCACGATCCGTTTGTTCCGCGCCATCCCCCGGACGTTATCGTGACCGATCACCTCGCACATTTCTAGCGAACTAAGAGAACTGGAGACTACTTCTCCTTACGACTAGGACACAGCCGCAACGTAAACAAAGCACGTCTCTGGCCTTACATTATTTCAGAGTTTCAGATAAAACACTATCGTGACAGGTAAACTAGGCACATCCAGATTAACACAATATTTCTCCCCTTTAATCTTGATGTCCTGTGTTTACCACACACATGCCGATCTTCTCCTTGAGCTCTTGAAATCGAAATCTTGCTAGTGCCTTCGTGAGAATATCAGCATGCTGTTCATCCGTTCTGACGTGCTCCACCTCCAGTTTGCCTTGTTCAACACAGCTTCTTGCAAAATGGTATCTCACGTCAATGTGTTTGGTCCTATCATGAAGCACAGGGTTTTTGCACAGTGAGATAGCAGACTGGTTATCAATTCTGATCGTGAACTTGACACTTCCGCTGCCAAGCAGCTCTTCCACCAGTCGAGCTACCCATACTCCCTGGCATGCTGCACATGCAGCAGCAACATACTCAGCCTCACACGATGACTGTGCCACAATTTTCTGCTTTTGGGAAACCCATGATATTGGACAGTGGCCAAAGTAGTACAGCACCCCTGTAGTACTCTTCCGATCATCTATATCACCTGCATGATCACTGTCAGAGTATCCCAGAAGGCTTGGCTTGCTTGAGAGCCTTCTGTAATTGCATCCCAGATTGATGGTTCCTTTCACATACCTCAGAATGTGTTTAATTGCCATCATGTGTTTCTTGGTAGGTTTTTCCATGAATCTACTCACATATCCAACTGCATAATTTAGATCAGGCCTGGTGTGTAGCAGATATCTCAGACTCCCCACCACACTTCTATACTCAGTAGGATCAACTGTATCTGATTGACGGTCCTTGCTGAGTTTCAGTCTTGGTTCCATAGGAATATGTGCAGAATTGCAGTTCCTCATTCCCATCTTTTCCAAGATTCGTGTGGCATAGCCTGACTGACAGAGAGTGATCCCGTCTTCAGACTGCTTCACTTCAATTCCCAGGTAGTAGCTCAAGAGCCCAAGGTCAGTCATGCTAAATTTAGATTTCATCTGTTTCTTGCAATCATCTATCTCTTTGTTGTCAGCACCAGTTATCACAAGATCGTCCACATATACACCAACAATGAGGATGGAGTCTTTTACCTTCTTCCGATACAAGCCAGCCTCTGATGGGCACCTTTCAAAGGCAAGATCTGACAAGGTTTTGTCAAGTTTTGAGTTCCAAGCCCTGGGAGCTTGACGAAGACCATACAAGGCCTTTTTCAATTTGTAGACCTTGCTCGCTTGTCCATCGACCTCATACCCTGGTGGTTGGCTGACGTACACCTCTTCAGTCAAATCACCATTCAAGAAGGCCGATTTCACATCCATCTGATGGATCTTCCAAGCATATTGCGCTGCCATTGCTATGAGCAGGCGCACAGATTCGAGGCAAGCTACAAGAGCGAAGGCTTCCTCGAAGTCTATGCCCTTCCGTTGCACATAACCTTTTGCAACGAGTCTTGCCTTATGCTTGACAATTTCTCCACTTGGATTTCTTTTCAGCTTGAACACCCATTTTAATCCAATTGGTCGGTGTCCCTTAGGAAGCTCACACAACCTCCATGTTCCATTCTCCTCAATTGATGTAAGCTCTTCTTTCATTGCCGCTTTCCAGCATGAATCTCTCAGAGCTTCAACATGACTGGCTGGTTCCTCCAGCCCAAACAAGCACAAGCCACTGTATGCAGTTTCTATTGGCTCGGTCTCCTCATAAAGTTCCTCCAGAAGTCGTTTTCCTTGAGGCCCTTGAGAGGGCTCAGTGTACGGGGACTCGAGGTTGACCTCTATGTGGGGAGGAGTGGCAGGAGTGGCTTCCTGATCGAGTGGATACGGAATGGTTGTGCCATCTCCAGCTTGCCTGGTTTTCGATCCCTTCCGCGAGGCTCCCGCTGCAGCAGAATCCGCGGCCTTTCCTGCCATGACAGGAGTTTCAGTGAGCTTCTCTGCCGTGGCAGTGTTCTCTGTCGTATCTGGTACTTCTTCAGGTTCCTGCCGATTTGGATACAGAACAATCAGGGTTCCTGATTGACATCTTTCACCGAGCCTGCTGAGCTCCAGTCCCAAGGCCTTCCTGATGGGGTTCGTTGCATAGAAAACAAAAATTTTCCTACCGCAAGACGAATAAAACCAACAGATCTAATCTATGGAACAACCAAGATCTAATCTACAAGATCGAAGCAACGAGATGGAGATGAGACTAACCCTCGAAGATTCCAAAGCCTACGAGATTAATCTCGTTGTTGGTGTAGACGATCGTCCCCGGTGCTGCAATCCGGCGGCACTTCCGTACTCGGTCGCGCGTACGGTGTCGATGAAGCTCCTTCCTCTCCCGTTCCAGCGGGCAGCGGAGGTGTGGTAGATCTCCTCCAACTTCCAGCAGCACGACGGCGTGGTGGTGGTGGTGGAGGAAGAAAACTGCAGGGCTTCGCCTAAGCCTGAGCAGCGTATGGTGGAGGGAGAGGCGGCCAGAGGAGGAGGTGTTGCCTACCAAAACCCACCGGCGAGCAGTGGTTAAGCAACACGAAGAGCCGGGAGGCTGCCAAGACTGCTGGGTGGGCCCTGGTCCCTCGACATCGTCCCGCAATGTTCCGGCACACGTCCTGGCGGTTGCAAGGGCGTGCCACCTGACCTATACCTGGTCGGGAAGGTGTTGGATTGCTTCGATTAGTCTCCCGCATGGTAGACACGTAAACATTAAATACGAGCCCGATCGGCTCTCGAGTTGCCTCCGTGGATCGGCTCAAAGAGCCGATTGCCCCATGATTCATGTTGGATTTACGATGACATGGGGATCCTGCTTGATCAATACAAAGTTAAACCAATCCACGACAGTTTAGGGTTTTCACCGTATGATCGGAACATCCTACGCGTAGTTGAGCCTAATAGATACGAAAGATGATGGAAAACTAACCCTAAAAGAGGCCTAAAAACCAACATTAAGTCAATTCCCGGAACAATCCCTCTTAGGGCTAACAAACCGCACCTCTCGCACTACCGGATCGTTCAACCCGTTTGCAAGGCCTAACCATACGGATATTAAACTAATCCTTGAAGAACAAGGAGCAACTATAACAGATTGGATCTACTAAACAACGAACGAGCAAGGTGCTGCCCCTACACCTAGATAGGTATAAGGGCAGCTAGATATCGAGGACGGCATAGCTAAGCAAATATGTGTAAGAAAAGCATCAATGCAAGCCCCAAAACATCTACGATAAGTAGTGCTACTCGCCATCAACAACGCTTCAGCACGAGCAACACAATGATAACGAATAAACGTATACTGCCTAGATTGCAAGATGCGATCTAGGCAGCATGATGCTTACCCGGAAGAAACCCTCGAAACAAGGGGTGGCGATGCGCCTGGTTTGTGTTTGTTGTGAACGTGATTGTCCTCCTTTCTCAATAAACCTAGGTACATATTTATAGTCCAAGGGACTTTCTAATTCGAGCGTGCACCTAACCGTGCACGGGTTAAACTCTATCTTTTAGTTCTAAACTAAGATGCAACCTACTATAATTTACAGATACACGGGCAATCTAGCCCAAACTCTTCGTGCAAGGCCGCTTCAGAGACGCTCCGCGTGTATATCCTTCAAGCCCATCTCAATTACGGCCCATCTCTTGATTTGGCCAAAATCTGGTGATAACACATGCCCCCCTGGTTTTGGTAATGATAATTTCAAAACCACTCTGTTTTTCCTCCGAAGGGTCATGTCGTGGCAGAGCAGAACCGTCGCAGTATCCTTCATCATGACGCCTTGCCTTCTCAACTTCTCTGCATGATTCGACAGTTTTGGCACCACGTCCTCGGAAACCAACACAACATTAAATTTCCACCACGTCCCCTTTATTTAACCGTGTTAAGCAGTTTGCTTCTTCATCCTCTGCTCTGCACCAGCCTTTGGCCCAAAAAACCCTCTTCTACAGCCATGTCTTCCTCCTCCTCCTCCTCTGGAGCATCGGGTCTTTCCTCCCTTTCTTCTTCCTCTCGCGAGCCGACACCAGAGTGGGGCTCGCTGGCGGCGCACGACATCCTCGCCCCAACGACGTGGGACAAGGAGGACCATGATTCCTCTGTCTGGTCCGAGGATGACAAATCCTTGACCGATGGGGAAGAGGACCTTCAATTCCTCGTCAATGGGGAGGACGAGGCGGAGAGCGAAGACGACCGCTTCTCCTGGGATGACTTCACCTCCTCCGACGAGGAAGAGGAAGAAGAAGAGGACACCTCCTCATTCTCCGACGAGCCGCCAGCAAAACGCTTCTGCGCCGGTTCGGATGATGATGACGACGACGATGACGACGACGAGGAGGAGTACGGGGCTCCTGCCGAAGGCCACGGCAGCAGCGACGAGGAGCCTGCTGGCAGCAGCGCCGACGGTACCGACGAGGGCAGCGACGGTCCTTAGGCTAGGACTAGTAGCATAAGACTAGTAGTAGCAATCGGCTCTTTTGTTCTTCCTCTTTTGAGAAATCGGCTCTTCTCTGTAAAAATCCTCTTAATTAATGAAGAAAATCTTTCTATGTTACTTTTGCTTTCTTATCAATTTTGCCGATTATCAAAACGAGTTAACGCACAGAGAGCCGATGGCAACACATCGGCCTTCACCCCAGAACGTTTGCCGATTGACAACGCGAGTCAACTCACAAAGAGCCGATGGCATAACATCAGCCTTTATCACAAAACGTGAGCAAGGCGAACCCAGTTGCCTATTCAAACGGTAACCTGCAACCCTCGCCTACAAGAGCAAACTCAGATCCCCAAATCGCCGCTCGCACAGATCCAACTTTCTGCCACACAACTCTCAGATCCCAATCGCGCAGACTCAACTCCGCAGCGAATCCAATGGCGGAATCATCCAACGCCAACACCACGGTCTCTGGCTTGAAGGTAACCCCCAATCGCTCCTCGCTATCCAAGCATATTGTTGGAATTAACAGCAAGCACCTGAATTAATGTCTCATTCCGCCATTTAATTCTTAGGTATCAGACATTCTGCTGTCGCATCCTTCCCTTCCAAATTCTCTCTGTCTTGGCCCTCGCTCTACCGAGAGTCTTGCTCATCTGATTTCATGCGAGGCCAATAGAATTCCCTTCGTGAACCAGAACTTATATCTATCCTCTTGGGCCGACTGCTTGCGAGCCTGGCCTATGAACTTGCCAAAGGTACCCAGCTTGGCATCGGCAAATTGTTCCTTGGAGAGGTCTATAGATATCTCCAATTAATGTCTGTCAAGTTGTTTTCCCAAAAGACAGTCAAGACAGGAGGCCCCTGGTGGTTTATTCAGTTATGGGCTCAGCTGTACTTCCAGAACCACATCCCAAACTTCCCATCTCTGGCCACTCGCACATTCCCAGATACCAATGTGAAACAAATCCGATGCACCAGCTACGGCCAGGCTTTGTACAGCCTTCCAGGTAGCAAGCTGATTCCCCAGGAAGCATCAAAATGGTTCAGCATTTTCTTCCAAGGCCTGGACAATCCTCTCTTCTTTCCTTACACGGAATCTGAACATTTTGAGAATCTGATCTTCTTCAGGCTAGACAGCTTTGCCGATGACACCAGCACCCGGCAACTGTATTCCATCATGATTCGCCCCTGCTTCCTCCCAGTGGGCATGAGCACCTCAAACAGGATCATTAAACCTGGTTATGAGTCTTATCAGCCGGTCGTAGCAGTCCGGCAGTTTGGTCTTGGGCAGGTGCCTCCCCATTTCTTCCTCCATCACTTGACAGAGAGTAGAGCTGACTTGCCCGATGTCCTCACTAGTCAGAGGTGTTACTCTTTCTTTGATGCCCTGGCCATCCCAATTCCTCACAACCTCTCTTTCACCTCATCAACTAATGGTTATGAAACCTGGTGGTCAATGTGGAAGAGTCATGCCTTCAGAAGAGCTCTGGGACCATTGTTGACACAACTTGATGATGAATATGATATCCCCGCAGAGCAGGTACTACTTCTCACAATTTATCCTAAGGTGGTTTACAATGATTTCTCTCCTTTTTATAACCCTGCTCTGTCTTTCTTGCAGCAACAAGACGGTCCAGCACCTGTTCATGAGGATGGCTCCCCTTTTCAATTCCTCCCACCAGCTCCAGTGGTCCTCTTTTGCAAAAACTCACCACCCTTGAAAAAGGTTGTGATACAGAGCCAGCCGATTTCACCAAAATCGGCTCCTAAGAACAGAGTATCTTCTAGGCCAGCTGCCCCCCGAGCCTCAGCTAAGGCGAGAACAGCAGTGAGGAAAGTAGCTGCCAGGAAAACCTTGAAGCGCCAAACCCCCTCTCTAGTCCAAGAAAATCTGCATGTAAGTTAATCCATGCCTTGGCTGGTTTCATCCATTCTTCTAGGCTCATGTAACATGTTCGTATTTCCTTCACAGACCTCTACTGAAGAAATCTCCAGCGAGGATACCCAGTCCAGTCGAAGAGACTCAAGCTCAGGCACCTCCGGGGAGAACACCACTCCGAGCCAGCCAGACTTGCCACCGTCGGCCTCCAAGAAAAGGTCAGCTCCCGAACCTGCTTCTTCCCAGGCTTCACCTAAAGCAGGACAGGGTGGTCTACGCATAAAGAGCCGATGCATCAAGAGAGATCGCAAGACGCCACAAACCTCTTCATCAGACCAGGAGATTTCGAATGTAATTGCTCTCCACATTCTCCTTGACTCATATTTTGTGCTGACCTATTGTTGTTCCTATCGGCTAACCATTCCCTTTACAGACTGATGACACCTCTAGTGGGGAAGTCAAGGAGGTAGTGATGCCATCCACCACCCTGGACCTAGCAACCTCCAAAAGCAGAGCTGACAAGGCTGCTACCTTGGCCAAACCCTCAGCAGAAACACAAGAGCCGATCGCCTCTTCATCAGCTGCCCCTATGGTCCTAGGAAAGGTACGCTTCCTTCCCTTAGCTCTTCCTTGCTTTTTCGCTGTGTACTGACGTTGTTCTTGTTGTTTGTCAGGGTTATGACCTCTCAAGCTTGCTAACGTTTGACCCTGAATTCATCGAACCACCTGCCTCTAAAGCAAGAGAAGAGTCAGGACCCAACGCTACCCATGGTCAACTCCAGCACCTCAAGGCCTTGCTCTCCTCTTCAATCGAAACACTGGTTGAAGATACCGAGGGAATAAAGAGCATTCTTGAAGACATCCAGCCTCATCTCTCGGTGACATTGCAGGTGAAGCTCTGGCCAGTTGTGACTCTGTCTGCTTACAAGTCAAGGGTGACATTGGCTCGTCAGAGAATCGGCTTACGCCACGCTCAGCTCCCATTAAAAGCCGATATTGCAGACAAGTGTCAGCGGCTTAATGAGAAAAAGGCAGCTTTGGACGCAAAGACTGACACCTCTGTCAGCACCGCTGAACTGGAGGTCTTGCGAAAGGAGTTGGAGGACCTTGAAGACAGGGTCCGGGTAACCAAACAGCTCATCCAGGATAAGGAAGCTCTCATTGTCTGCTCCCATGAGGAAGCAGAAGGCCTCAAAGCTGAACTGAAGACCGATCTGGCCGAAATCCGCGCCTTGAACAAGCAGCTGGTGACAGGCCAGGATGAAGATGACGAGGCTGAGATCGCCGAGGTAGATCGTGTTCGTGCTACCGCACTCCGTGCCCTTGATGCATTCCTTCAGTAGAACTCCTCCATGTAACCCGATAACTGCTCCACTGAGCTTGTACCTCTGTCTGTAACAGCTTTATTCCTCTTGAGTCGATGGCTGTGTATCGGCTTTTTTTATTCTGAAGTCGATGTCCGAGCATCGGCTGTTCTTAAATTTTTTCTATTTTCGATTTTACTGGCCGATCGATTTCATGAATCGGCTCCTCCTGGGTACATACGTCGTGGCCTCGTACCTTCTCCGTGTGTATGCCCCCCGAGCCGAATCTTTCAAGTAATTGAAGATATCGGCTTTCCAGCCATCTATAAGCCGGCCACGAAACATACACTGCTAAATAGGTGATGCGCAGAGTCTAATACGTATGGTGAGGATAATTTTGGCCGATTGCCAGAATCGGCCTCCTTTTTCATTGCAATGTTCAATGAGGGTTTACAACTTATTGGTTTTCCACTATGGCTACGTGACACGCTGGAGGTTAGATCTTTGCTTTTTATTTTTTGGGGCCGATCGCAGGGATCGGCCTTGCCACGTACGTCCATAGACTTGGATCTTGCTACTCTGCCAGGCCGGTGGATAAGACCAGCCTCACCCCGTTTTTTGAAGCTTCGATGCGCTCACAGCCGTCCAAACTGATTCCAGAGAGCGGCTCTTGGTCGTTTGCATCCCAAATATTCATGGCAGCTAGCGAGATGTCGATCGAATCATCTGCATGAACGACCTCCACTTCATCTCCATCCCATTGTATGATGCACTGATGCATTGTGGATGGAATGCAGCAGTTAGCGTGGATCCAATCCCTCCCTAGCAGGACAGCGTAAGTGCTTTTGCTGTCGACGATGAAGAATGACGTAGGAATGGTTTTTCGGCCTACGTTCAGAACACCCTTTGCTTCTGACGCTTGGCCGTTGAAATCGCTCAATGTGACGTTGGTCTTGATCAGGTCTTCGTTGGAACGTCCCAAACGTCGTAACATGGAATACGGCATTATATTGACTGCCGCTCCCGTTGACATAGGCATCCCCAATGGGCCTGCCAAAGATGGTACCCGGGGTTTACTAAAGGCCCAAGATTCGAAGAATAAGAAGACTCGGAAGCCCACTTAGTGTTAAGGAGAGATAGTTTGTATTAGGAAATATAGAGATTTGTAATCTTACGGGTTGGATACGAAACCCACCCGAACTCTGTAACTTGTGTATTACGAAACCCTCGGCTCCACCCTCTATATAAGGGGGAGTCGAGGGACAAAGAAAGGATCGAATCTACTGTTAACGCAACCATAGTTTTACAATCGTCGAGTACTTTTCGGCTGAAACCTTCGAGATCTACTTGCCCTCTACTTCTAGCAAAACCCTAGTCTACAATCTGTAGGCATTGACAAATTAATCCTTTGTCAATTGGCGCCGTCTGTGGGAATTAGAGGTTGCAAGGAGCTGATCTCGATGGCACGTCCAGAATCGTCGACTTCGTCGGTAGCAAGCAATGCGATGGATCGAGGTAACCAGGAAAAAACTGATCTAGTCGATTTTATTCCTCACCCGCCCTCCCGTATGGATGCATGTGCCTATCTGGAGGAGCCCATCGTCATGACATTCGGAGAATTCCGATTTGGCATCAACAAAGAAGGATCCTATCGTCTTGAAGTTCCGATCTCGTCGGAATTTTCAGCGATCGATTCTGGCTTTTCGTCGAGTGACGAGGAGTTTTCGTCGCCACGCTTCATCAACACCAAGGCAAACGGAAAGCTCGCCAAGATCTTCAGCAACACATCTTTCGAGTCGTCTGCGAACTCCTTTATAAGCAGCGATTCCGACAGCATCGACAGCTTCAACTTCATCGACAAGTCTGCAGCCATCGGAAAGGTCTTCACCAATCTATATGATGGTGTCACCAATCCTGACAAAAATCAATACGCAAAATACCATCAGATCTATGCAATAGAAGAGGCAGGCCGATCAGAACCAGAAACATCAGAGGCGTTCGATGATTTGGGAAATCCATACATCAATCCCGCTGATCTCAGAAAAGGCTTAGGCACTAAATATGCTGGGTCTTCAACTCGCGCAAAAGTCCAACTCCCGCAAGCAGCGTGGGATAGGGCTGCAAGAGCCATGGATGGTTCGGAACCAATGACCACCACTGCTACTGTACAAGAACTACAAGCATATCAATATAGACTTGCTCGGATAAGTAGAGAGTTGGAAAAACAGACAGCATCCTTGAATAGGAGAAAAGAGGCAGCTTCCGCGTCCAGCAGGCGTCCAGCAGAGCTCAGTCGACAATCGGAAACTTCGGCAGATAGCCATAGAGAGGCTCGAAGGAGATCGAGATCTCGGCTGCAAAATATACCTGAAGAAGAGAGGGGAAACATAATTCAAAATCTCGACATGTCTTTCATGACGATTGATACAAGGGGAAATATCATCCCGAAAACGCCGTAAGCGAGGTTACATGGCAACGCAAGCTTACATCCTCGCGTCCAGACCACCTCCTGGGGACCCGAGAGAACCATTGTTCAACATGGCAATGGCTGGAGTAGGAGTTATGGGAACAGCATTTGGAGCCACGCCTCCCGAAGGAAATCCTAGGCAAAATAGTCCATGACCCACTACAACGGTTCAAGATCCACCGAGAACAAGTGGAGCAAGAGACACAGCAGTTCAAGTGAGGGTGGATAGAGCGCGACAAGAAAGAAGAGAACGTCAGCACTCACCAGAAGTTGCCGACGAAGATATGTGTGGACTCCCGTGCTTTACGAGAAGAGTTCGAAAGACTCGTGTCCCAAAAGGGTTCAAGTTACCCGAGAATTTCAAGAAATTCGACGGCCTGCAGGATCCCGAGGATTGGCTCGTGGATTATCTCGAGATGGTGAAGCTGGAAGGAGGAACCAGAGCAACAGCTATGCAAAGTATCCAAGTTCACTTGAGTGGTGCCGCAAGATCTTGGATAAAGAAACTCCCCCCAGGCTCCATCGACAGCTGGGATAATTTCGAGGATATCTTCGTGAAATTTTTTCGATCCACCTGCAAAAAACCTGCATCATTGGAAGAATTGAGGGCGTGTCGACAGAAACATGATGAGTCGATGAGAAAATATATACAGCGGTGGAACATTATAAAAAACTCGGCAGAGGATATATCTGACGAGAGAGCAATAGATGCGTTCGTGGCGGGAATTCGGCGAGGAGATTTCGTCGAGGACTTAGGGAGAACTAACCCTAAGACCATATCGGCACTAATGGAGATAGCTAATAAGTGGGCAGATGGAGAAGACGCAATATACAACAAGCGACACGGATCGCCAGAAGAGGATCGTGGTCGAAATTATCAAAATAGAAGGCGATTTTCTCGCCAGTTCTACAACAACGACGCTCCTGGCCATATATCGGCTGGCTTTCGGGGAAATCCTGGAGGGAATAGTCGAGATGACTATCAAAGGAGTAATGAGCAACAAGGCGACAATAGAGGTGATTCTCGCGGCAACAGGCAAAATAGTGGACCAAGGTTTCAAAGACCTTACGTGTCCCCCGAGGAGATGATGAACGGCCCGTGTCAAATGCACTTTTATCTCGACAACAACGGAAAGAGGCAGTCAGGACATCTCCAGAAAGACTGCCGAAATTTTCAGGCAATGTTGCGAGCCGCAGGAATTGCAAATGCCCAAGCCATGAACAGAAACCCCCAGGGGCCAAGGAGCGAGATCCACCTCCCACCTCCTCCCGCAATCACGGACGAAAATCGACACCAGCTCAGAATAGCGGCAGCACCACACCCACCTCCATATGTTGATCCTAATTCTAACGGCGCGGTCTCGATGATTCAGAAAGCCAGGCCATCCAATAGGGCACAGAAGGTAATCTCACGACAAGTGTTCATGGCAGAGAAGATGCCTCCACCAACAGTTGAGTACTTAAATTGGTCAGGGCAAGACATTGGCTTTACAATCGCAGACCATCCGCAGCAAGTTCCTCGACCGGGACAATCAGCACTCATCTTACCCGCAGTAATTGCTGGTTTTGATGTGTCGAGAGTTTTCATAGATGGCGGCAGCAGCTTAAACCTTATGTATGCAGACACATTGAGGAAGATGAACATATCCCTGGCAAACTTGAAACCAACTGACACACGTTTCCATGGGATCACACCAGAGAAGCCAAGTTATCCGCTGGGCAAGATCAATCTCGACGTTCAGTTTGGAACCCGAGAAAATTACAGGATAGAGAATTTGGAATTCGAAGTTGTGGATTTCCCGTCGCAATATCACGCTCTGTTGGGACGACCAGCGTATGCCAGATTCATGGCAGTGCCACACTATACGTACCTGTTGTGGAGGTTGCCCGGGCCCAAGGGACCTATCACAATCAAAGGAAGTTTCGCGTTATCTGATAAATGCGACAAGGATTTTCATCGACTGTCAGAAACTTTCGGGATGCAAGCAGAATATATGGCGCCAAGGTTCACTGATTACGATGTGCTGCCAGAAGTAGGGAGGTCTTCTAAGGAGCCAACTTTTAACACAACCAAGGATTCAAAAGAGGTACAGATCCACCCGACAGACTCAAAGAAAACGACATCCATTGCAGCAAACATGGATATCGCATAGGAAAGCGCGCTCGTCGAGTTCCTCTGTGAGCACTGGAAAATCTTCGCATGGTGTCCAGCTGACATGCCGGAGTACCCGGGGAACTTGCCGAGCACCACCTCAATTTGGATCCTCTCGCGAGACCAATCAAGCAACCTTTGCGGCGTTTTCGGAACCCAACCGCAAAGCTATGTTATCGAAATAGATCGACTCAAAGATGCTGGTTTTATTAAAGAAATATCTACGAAGCCACGTGGGTATCTAACCCGAGTGATGGTGCCGAAGAAACACACAAAAGTCCTTCGCATGTGTGTCGACTTTACGTGTGTCAATAAACATTGTCCTAAGGATCACTTTCCCCTCCCAAGGATCGATCAAATCATCGACTCCACGGCGAGATGCGAACGTCTTTCCTTTTTGGACACGTACTCTGGTTATAACCAGATCAGATTAAAAGAAGAAGATGAAGCCAAGACAGCGTTCATAACACCTTACGGCGTGTTTTGCTACAAAACAATGCCCTTTGGTTTGAAAAACGCGGGAGCAACATATCAGCGGATGATGCAGAAGTGCCTAGCAACACAGATTGGAAAAAATGTGCAAGTCTACATTGACGATGTCGTGATAACATCAAAGAAGGGGTCGACTCTGATCGAAGATTTGAAGGAAACCTTCGACAACCTCGACAAGTTCTGCCTCAAGCTGAACCCGACAAAGTGCTCTTTTGGAGTTCCTGCAGGAGAGCTTCTCGGGTTCCTAGTATCAGCAAGAGGGATTGAAGCTAACCCCGAAAAAATACAAGCCATCGTCACTATGAGAAAGCCAACAAAGTTGAAAGAAATACAACAGCTGACGGGGCGAGTCGCAGCTTTAAGCAGATTCGTCGCCAGGCTAGGAGAAAAGGCGTTGCCGTTCTATGCATTGATCAAACAGGGGGAGAAATTTCAATGGAACGAGGAAGCAGACAGAGCCTTCGAAAATCTCAAACGTACAATCTCGACACCACCAATCTTGGTGGCGCCTAAAGAGAAAGAACCTCTCCTCCTATACATTGCAGCCACACCTCAGGTGGTCAGCACAGCCCTAGTAGTCGAGAGAGAAGAAGAAGGAAAGCTTCATGGAGTTCAGAGGCCAGTATATTTCATCAGCGAAGTACTGTCGCCTTCAAAACAGCGGTACCCGCAATATCAGAAACTGGCGTATGGAGTATTCACGACAGCAAGAAAATTGCGACACTATTTTTCGGCGCACCCGATAATAGTGGTCAATGAAGCTCCTTTGTCAAACATATTGAACAACCCAGAGCCACGGGTCGTGTCTCCCTTTGGGGAATAGAACTTTCTCCTCGGGACATCACGTATGAAAAAAGAAAGGCAATAAAATCGCAGGTTCTACCAGATTTCATTGCAGAGTGGATGGAGCTACAAAACACGGGGCCTCCAGATTTATCGAGAACTTGGACCATGAACTTTGACGGGTCCAAAAGGTTGGAAGGTGCTGGAGCAGGCGTGATATTGGTATCACCTGAAGGCGACAAGTTGAAATATGTTTTACGGATGACGTTCCCAAACGCGTCTAACAACGAAGCAGAATATGAAGCTCTCATACACGGGATGAAGATGGCGAAGGCTTGCGGCGCAACCCGATTGAAAATCTTCGGTGACTCACAATTGGTGGCACAGCAAGTTATGAACCAATGTGATGCAGTCAACGAAAGTATGATAGCATACAAGGAGGTGTACAATGAGCTAGAAAAATTGTTTGATGGATGCGAGGTAAACCACATCAGCAGGCTGAGTAACGATGAAGCCGATGTTCTTGCAAACATCGGATCACAATGTCTCGCGATCCCTCCAGGCGTGTTTTGGGAAGAAATAAGCGAGAGATCAACAAAGCCAGCGAAAATAAAGAAGGAGAAAAAAGAGAAATCCTCGAGTACCACCAAAGACTCAGTAGAAGAAGAAGAGGAACAGGAGCTAGTCATGATGGTGCAAATTCCATGCATGCAGGCCTATATATCATACATCCTAAGGAAAACAATACCCGACGACCCAGTTGAAGCAAGGCGAATAATTAGGAGATCAAAAGCTTTTACTGTAGTAAAAGGGGAGTTGTACAAACGAAATATCTCGGGCGTGCTACAGAGGTGTGTCACACCCGAAGAAGGAAGGATCATCCTAAAAGACGTACACGAAGGAATATGCGGGCATCACGCGAGCAGCCGAGCTATTGCGGCCAAAGTCTTCAGAGCAGGATTTTATTGGCTAACAGCAATCGAGGACGCGAAGGAAATAGTGCGAACCTGCGATGCGTGCCAAAGATTCGCGGCAAAACCTCACTCACCGGCAGCAGAACTTATGCCAATCCCACTGTCTTGGCCCTTTGCTCAATGGGGTCTCGACATGGTGGGAAAACTACACAAAGCTTCGCTAGGAGGATATGAGTATATGCTCGTTGCTGTCGACAAATTTACTAAGTGGATAGAAGCAAAGCCGATAAATTCACCGGATGGCGCGTCGGCGATCAAGTTCGTGAAAAGCATCGTCTTCAGATTTGGAGTCCCTCACAGCATTGTCACAGACAACGGCAGCAATTTTACGTCCAAGGAGTTCAAGGCATATTGCGCAGAAGTGGGCATCAAATTGAGTTTTGCGTCTGTTGCACATTCACAGACCAACGGTCAAGTCGAGAAGGCCAATGGCATCATCTGCAATGGTATCAAGAAGCGCCTGTTAGGACCATTGGAAAAGGCGCGGCATACTTGGCCGGAGGAGTTGCCAAGTGTGTTGTGGAGTATTCGAACAACACCAAATACGGCGACACAGGAGACGCCGTTCTTTCTAGTCCATGGAGCTGAGGCAGTCCTGCCGATAGAAATAGAGCATGATTCTCCAAGAGTTACAGAATATGATGAAGAAACTTCGAGAAAAGCTTTGGAGGATGATGTTGACGCACTTGATGAAGCTCGAGACGAAGTCCTGTCACGAGTCGCCAAATATCAACAGGACTTGAAAAATTACCACAGTCGACGATTGCGGCCAAGATCCTTCCAAGTTGGTGACCTGGTTTTGCGACTCAATCAAAAAATTCATGAAAAACTTGAGTCACCATGGCTAGGACCTTACATCGTCACAGAAGTAATCGAAGGAGGAGCATACAGAATCAAAGACAAGAAGACGGGGATTGCCGAGCCAAATCCTTGGAACGTGGCGCAGCTCGTGCGTTTTACGCCTAGATGTCGAAATATAGTCTCCTCTGTAAACATACAATGTACTGAAACGCCCGCGAGTTTTCAGACGCACTCTTTTCCTTTTTCGGGGCACCGAGTGGGGCCGGGAAAGGTTTTTAATGAGGCGGGCTCGCGGTGCTGCAATATAATAAAGATAGTGGAATTATATATCTTTTCGACGTACTCGGGGCTTCCCCCTACAAAGATACAATATATATATATGGTGCCAACAAAATACAATTCGCGACAATATCTCGCCTTGGTATAAAATACCTCGCCAAAATAAAAATATATCGACAAACAGCGGTCAACATAAAGCTCGGGGGCTCATACCCACAAAAATAATACAGTATTTATTTTGCCTTGGGTAACCTCGCATTATAAAACGAAAATACTGCCATCAAAACGCCTGGGGGCTTGGCGTTGAAAATAAAAACATAGTGACTTTACAATACAAAAATATATACACAAGATACAATTATCGGAACAGCTTCTCTTCAGGGATTCCCCAGTATGTTGTCTATTGTCAATCGCTCATTATTTACAGCACGAGTGCTATGCTCAGCGTAGCTGCCCTTCACGAAGAATTCGGCATCCATCCGAAGAAGTTCATCCATCATATCTTCGGCAACAGGAGTAACAACATCATCATACTTGCCGAAGTTCTTTTTTCTCTTCGCCATCTTGGCCAAGCACTTTGGAACAATCTGTCCCACGTCTAACTTCGGGTAGCAGATCTTTATCATAATCATAGCAAATCTGGCGCCGGCAGCCAATTGGGCCCGCACAAAGCCGTGGATTCGAGGAGCATCCCGAAATTTGTCCATTAAAGCAGGAAGAGTCTCTGGCATCTTGTTCCGAGGAAACATAGTGCCATAGACCAGAGACAGAGTCCTAGTACAGAAGTCGAGATAATCGCGAACCTGGAGTGCGCGATCCTGAAACCTAACAATCTGGCGAGTTCGCTCAGGCGTGCCCCAAAAACTTGAACCATGAGTCTCGGCAAGCCGAAGAAGTACATTGGACCGAGCCTCGACACGCTCATCTTCAGTAGCAGCATCCAAAAAAGAACCTATTTTTCGAAAGAATCAGCAAGAAGCGAGGAGACAAGCAAGGAGGAAAAGGAAAAAACACGACAATGATAAATGAAGCATACCTGCCATATCCAAGCTAGCATCTGTCAACAGTTCAAGCATAAAATTTTCGCGGGATGTAGCTGCAGCAGCTTCAGCAACGGCGGCATCCTTTTCAGTTATGGCATCTTGAGCTTGTTGGAGCGCAGTTTTCTCCCTCTCAGAAGATTTTCGAGACTGTTCCATGAGCATAAGGGATTGCCTCTTCATGGATTGAAGTTGTTGTCGAAGTTCTTCTAAATCTTCTGCTGAATCTTTACTCGCAGAATCTTCAACAAATTTAACAGCAACAGGGGTTTTCTTCGAAGAAGACGAAGGAAAAACTTCGGAAGGACCGGGAGTTGACGTATAGTTGTCAAAAATTAACTGAAAAAATAAATTTCGACATCAATCGTTGAGGAGAGAGAAAATCATATAGTGGTACTTCTTCTTCATCATCACTACGATTAAATGTTGGCAACATAAAAAGCAAGATAGACAAAAATCTTCAAGTGAAATAAAAAAAGAGAGAGAGAGAGGGAACTTACGAACTGATGAGGGTCTCAAGATATGGATCATAAGCTGCCTTCTGGCGTGAAGGAACAGCTTCTTCGGGTTTGGAGGTGCCGGAATCTTCGACATCATTCCTTTTCCTTTTGTTCTTTGGAGAAACAGCAGGAGGAGGAGATTGTGCCGATGCAGTGGCTTCAGAGGCAGCCTCCTTTTCATCAGATCCCGCAGATTTTCGAGAATCTGCGGGTTCATTAACAAAAGAGGGGGTATCTTGGTTATCATCGGAGATAACGGTCCTTTCTTCGACTTCTCCACCTTCAGGAAGGGGAGGAAGCGAAACAAGATTTGGATGGTTCTATATAAAAATAAAGGAAGATGTCAAAAAAGGAGTTACAACAAAAATAGCAAGGCAATAACAAATTAAACGACAATGTTTACCTTAGGAAGCGCATTGGTGGCGCTATATGGTTTTACACGACAAGAGGAAGGGATAGGATCTTTTTTGTTGAGAGACGAGATTTTTTGGATAAGCCTTTCCAAGTCCTTGACTTCCAGATTTGTCGACAAACGATCTGTGTCTTCATCGCCAGCATAATTCCGGAGAGGGTTTTTGCGAGCCTCGAAGAGGCCGCACTCGGTTCTAAGGAAATACGCTGTAATTTGGATACCAGCATAACTCTTTGCCACGAGTATTCTGCAACTCATGGATGCGAGTCATCAAGGCCTCTGTCGAAGCTTTTTCCTCCTCGGAAGCCTCTGCATCCCAAGAACGGCGGCGAAGGATTTTCTCGGCACCATCGAAAGGAGGGATATTGTCTTCAGCACATCCATGGTTCTCTTCCCGAATATACAACCACTTCTTGCGCCACCCTTGAACTGAATCAGGGAGTTTGACGTCGAAGTAATTGACAGTGGAGCGAACGGAAATAACAACGCCGCCTATATTATAGGCGACATTGGGAGAGCCATTACGGCGACAGAAGAAAATGCGCTTCCATAATGCCCAGTTAGGCTGGACACCAAGGAAGGCCTCGCAGACGGTGATGAAAATAGAGATATGGAGGATTGAGTTAGGAGTAAGATGGTGAAGTAGAAGACCGTAGACAAAAAGCAATCCTCGGAGAAAAGGATGAATGGGGGCGGAAAGACCGCGGATGAGATGATCGACGAAACTTACCCGATACCCCATTGGAGGGGTTGGGTAGCTTTCTTCACTAGGGAAGCACACCGCCTTGGGTTTCTTGCTAATCCCCAGCTTCTTCAAGAGATTGATGTCTTGGTTGGTGATCTTGGACCTTTCCCATTCCGCGGTCCCCAGATCTGCGGCGGCCATTGATGATTCAGGCGTGCTGTGCTTGATCAACCGACGCGGTGGCATCAACAATGGCGCAGGAGTGCAGCTTGGAGAAGATGAGCTCAAGGAGTTGTGGGGCGCAGGAGAAGATTTTGCAGAGGGGAGAACGGCGTGAGCAGAAGTGCTCGAGGAGGAAGAAGAAGATCTTATATAGGGGTGCGGCGAAACGTTGGACCGTTGGATGGAAAAGAGGTGTGGTAGATGATAACCACGTGAATACAAGGGTAAAAAAGTATTTTAACATTGAAGAGGTTACGGAACGTGTGCCAGCAAAAGTGGAGAACATGTGTCCCCCACTTGCACGACGTGTCAATCAGATGAGGAATTTGGACCCACAAGGCAGAAGGAGGAGCGGTTCTCGCATGTTTCCAAAACAGAAATCGTGGCTATCATCAGCAACGACGTCATCAAGGTAAAAGAAAAGCTCGACTATGAAGCTTGGAGAGATTATCGACAACGCAAGATTATTTCTGGAACCTTTGATCAAAATACAAGTTTTTGCTCAAACGCTCGGGGGCTACTTTGGAAAAAAAGAAAACTTCGAGTATGACAAGATAGAAATGGCGAGAGCCTATGACCAAATGCAAGCATTTGTTCATAGCCTCGGGGGCTACTCCCATCGGGAGCGCTGGTCGCGCACCCGATAGATATAAAAATATCGACAAGGATTAGAAATATAGCGACAAATGATACTAATCTATGGAGCCTACACCCAAGCACAAGTTCTTGGATGTAGCCTCGGGGGCTACTCCCATCGGGAACGCTGTTCGCGTGCCCGATGAATTTATATTAAAAGAAAGAAGTAGAAGTGAGTATATTTCGAGTTACACAGATAACTCTACATATACTCCCATCGGGAAGACAAAATAAGTCATCAAATATGACTCGATAAAATGTGCTATTCCAACAGCCGAAAAGCACTCGACAATATATTCTCAGAGCGCTAAAAGTCGCGAATAAATCTCTGAATGCCGCAAAACTTTGCGAAGGTAAGACCCCAGATCCGTTCTGAGCGGCGTGGCACCGTCTCCTGACGGCGGACTGCTACTTTTTTCCGTATCAACGGATACGAAGAAAATCCTAACGGACGCGTTAGGTACCCGATAAAATATGACTGGGACTCGACTGAATGGTAAGACCTTAAGCGGCACCTCGTCGAAGTTTACACCAGTATCCCGAGATCATGTCCAGGGACGTGATCTTGAAGTAGGTTTTTGCGGATTGCCACTAGAGCAGTTAACTAGTACCTGATCCGTCAGATGAACTAGCCCCAACTACCGTTATCCCTGTACAAAATAGCATTTGCATATCGAAAGATTATGTAATGAGTAAAATTGGAGATTTTCCCTGATTCTTCGATTCAAGAAAAATCTCGGAGGCTACTGACATAGGCATCCCCAATGGGCCTGCCAAAGATGGTACCCGGGGTTTACTAAAGGCCCAAGATTCGAAGAATAAGAAGACTCGGAAGCCCACTTAGTGTTAAGGAGAGATAGTTTGTATTAGGAAATATAGAGATTTGTAATCTTACGGGTTGGATACGAAACCCACCCGAACTCTGTAACTTGTGTATTACGAAACCCTCGGCTCCACCCTCTATATAAGGGGGAGTCGAGGGACAAAGAAAGGATCGAATCTACTGTTAACGCAACCATAGTTTTACAATCGTCGAGTACTTTTCGGCTGAAACCTTCGAGATCTACTTGCCCTCTACTTCTAGCAAAACCCTAGTCTACAATCTGTAGGCATTGACAAATTAATCCTTTGTCACCCGTGTCAACCAACATCTTGCCGATAGGCTGCCCATTGATGTAACCTCTCAAGTATAGGGATTTCAAATGCCTGTAGCTTCTCTCTCGCGGCTTCTCAAAGATGACTGGCCGTGGACCGCAGTCAAACTGTGCCACTGACACTTCCTCGTCTTTTGGAGCGCAAAATTCTGACGGGAGTATGAACACCATGTTTGTATCAACCGATGCCTCTGCATCGGCTCTTGTCTGCTTGGGGCGCCACACTTTCTTTGGCGGGCGCGTCTCCGTTTCCAACGTTTGCTGAATTTTCACGGCCAGATCAGGCCGTGCTTTCCTCAACGTGTACAGGTACTGTGCCTCGGCTTCCTCTAGGTTTCGTAGCCGCTGCACCCTACGTTTCTGGGAGTGGCTGAGTCCATCAGGACACCACCTGGGCCGGTGATATCTGTCTTCTTCTTCATCTGACTCCTCGAAGTCTTCATCTCGAGATGACTCAGCTCGTCTGTTCTGAGGTGGGAGAGGCCCTAAACACTTGAACACTGAAACTTCATTTGTTCCCTTCCTCTGCTGTTTACATTCCGGGCAGTTCTCGATTGTAGGCAATCGGCTCATTCCTGAGTCCCAGCAGTGTTTAAAGAAAGGACAGTTCCAATGTTTATCCATGTCCTCTTGCTCTCTCGACCTCCTTCTAGCGTGACGCTCATACCCTTCGTGGTCTCTATCATATCGATGATACTTCCTCTCATCTGCATCAGACCGACGATATCTTTCATCATCTACGTCGTAGCACCGACGTCGGTCATACTGCTGCTCATATTTGTTAAGGAGATGCGCGGAGAGTGGTCGTTGATACCGCACGCTTCTCACCTCTTCCTCAGTCAGGTACCGTCTGTCATCATGCTGGGGCCGGTCGCGTGGATCGGCCTCCGCTTTATGTTTGCCACGGGAGTGACTGCTTTCTGCTTTATCCTTGCTATGGCGGTCTGCAAGCCCTGCCATGTTGATGTCAAAAGAGAAGCCTGGCTCGCTTCTTAAGCAGTGACTGAGATCCACCATGTTGACGCCAGGAAACGGATGTGTGTCAACTTTCATGGCAAACTGACCGAAGAGTAATCGGCCTTGTTCTATCGCCATTTGAATCTGTCCGCGCAATACTTTGCAGTCGTTGGTGGCGTGGGTGAACGTGTGATGCCATTTGCAGTATGGTCTCCCGTTCACCTCTTGTAACGTAGGGATTTTGTGGCCTTCGGGTAAATTCAGCTGTTTTTCCTTCAAGCAAGCAAATCAAAAATCTGCTCCGTTTTGCTTAAATCAAAGTCAAACCCTTTTGCAGGCCCTGGTTGTTTCACCCATTTGCAGGACACGAGTACTGCCCCCCGAGCCCATTCAGCCACGGCAACTCCCTGATCTTCTGCAGCGTCTTCATCTTCTTCTGTCTAGACCAGGGCGACGCGCTTGAACTTGTCCTGGTACAATTCTGGGTGGCGCTGTTCATACGATGTCAATTTTTGAACCATGTGCGCCAGTGAATTGTAGTCTGCTTGGAAAGTCAGATCCTTGAGCGGCGCTGAGAGACCTGCTATTGCCGCATCGATCGCTTCCTTCTCAGATAAACGAACCGAATAACATCGGTTCTTGACAGTCCAGAAACACTGAATGTATTCAGACACCGTCTCTCCTCGCCTTTGCCGCACCTGCGTCAGATCGGCAATGCCAGCTTCAGTAGCTTCTGAATGATATTGTATGTGGAACTGCTCTTCCAGGTGCTTCCACGTTCGAACTGAATCTGGTGGCAACGAGGTGTACCACCCAAAGGCTGGACCCGTGAGAGATTGCGCAAAGAACCTCACACGTAGCTGGTCTGATGCTGAGACCATGCCCAACTGTGCCAAATATCGGCTCACGTGCTCAATTGAGCTAGACCCTTCTGATCCACTGAATTTTGTGAAGTCAGGGAGCCGATACTTAGGCGGTAGTGGGATCAAGTCATACTCGTTGGGATACGGCTTGGAATAGCCGATTGTTCTCTTCTTCGGCAGGATACCGAACTGGTCTCTCAAGATTGCACTGATCTGATCCACGGTAGGAGCTGCAGAGGTTGAGCTTTCATGACTCGTTCCGGTGGCATATTTAGCTAGCCACACCTGTTTCTCAGCATCTGCTCCAGAACTCCCTCCTGTTCCAGCAATCCCTCCTGCTCCAGCAATCCCTCCTGCTGTAATCTGGTTCGTATGCATCCAGTTGTTGCAGTCCGGTACATATGTGCACACGTATCCATGTGGGATCTCTTTGGGCGGCTCAAACAGGAATTGGTAATCGCCAGGATCACCTCCAACCTTGTAGACGACGTACGCCGGTGAACCTTGTTGCTGTGGAGCTGCCAACGTGTATGGCAGTGGTGGCCTAGTGTAGAACGGTATTTCTCCCCGGTGAGTTCCTAGAGCAGGTCCTGACGGAGAATACTGATGCTTCATGATTTCTTGAACCACACGAAGCGCAACACGCTCAAGAGTGTTCACCAGGCTCTCAGAATGCCGATGTAGAGAATGAGCCACAGCATAGTTAATTTCCTGGCGCAGGGCTCTGGTACGGTCCTCCGAAGGGAGAGACAGATCTATCCCCTCAAACACGCCTTCGGGTTGGAATCCTTTGAACCTAATGCCGTGCGAACGGGTCTTCTCGAAAGAGCCGATGAGATCGGCTTCGAAGATGGCCTTGAGCTCATCGTATTTCTTCTTGTGCTCTGCAGGCAGATCTTCATACGTGATCGGTTCGTCCGCCATCTCGGATGCAGGTGTTGACGTGGTTGCTGTAGAAAGTGTCCCACCGGGCGTGCCAGAATGTGTTGCCTGCCAAAACCCACCGGCGAGCAGTGGTTAAGCAACACGAAGAGCCGGGAGGCTGCCAAGACTGCTGGGTGGGCCCTGGTCCCTCGACGTCGTCCCGCAATGTTCCGGCACACGTCCTGGCGGTTGCAAGGGCGTGCCACCTGACCTATACCTGGTCAGGAAGGTGTTGGATTGCTTCGATTAGTCTCCTGCATGGTAGACACATAAACATTAAATACGAGCCCGATCGGCTCTCAGGTTGCCCTGTGGATCGGCTCAAAGAGCCGATTGCCCCATGATTCATGTTGGATTTACGATGACATGGGGATCCTGCTTGATCAATACAAAGTTAAACCAATCCACGACAGTTTAGGGTTTTCACCGTATGATCGGAACATCCTACGCGTAGTTGAGCCTAATAGATACGAAAGATGATGGAAAACTAACCCTAAAAGAGGCCTAAAAACCAACATTAAGTCAATTCCCGGAACAATCCCTCTTAGGGCTAACAAACCGCACCTCTCGCACTACCGGATCGTTCAACCCGTTTGCAAGGCCTAACCATACGGATATTAAACTAATCCTTGAAGAACAAGGAGCAACTATAATAGATTGGATCTACTAAACAACGAACGAGCAAGGTGCTGCCCCTACACCTAGATAGGTATAAGGGCAGCTAGATATCGAGGGACGGCATAGATAAGCAAATATGTGTAAGAAAAGCATCAATGCAAGCCCCAAAACATCTACGATAAGTAGTGCTACTCGCCATCAACAACGCTTCAGCACGAGCAACACAATGATAACGAATAAACGTATATTGCCTAGATCGCAAGATGCGATCTAGGCAGCATGATGCTTACCCGGAAGAAACCCTCGAAACAAGGGGTGGCGATGCGCCTGGTTTGTGTTTGTTGTGAATGTGATTGTCCTCCTTTCTCAATAAACCTAGGTACATATTTATAGTCCAAGGGACTTTCTAATTCGAGCGTGCACCTAACCGTGCACGGGTTAAACTCTATCTTTTAATTCTAAACTAAGATGCAATCTACTATAATTTACAGATACACGGGCAATCTAGCCCAAACTCTTCGTGCAAGGCCGCTTCAGAGACGCTCCGCGTGTATATCCTTCAAGCCCATCTCAATTACGGCCCATCTCTTGATTTGGCCAAAATCTGGTGATAACAGGAGGTAAATGTGTGTGTGTGGGGGGGTGTGGCCGGCCACCCCCTCCCCTCTTTATATAGGGGGCCAGCCGGCCAGGGTGGCCCCCTTTCCCATCTAGGGTTGGGGGGGGGGCGGTGGCCAAGAGGGGGGAGAGGGCTTTCCCCTCCCCCAAGTTGATCCCCCCCAGGGAAACCCTAGGGGGTTGGCCGGCCTGGGCCTTGGGGGCCATGTGCCCCTGGCCCATTAGGCCAGGGAGCATCCCCTCGGCCCATGGTGGGCCTCCTAGGTCGTGGGACCCATGGTGGACCCCTCCGGAACCTTCTAGAACCTTCCAGTCAACCACCGGAAAAATCCTGAACATTTCCGAAACCCAGAAATCAACTTCCCTTATATGAATCTTATTCTCCGGACTATTTCGGACCTCCTCGTGACATCCTGGATCACATCCAAGACTCCGAACAAACTTCGTCTCCATACCATATTCAAATCTACTTATGCGACATCGAACCTTAAGCGCGTCACCCTACGGTTCGCGAACTATGCAGACATGGTCGAGACTCCTCTCCGAGCAATAACCAATAGCGGGATCCGGAGATCCATAGTGGCTCCCACATATTCAACGATGACTTAGTGATCGATTGAACCATTTACATACGATGCCAATTCCCTTTGTCTCGCGATATTTTACTTGTCCGAGGTTTGATCATCGGTATCTCCATACCTTGTTCAACCTCGTTACCGACAAGTACTCTTTACTCGTACCGTGGTATGTGATCTCTTATGAACCATTCATATGCTTGCAAGCTAATCAGATGACATTCCACCGAGAGGGCCCAGAGTATATCTATCCGTCATCAGGATGGACAAATCCCACTATTGATCCGTATGCCCCAACTCACACTTTCCAAATACTTAATCCCATCTTTATAACCACCCATTTACGCAATGGCGTTTGATGTAATCAAAATACCCTTCCGGTGTAAGTGATTTACATGATCTCATGGTCGAAGGACTAAGGCAACTATGTATCGAAAGCTTATAGCAATTTGAACTTAATGACTTGATCTTATGCTACGCTCATTTGGGTGTGTGTCCATTATATCATTCAAGTAATGACATAACCTTGTTATTAATAACATCAAATGTTCATGATCACGAAACCATAATCATCTATTAATCAACAAGCTAGTTATACAAGAGGCTTACTAGGGACTCCTTGTTGTTTACATAACACACATGTATCAATGTTTCGGTTAATACAATTATAGCATGGTATATAAACATTTATCATAAACACAAAGATATTATAATAACCACTTTATTATTGCCTCTTGGGCATATCTCCAACAGTCTCCCACTTGCACTAGAGTCAATAATCTAGATTACATTGTAAGGTACCTAACACCCATAGCATTCTGGTGTTGGTCATGCTTTGCCCTAGGGAGAGCTTTAGTCAACGGATCTGCAACATTCAGATCTGTGTGTACTTTGCAAATCTCTACTTCACCATCTTCGATGTACTCGCGAATCAAATGAAAATGCAGCTTGATATGCTTTAGCTTCTTGTGTGACCTTGGTTCCTTTGCATTGGCGATGGCACCCGTGTTGTCACAATAAATGACTAGCGGGTCCAATGCACTAGGAACCACACCAAGCTCAACAATGAACCTCTTCATCCATACCGCTTCCGATGAAGCCTCTGAAGCCGCTATATATTCAGATTTTGTTGATGATTTCGCCACCGTGCACTGCTTGGAACTGCTCCAGCTTACTGCCGCACCATTCAATATAAACACATACCCAGACTGAGACTTAGAGTCATCAGGATCGCTGTTCCAACTTGCATCGGTGTAACTGGTTACAACGAGCTCTTGGTCACCGCCATAACAAAGAAACATATCCTTAGTCCTTTTCAAGTACTTCGGGATATTCTTGACCGTTGTCCAGTGTTCCATCCCTGGATCACTTTGATATCTGCTGGTCAAACTAACATCATGTGCGATATCCGGTCTATACACAGCATGGCGTACAAGATAGAGCCTACTGCCGAAGCATAGGGGATCTTGCTCATCCTCTCTCTTTCATCTGCCGTAGCCGGACCTTGAGTCTTACTCAAGACCTTACCTGGCAACATAGGCAAGAACCCTTTCTTGCTTTCATCCATTCTAAACTTCTTTAGAATTTTGTCCAGGTATGTACTTTGTGAAAGGCCTATTAGGCGTCTTGATCTATCACTATAAATCTTGATGCCTAAAATGTATGCTGCTTCACCAAGGTCTTTCATCGAAAAAGACTTATTCAAATAACCTTTAACGCTGCTTAATAGTTCTATATCATTCCCAATCAATAATATGTCATCCACATATAATATCAGGAACGCTACAGAGCTCCCACTCACTTTCTTGTAAATACAGGCCTCACCATGAGTCCGTATAAAACCGAAGTCTTTGATCACTCTATCAAAGCGTAGGTTCCAACTCGGGATGCTTGCTTCAGTCCATAAATGGAACGCTGAAGTTTGCATACCTTGTCAGCATTTTCAGGATCGACAAAACCTTTGGGTTGTACCATATACAACTCTTCCTCAATATCTCCATTAAGGAACGCCGTTTTGACATCCATCTGCCAAATCTCATAATCGAAAAATGCAGCTATTGCTAACAAAATCCTCACAGACTTTAGCTTCGCTACAGGTGAGAAAGTCTCATCGTAGTCAACTCCTTGAATTTTTCGGAAACCCTTTGCGACAAGTTGAGCTTTATAGATAGTAATATTACCATCAGCATCTGTTTTTCTCTTGAAGATCCATTTATTCTCGACAGCCTTGCGGCTATCAGGTAAGTCTACCAAAGTCCATACTTTGTTATCATACATGGATCCCATTTCGGATTTCATGGCTTCTTGCCATTTGTTGGAATCTGGGCTCATCATCGCTTCTTCATACGTCGCAGGGTCTTCATCATTGTCGTCCACAATCATGACATTTAGACAGGGATCATACCAATCAGGAGTGGTACGTTCCCTCGTCGATCTGCGAGGTTCAGTAACTTCCTCGTTCGAAGTTTCATGATCATCATCATTTGCTTCCTCTCCTATCGGTGCAGGCTGTGCAGGAACTTCTTCCGACACTGCGCTACTCTGATCTATGAGAGAAGGTTCATTAACCTCGTCGAGTTCTACTTTTCTTCCAGTCAATTCTTTAGTGAGAAACTCCTTCTCAAGAAAGGATCCATTCTTGGCAACAAAGATTTTTCGGATCTATGATAGAAAGTATACCCAATAGTTTCTTTAGGGTATCCTATGAAGACGCATTTCTCCGCTTTGGGTTATAGCTTGTCAGGTTGTAACTTCTTTACATAAGCTTCGCAACCCCAAACTTTAAGGAACGACTAGCCTTAGGTTTCTTCCCAAACCATAATTCATACGGTGTCGTTTCAACGGATTTAGATGGTGCCCTATTTAAAGTGAATGCGGCTGTCTCTAATGCATAACCCCAAAACGATAATGGAAAATCAGTAAGAGACATCATGGAACGAAACATATCTAAGAGAGTTCGATTACGACGTTTGGACACACCATTGCGCTGTGGTGTTCCCGACGGTGTCAACTGTGAAAGTATCCCGCATTTTTTTAAATGCATGCCAAACTCATAACTCAGATATTCGCCTCCGCGATCAGAACGCAGAAACTTAATCTTCTTGTTACGTTGATTTTCTACTTCACTTTGGAATTCCTTGAACTTCTCAAAAGTCTCGGACTTGTGTTTCATAAAGTAAATATACCCATATCTACTCAGATCATCCGTGAATGTTAGAACATAACGATAACCACCGCGCGATGCTACACTCATTGGTCCGCACACATCGGTATGTATGATTTCCAATAAGTCTGTAGCTCGCTCCATTGTACCAGAAAATGGAGTCTTAGTCATTTTTCCCATTAGACATGCTTCGCATCCGTCAAGTGACTCAAAGTCAAGTGACTCAAGAAGTCCATCGGAATGGAGTTTCTTCATGCGCTTCACTCCAATATGACCAAGACGACAGTGCCACATATAAGTAGAATTACCATTCAATTTAATTCGTTTAGCATCAATGTTATGAACATGTGTATCACTACTATCGAGATTTAACAAGAATAAACCATTCATCTCAGGTGCATGGCCATAAAAGACATTACTCATATAAATCGAACAACCATTATTATCAGACTTAAACGAATAACCGTCTTGCATCAAACAAGATCCAGATATAATGTTCATGCTCAACGCAGGTACCAAATAAAAATTATTAAGGTTTAAAACTAATCCCGAAGGTAGATGTAGGGGAGCGTGCCGACGGCGATCACATCGACCTTGGATCCATTTCCAACGCGCATCGTCACCTCGTCCCTTGCCGGGCTTCGTTTATTCCGCAGTCCTCGTTTCGAGTTACAAATGTGAGCAACCGAACCAGATATCAAATACCCAGGCACTACTATGAGAACCAGTAAGATAGACATCAATAACATGTATATCAGATATACCTTTCTTCTTGACGTGGCCGCTCTTCAGATCGGCCAAGTATTTGGAGCAATTACGCTTCCAGTGCCCCTTCCCCTGGCAGTAGTAACACACAGTCTCAGGTTTAGGACCAGCCTTAGGCTTCTCATGGTGCACAACAACTTTCTTGCCGCCCTTCTTGAAGTTACCCTTGTTAGGCTTGCCCTGCTTTTTGAAACTGGTGGTCTTGTTGACCATCAACACTTGATTCTCCTTCTTTATCTCTACTTCAGCAGATTTCAGCATGGAAAAGAGTTCAGGTAAATCTTTATTCATGTTCTGCATGTTGTAGTTCATCACGAAGTTCTTGTAACTTGGTGGCAGTGATTGAAGGACACGATGAATACCCAGCTGATTAGGGATCATCATCCCCATGTCACTGAGCTTCTTCGCATGTCCGGACATGGTGAACATGTGCTCACTAACGGAGCTGCCCTCTTCCATCATGCAGCTAAAGAACTGCTTCGAGGCCTCATAGCTCTCCACGGCCGCATGAATTTCAAAGATAAGTTTGAGCTCACGCATCATATCACAAGGGTCGTGGTGCTCAAAACGCTTTTGGAGCTCTGCCTCTAAGCTGCATAGGATGGCACACTGAACTTCGGAGTATCGAGTCAAACCGAGTCTCATAAACATTCTTTATGTCCTCGGATACTGCAGGAGGTGGTGGGGGACCTAGCGGTGCATCGAGCACATATTGTAGGCTTCCACCAGTGAGGAAAATCCTCACATGGCGGAACCAGTCAGTGAAGTTGCTACCATTGCCCTTAAGCTTTTCTTTCTCTAGGAACTGGTTAAAATTGATGGAGGGGGGCGCCATGATCTACAACATATTTTCAAAGAGTTTAGACTAAGTTTATGATTAAATGAGTTCAATTTTAATTCTTAAATTAACTAGGTGAACTCCCACTCAAAACAACATCCCTCGCATTGTCTTAGTGATTACACGAACCAAATCCACTACACCAAGTCCGATCTTCACGAGAAAAGATGTAGCTTCAAAGGCGAACACTCAAAGTGTTCATCATATCATTCATATGACTCATGCTCTACCTTTCGGTATCCCGTGTTCCGAGACCATGTCTGTACATGCTAGGCTCGTCAAGGCAACCTTAGTATCCGCGTGTGCAAATCTGGCTTGCACCCTTTGTATGCACATGTAGAGTCTATCACACCTGATCATCACAAGATGCTTCGAAACGACAAGTCTTAGCAATGGTGCATACTAAGGATGAACACTTTATTATCTTGATATTTAGTGAGAGGGATCATCTTATAATGCTACCGTCACGATCTAAGCAAAATAAGATGCATAAAAGGATTAACATCACATGCAATTCATAATGTGTGATATGATATGTCCTTTCTTCTTGTGCTTTTGATCTCCATCTCCAAAGCACGGACATGATCTCCATCATCACCAGCATGGCGTCAAGGTCGATGGCGCTGCTTCATGGTTGTCCATCACTTATAGCTACTATAACAACTACTTGAAATAAAGCTATTACATGATGAATAGACACGCAGGTCTTTAACAAAAATTAAAGACAACCATTAGGCTCCTTTCGGTTGCCATAATACAACAATGAACATCTCATACATCAAATATACTCATCATCACATCATGGCCATATCACATCACCAAACCCTGCAAAAACAAGTTAGACGCCTCTAATTTGGTTTGCATATTTTACGTGGTTTAGGGTTTTCGAGTAAGATCCAATCTACCTACAAACATGAACCACAACGGTGATACTAGTATTGACAATAGAAAGTGCAAATTGTAATCTTCACTATGGTGGGAGAGACAGACACCCGCAAAGCCACTTATGCAATACAAGTTGCATGTCAAGCGTGGAGCAAGTCTCATGAGACGCGGTCATGTAAAGTTAGCCCGGGCCGCTTCATCCCACCATCCCGCAAGATGCAAAGTACACAAACTAAAGCAACAAAAGCATCACCGCCCATAAAACCATTGTGTTCTACTCGTGCAACAGATCTATGCATAGACATGGCTCTGATACCACTGATGGGGTTCGCTGCATAGAAAACAAAAAATTTCCTACCGCAAGACGAATAAAACCAACAGATCTAATCTATGGAACACCCAAGATCTAATCTACAAGATCGAAGCAACGAGATGGAGATGAGACTAGCCCTCGAAGATTCCAAAGCCTACGAGATTAATCTCGTTGTTGGTGTAGACGATCGTCCCCGGTGCTGCAATCCGGCAGCACTTCCGTACTCGGTCGCGCGTACGGTGTCGATGAAGCTCCTTCCTCTCCCGTTCCAGCGGGCAACAGAGGTGTGGTTGATCTCCTCCAACTTCCAGCAGCACGACGGCGTGGTGGTGGTGGTGGAGGAAGAAAACTGCAGGGCTTCGCCTAAGCCTGAGCAGCGTATGGTGGAGGGAGAGGCGGCCAGAGGAGGAAGTAAATGTGGGGGGGGGTGTGGCCGGCCACCCCCTCCCCTCTTTATATAGGGGGCCAGCCGGCCAGGGTGGCCCCCTTTCCCATCTAGGGTTGGGGGAGGCCAAGAGGGGGGAGAGGGCTTTCCCCTCCCCCAAGTTGACCCCCCCAGGGAAACCCTAGGGGGTTGGCCGGCCTGGGCCTTGGGGGCCATGTGCCCCTGGCCCATTAGGCCAGGGAGCATCCCCTCGGCCCATGGTGGGCCTCCTAGGTCGTGGGACCCATGGTGGACCCCTCCGGAACCTTCTAGAACCTTCCAGTCAACCACCGGAAAAATCCTGAACATTTCCGAAACCCAGAAATCAACTTCCCTTATATGAATCTTATTCTCCGGACTATTTCGGACCTCCTCGTGACATCCTGGATCACATCCAAGACTCCGAACAAACTTCGTCTCCATACCATATTCAAATCTACTTATGCGACATCGAACCTTAAGCGCGTCACCCTACGGTTCGCGAACTATGCAGACATGGTCGAGACTCCTCTCCGAGCAATAACCAATAGCGGGATCTGGAGATCCATAGTGGCTCCCACATATTCAACGATGACTTAGTGATCGATTGAACCATTTACATACGATGCCAATTCCCTTTGTCTCGCGATATTTTACTTGTCCGAGGTTTGATCATCGGTATCTCCATACCTTGTTCAACCTCGTTACCGACAAGTACTCTTTACTCGTACCGTGGTATGTGATCTCTTATGAACCATTCATATGCTTGCAAGCTAATCAGATGACATTCCACCGAGAGGGCCCAGAGTATATCTATCCGTCATCGGGATGGACAAATCCCACTATTGATCCGTATGCCCCAACTCACACTTTCCAAATACTTAATCCCATCTTTATAACCACCCATTTACGCAATGGCGTTTGATGTAATCAAAATACCCTTCCGGTGTAAGTGATTTACATGATCTCATGGTCGAAGGACTAAGGCAACTATGTATCGAAAGCTTATAGCAATTTGAACTTAATGACTTGATCTTATGCTACGCTCATTTGGGTGTGTGTCCATTATATCATTCAAGTAATGACATAACCTTGTTATTAATAACATCAAATGTTCATGATCACGAAACCATAATCATCTATTAATCAACAAGCTAGTTATACAAGAGGCTTACTAGGGACTCCTTGTTGTTTACATAACACACATGTATCAATGTTTCGGTTAATACAATTATAGCATGGTATATAAACATTTATCATAAACACAAAGATATTATAATAACCACTTTATTATTGCCTCTTGGGCATATCTCCAACACTTCCCTCCTCAAACACCACATCCCGAGCTACCACGAGCTTTCTATCTTCAGGATTGTACATTCGGTAGGCCTTTGATCCACTCTCGTAGCCTATGAACACCATCTGTCTGTTTCTGTCCGATAGTTTCGACTGACCAGGCCCAACTTTCTTGACGTGGGTTGTACAACCAAATGTGCGCAGGTGACCCACGGATGGTTTCTTCCCATGCCACACTTCATAAGGTGTCATGTGTTGCACACTTTTGGTTGGAGCTCGGTTGAGGAGGTACACTGCAGTGGACACTGCTTCTCCCCAAAACCTTGATGGCACCCCCATGCTCTTCAGGAGGCTTCTCGCCATCGCCACTACAGTCTGATTCCTCCTCTCGACCACACCATTGTGTTGAGGTGTGTAAGGTGCGGTGCGGAAGTGCTTTATACCTCGACTGTCACAATGGTCGACAAACTCATCTGAGTTAAATTCCCCACCTCTGTCAGTACGAATTGCTTTCAGTTTCAGGCCTTTCTCCAATTCTGCAGCTGACTGCACTTTCTTGATAGCACTGAAATCTTCATATTTACTATGTAGCAGCACAATCCACATGTACCGTGAGAAATCATCGACAAGCAGCAGGAAATACTGCTTTCCTCCCGGTGTGATAGGAGAAATTGGTCCGCAAAGGTCTCCATGCCAGAGCTCCAGCTGAGTTTGTGCTCTGTACTTTGCCTGAACAGGAAACGATAGTCGCTTCTGTTTTGCAATCATGCACCCATCGCAGATTTGGTCTACTTGATCAATCATTGGCATGCCATCCACTAGTTCATCTGTAGCTAGCTCACGTAGTGATCTGAAATTTATGTGACCAAACCTCATGTGCCACAGCCAGGCATCCTCATCTGCATGTGACAACAGGCACACTGGCTCAGCAGGTTGAATCTTCAGAATGTACATTCTGTTGCGTGTTCTTGGCACTCTAGCAAGCACCTTCCTGCTCTTGTCCCAAATGGTCATGACACCATCCTACTTGCAGCCATTTTCTTCCAGCTGCCCCAAGCTGATGATGTTACTCTTTAGTCTTGGGATTAGGTACACATCCGACAGCACTCGGTGCTCGCCGGTGAGACATTGCATCAGTATGGCACCTCTGCCACAGATCTCTACTGCAGACCCATCACCAAATCTCACTTTACCATGAACCGTGCGATCCAATTCTGCAAATTTATCAGGATTGCCTGTCATGTGATTGCTAGCTCCTGAATCCAAATACCAAGAGCTCTCCTGACTGCCAGTGAGTTTGGGTACCACTTTCTCCTCATTCAAGAACACCTGCTCTGTCACAAAATTGTTTTGATATGTCACTTCGCAGGCTTCCAGCATTAGCAGCGCTGGATCATCATCTTCCTGTTCTGCCAAGTTTGCTTTTTTCCTTTCTTGGCTCAGGACAGTCAGATTGAAAGTGGCCCTTCTCATTACAGTTATAGCACCTGACCTTGGCAATATCGAATTTTCCTTTCTTCTTCTGCCAGCTTCAGAGTTCTTCTGTGGTTTGGTGCGATCAGTTTTCCCACCGGCCTTCTGACCGCCAGGGGCACCAGAACCGCTCGCACTTCCTTTCTTGTTCTGCATCAATTGTTCCAATGCACGGGTCATGAGCATGAGTTGCTCATCTTTCCCTCCACTGTTTCGACGACGTCCCCGCTGCCCGCTCTCGAACGCTGCCAACCTCCCAATTGCTTCAGAGATAGGCATGGTTGTGAGGTCACCCCACTGCTCGATCGTGTTCACAACATCCGAGAACCTGTCGGGCACATCATTGAACAGTATATTGATTACAGATTCATCCTCAACTTTCTCACCTAAGTTGCGGATCTCAGCGACGAGTGTAGTCAGCTTCTGACCGAATGCAGATACAGTTTCACTGTCGCTCATCTGCATCCGATCGTGTTCCCGCTTCAGCTGCTTCACCCGCGCTTTCTTCACGCGGTCCTCACGACTCGCATCTGGCAGATCGCCTCCCACGCCTCCGCTGCGGTGTCGAACTCCGCGATGGCCATGACCATCGAATCTGGGAGTGACTGCGAGAGTGCGGTGAAGGCATCCTCGTCACGCGCCTGATCGTACTCACCATTGTCGTTGATCGCCGACCAGCATCCGAGGGTGCGCATGATGATGCGCATCTTGACAGCCCACACGCCGTAGTTGGCATCGGTGAGTTGAGGATAGTGCACCGGCACTCCACCGCGTGTCGATGATCTGATCGTGACGGCGCCTGTGCTTGCTCCAGCTTCAAGTTCTCCCTCTTTGGTCGGCGGCTTCTCCGTGACGCCGAGAGCCTGAAAGCTCTGATACCAAATGACAGATCCTAATCTAGAAACTCAACGCGAACTCGTGGTTAATTCAAAGATCGAACGAGCAGCTCTAACTTTTCCCTAACTGACGACGAACACGACAGGCAGTTTCAACAGAGGGACAGAGTTTTTGCGACGCGCGCGCAACAACTGCGTCTTTTCCGTTTTCTCCTTTTATTCATAAGGATTACAACGTGTCCGAGTCGCTCGCCCACGATCCGTTTGTTCCGCGCCATCCCCCGGACGTTATCGTGGCCGATCACCTCGCACATTTCTAGCGAACTAAGAGAACTGGAGACTACTTCTCCTTACGACTAGGACATAGCCGCAACTTGAACAAAGCACGTCTCTGGCCTTACATTATTTCAGAGTTTCAGATAAAACACTATCGTGACAGGTAAACTAGGCACATCCAGATTAACACAACAGGAACTACCTTAACTCGGCTGCGCTGGGGGCCGTGGCGTTCGTCGGGTGGATCCCTGAGGACCTCGACAAGGGCCACCTGGACTACTTCTTCTGGGTGATGGCGGTGCTCGGCGCCTTGAATCTTTTGCAGTTCTTGCTCTACTCCGTTCCGGCCATGAGGCACAACAGTGGTAGCACAAGTTCCTGATGTAAAGAGCCAGATAGATCCGCGCGCACACACACACTCTAGCAGCAGCTATTACAAGGATTTGATAGGCAATTTCGAAACAAGATGAAGAGGCAAGAAAAAGAATGAGGCATCAAATCCGAGGTGGGAGAAAAGAGCCGCCTGATCCCAATGGATAGTTTCAGTGCCGTCCCCTCCCTCCTATACTAGTAAATGTGCACATGCAATGCAGCTGTAACATTAGGATGAATCTACATAAGCCATCTTTTTCGAGCACGATCGACAACAAATAGGCCAGATTAAAAGAACTGTTTGCATGCAGACACAAATGTTATCTCACATGTTTTATTCAGCCTTCCGGAAAAGAAAAGGAAAGATATTTCCATCTATGCTTGATCTCAATCAAGACGTTTTCGAAAAACAAATAAAACATATACTCCTTGATTCAGAAAAAGTACTGAAAGTAACATGTTGTCGTTAATACATTTGATTCAGAAATTTATATCCTAAAATTGGAAAGAATTTGATTAGCTTTTTTTTTTACAATTATGTTCCTGTAAAGGATTCACCTAAGAACATATTACATCAAAAAAAATAGTACTGAACAACATCTTAGAGAAAGGTTTGGAAAATAATGGAGATAACAATATAACATCAGTAGTGAACATTTAAATTTCCAAATTATAGCACAACAATCAAGTAGGCATCATGGATGAAATATCAGCACGATCTTTGGTGTGCACGCACGTATATGTGAAGTCAAAAGTATATTAGATGAGAAAGTTTTGGCTGTCAATTTGTTTGAAATTATTAAAGATACATAGAAGTATATATATATATATACGACCAAAGATAAGCTAGTCAATTATCATTGTCTTTTAAAATCACCGGTGATGCAGGGGTGTTTAAAAATAGAGTATGATTTACTAAAAAAAAATCCACGCCAGCATCATTATCTATAGTATCATTAGATAAGCTACTAGAAATTATAAACTTACAGAAACATGCGTCTACCCCAAACAATCGACATTGCCTATCCAAAAGCACGGAAAACATGTAGAACAATTGAACTGTGTCGCTCCAACTGAAAGTATGTCAATATTACAGCACATTTCTCTGAAACTGAAGCTAGCAAATGTCATATCAACAGAGGAAGCTAAATGCAACGGTAGAAAACCTGGGACAGACAACTCAAAGCTAAATGGTTTAGTGCAACACGTAGAGATGGTACTTTTGGCTAGCTGAAAACATGGGGTAAAAGGCCATTTGCATGGAGCATCGAGAACAACCGGCAATGCACACACATCCAAATAAAAAACCTTTTGAAAATATATGTACCATCAATATAAGAATAATCAGACAGAAGGGGCTTCACCACCATGGTAACAGAAACGGCAACGGAACAGGATCCTGTGTACCAGATTATAAACCCAATATCGGTACCGATTCCGCACAATCAACATATTTTATTTACAAGGTACCAATCAGAGAAGATAATTTAATTCTTAGAGAAAACAGCATAATAAACTTTCCATTTTGGTGAGTACTCATAGGCGCGATCTCAAACAAATCGGGCAATGAAGAGTACATTTATGCACAGTTCTTTGTCACATAACTCTTTGTCTCAGGGCAAGGCCATGAGAGACACTGCATCGGTTCATAAGATGGAAATCTTGTTTACTTGTTTTTTTTTTGCGAAAACACAAAAGCCTTGCATTTCAATCTATTGATAGATAAAAATGTTAGATGTACAAGTCCTATGAAGAACTAACACCGCGCCATACAACTCGATCCAAAAAGAAAACTAGTCTAAGGGAGTAGTTGGCGAACACCCCGGGCTCCCGCGCCTCGGCCATGAGGACGTCACCTAAGGCCGCGCGTGGTCGAATACCGCCGCGTTCCGGTGTTTCCATATCCAACAAGCGGTAAGCATGATTATCGACGAAGTGCCCTTGCGCAGCTGGCGAGGGGCGGTCCTCACCACCAGCGACCACCACTCCTCGAAGTCACCCTCAACCATCGGAGGACCTAAGGTGGATCGGATTCACAAAAGGACCTCATACCAAACTGTCCCGGAGAAAGAGCACCTAGTGAGTAGGTGCGTCATAGTCTCCACGGATAGGTCGCAGAGCGGGCATATGGGAGCGTGCGGTAATCCACGCCGTGCCAGCCTCTCGCTCGTCCAACACTTGTCAAGGCAGGCTAGGTAGATAAAGAACTTCACCCTAGGCGGCGCCCACGATTTCTAGTTCAACCTCCATGATCCTGAGAGGATCGCCCCCTGGAAGAGGGTGTCGTAACATGAATGGGACGAGTACTTTGCATCTATCGTCCAGTGAAAATCAGCCTATCCTTGTCCGTCGATAGCTGTATTCCCCTGAGCCTGCCCCACAACTGCACGTACTGCCAGAGGGCGAGAGCGCTTGGCGCGCCAACTATGTCGGGGATCCAAGTGCGCTCCACCAGCGCTTGTCGGACTGTACGCGCCTTCCTACGACGTTTAGGGACCAACGCGTAGACTTTAGGCGCCACCTCCTTGACGGATTTACCGTGAGGGCGGATTCCCCATTGCCGATCATCATAGAGGTAGAGGCCGCAAAGACATCCTGCTCCATCTCCAAGAACTGCATATCGAGCCGGTACGCATCCTCCACATCCAATGCACCCTGAGACTGATAGCAGTGCGGGCGAGGTCTGGGATCCCCGGGCCTTCGAGCCGCAGCACACACCCTGGACCAATTGACATGGTAGTGGCACCATTGACGTCTGACCTGCCGGCCCATAAGAATCGAATCCCCTCCCTGGCGCTTGATAACCCACAAGTATAGGGGATCGCAACAGTCTTCGAGGGAAGTAAAACCCAAATTTATTGATTCGACACAAGGGGGGGTAAAGAATACTTATAAGTCTTAACAACTGAGTTGTCAATTCAGCTGCACCTGGAAAAGCACTAGTAACAGGGTGATGTGAAAGCAGCAGTAATATGAGAGCAGTAGTAACAGTAACACGGACAGCAAGTAGCAGTAATATGAGAGCAATGGCACCAGAAAATAGTTGATACTACTTCCAATGACATGTAGAATGAGTATATGATGATGAAAGATGGACCGGGGTTCCCAGCTATCTACACTAGTGGTAACTCTTCAATAACAAGTGTTGGGTGAACAAATTACAGTTGGGCAATTGATAGGATTGAAATAGCATTAAGACAGAACATCAAGTCTATTAATCATGTAGGCATGTTTTCCATATATAGTCATACGTGCTCGCAATGAGAAACTTGTACAACATCTTTTGTCCTACCAGCCGGTGGCAGCCGGGCCTCTAGGGAAACTACTGGAAATTAAGGTACTCCTTTTAATAGAGCACCGGAGCAAAGCATTAACACTCCGTGAAAACATGTGATCCTCATACCTACGCCTTCCTCGCCGGTTGTCCCAATTTCTGTCACTTTGGGGCCTCGGGTTCCGGACATAGACATGTGCAAACAACTTGTAGATAGAATCTAAGCAATAAGTATAGAGCTTAAATCTAAGATCATGCCACTCGGGCCCTAGTGACAAGCATTAAACACAACAAGATTGCAGCAACAATAACTTCACAAACTTTATAGATAGACTAATCATAATGTAATAATCCATCGGATCTCAACAAACACAACACCGATTACATCAGATGAATCTCAATCATGTAAGGTGGCTCATGAGATCATTGTATTGAAGTACATGGGGGAGAGAATACCAACTAGCTACAGCTAGAACCCGTAGTCCATGGGGGAACTACTCACGGAGCATGATGGAGGCGGTGGCGTTGATGGAGATGGCTTCCGGGGGCACTTCCCCGTCCCGGCGGCGTGCCGGAACAGAGATTCTGTCCCCCGAATTGGAGTTTCGCGATGGCGGCGGCGCCCCTGGAGTCTTTTTGGAGTTTCGTCAAGTGGTGTCGCGTTTTTAGGTTGAAAGGGCTTATATAGGCGAAGAGTCGGAGTCAGAGGGGCCACGGGGCCTCCTCACACCAGGCCGGCGCGGCCAGGGTGCAGCCCGCACGGCCACCATGTGTGGGGCCCCCAGGGCACCCCTCTGGTCCCCCTTTGACTTTCTGGAAGGTTCCGGGAAAAATAAGATGTTGGTTCTTCGTTTCGTCGAATTCCGAGAATATTGCCCGAACAGCCTTTCTGGAACCAAAAACAACAGAAAACAGCAACTGGCACTCTGGCATCTTGTTAATAGGTTAGTTCCGGAAAACGCATAAAACATTATAAAGTGTGAGCAAAACATGTAGGTATTGTCATAAAACAAGCATGGAACATCAGAAATTATGGATACGTTGGAGACGTATCAACATCCCCAAGCTTAGTTCCTACTCGTCCTCGAGTAGGTAAACGATAAAAAAGAATAATTTCTGAAGTGACATGCTACCAACATAATCTTAATCATACTATTGCAAAGCACATGAGATGAATGAAGTGACTCAAGGCAATGATCTATATTTGCTAACAAATAGATAACATATAGCAAAACTTTTCATGAATAGTACTTTCAAGACAAGCATCAAAAGTCTTGCATAAGAGTTAACTCATAAGGCAATAAATTCAAAGTAAAGGCATCGAAGCAACACAAAGGAAGATATAAGTTTCAGCAGTTGCTTTCAACTTTCAACATGCATATCTCATGGATAATTGTCAACACAAAGTAATATGATGAATGCAAATAAGCAAGTATGTAAGAATCAATGCACAGTTGACACAAGTGTTTGCTTCTAGGATGGAAGGAAGTAGGTAAACTGACTCAACATAAAAGTAAAAGAATGGCCCTTCGCAGAGGGAAGCAGGGATAAAATCATGTGCTAGAGCTTTTCAAGTTTTGAAATCATATAGAGAGCATAAAGGTAAATTTTTTAGAGGTGTTTGTTGTTGTCAACGAATGACAGTGGGCACTCTAACTACCTCATCAACCAGACTTTCAAGAGCGGCTCCCATGAAGGACGTTATCTCTACCAGCAAGGTAGATCATCCCTCTTCTCTTTTGTTTACACATGTACTTTAGTTTTATTTATTAGATGACACTCCCCCAACCTTTTGCTTACACAAGCCATGGCTAACCGAATCCTCGGGTGCCTTCCAACATTCACATACCATGAAGGAGTGTCTATTTGCAAAATTAAGTTGCTTACCGATAGATCAGGGCAAAACACGTGAAGAGAATTATTAATGAAAGTTAATTAATTGGGGTCTGGGAACCCCGTTGCCAGCTCTTTTTGCAAAATTATTGGATAAGCGGATGAGCCACTAGTCCATTGTGAAAGTCTGTCAAAAGTAAATGACAAGATCGAAAGATAAAACACCACATACTTCCTCATGAGCTATAAAACATTGACACAAATAAGAGATAATAGCTTTTGAATTGTTTAAAGGTAGCACATGAAGTATTTACTTGGAATGGCAGAAAAATACCACATAGTAGGTAGATATGGTGGACACAAATGGCATAGGTTTTGGCTCAAGGTTTTGGATGCACGAGAAGCATTCCTCTCAGTACAAGGTTTGGGCTAGCAAGGTTGTTTGAAGCAAACACAAGTACGAACAGGTACAACAAAACTCACATAAGAACAAATTGCAAGCATTATAAAACTCTACATTGTCTTCCTTGTTGCTCAAACACTTTTACCAGAAAATATCTAGACCTTAGAGAGACAAATCATGCAAACCAATTTTCAACAAGCTCTCCGATATTTCTCCACTAATAGGTTTAAACTACATGATGCAAAAAAAACATGATCTACTTGAGAGCTCAAAACAATTGCCAAGTATCAAATTATCCAAAACAATATGAAGCATTTTCTGTTTCCAACCAAATAACAATAAGTGCAGCGGTTTTCAACTCCGCCATGAACATTAAAATAAAGCTAAGAACACCAGTGTTCATATGAAAAAGCGGAGCGTGTTTCTCTCCCACACAAGGATTGCTAGGATCCGAATTTATTCAAACACAAACAAAAATAAAGACGCTCCAAGTAAAGCACATATGATGTGACCGAATAAAAATATAGTTTCAATAGAAGAAACCAGATAAGTTGATGAAGAAGGGGATGCCTTGGGCATCCCCAAGCTTATACGCTTGAGTCTTCTTGAAATATGCAGGGATGAACCACGGGGGCATCCCCAAGCTTAGGCTTTTCACTCTTCTTGATCATATATCATCCTCCTCTCTTGACCCTTGAAAACTTCCTTCACACCAAACTTCTCATAAACTTCATTAGAGGGGTTAGTACTCAAAAACTTTAATCCACCTTGGCCCTGTAGTGACACATTGCAAGAACTCAATAAAACATTAGCTACAGCTCTCCACGTCTAGAAAGCCTCACTTAAAGTCCACAAGAGACAATGCAAAAAACAGAGACAGAATCTGCCAAAACAGAACAGCCAGTAAACACGAATTTTTACGGGGTACTTCGTTACTCAAATCAGAAAACTCAAAACTAATGAAAGTTGCGTACATATCTGAGGATCACGCACGTAAATTGGCAGATTTTTCTGAGTTACCTACAGAGAAATCTGCCCAGATTCGTGACAGATAGAAATCTGTTTCTGCGCAGAAATCCAAATCTAGCATCAACCTTCTATCAGGGACTTCACTTGGCACAACAATGCAACAAAATAAAGATAAGGAGAGGTTGCTACAGTAGTAACAACTTCCAAGACACAACAAAACAGTAGCAAAATAAACACATGGGTTATCTCCCAAGAAGTGCTTTCTTTATAGCCATTAAGATGGGCTCAGCAATTTTAATGATGCTCACATAAGGGTGAGAGTTGAAGCAAAAGAGAGAATCAAAAAGCAAGTTCAAAACACATTTAAGTCTAACCCACTTCCTATGCGTAGGAATCTTGTACACAAATAAATTCATGAAGAACAAAGTGACAAGCATAAGAAGATAAAAACAAGAGTAACTTTAAAAGTTTCAGCATATAGAGAGGTGTTTTAGTACCATGAAAATTTCTACAACCATATTTTCCTCTCTCATAATAATTTTCAGTAGCTTCATGGATAAACTCAACAACATAACTATCACATAAAGCATGCTTTTCATGATTCACAAACACATAATTTTTATCAAGCTAAAAAATAATAGGATTAAAACTTTCAAATCCACTTTTATCAATAATATAACAAGATGATTGATCAATATCAAGAGATATGGGACTCATAGATAAAGTCAAGAAATCTCCAATCCCATTTTCATTAGTAGTACAATTAATATTATCAAGTAACATAGGACCATCATCTAGAGATTTATCATAAACATTTGCTACGCAAAACTCTTTAGTACCATGCATTTCAACATCAGACACAAACAAAGCATTATCATAAGATTTATCAAAGTAGCATGGATTATCATAGACAACAGTAGCATAATTATTCTCACAAGTTTTACTCATAGGGAATATTTCAAGAGAATCCACAGGAACATAACATTCATCCTCTTTCGGTAAGCATGGAGGACAATCAAATAGTGTAAGAGATAAAGAGTTACTCTCATTAGAAGGTTGGCATGGGTAGCTAATCCATTCTTCCTCCTTTTGTTCATCAATCTCCTCTTCTTTTTCATCTAATGAGCTTTCAGGTTCATCAATTTTCTCCTCTTTTTCATCCAATGAGCTTTCAGGTTCATCAATTTCTTCTTCCACTGGTTCCTGCAAATTGTGAGTGCATTCTTGTGCATTAATGCGTCTCTCTTTATAATCAATGATATAAGGATTATCACTCGTAGCTTTCTATGCAAAAATTAAGGATAGAAGAGACATAATCTTTAAGGTCCTTACAAACATCACAAGTTTCATAATTTTTAGACATGAATGATTCTATCTCAGAGGCTCCCATAAATATGACAAATTGTTCTACCTCTTCGAACCCAAAATGAATATAGCTATTCCAATTATAGTTCTTAATTAAAATTTCCTCACTAAAGCCACATTGAAATTTAAGATGTTTAGTATCCTGTTTAGAGCAACAGTTTATATCATGGCGTTTAAGCAAGATTTTAGCAATTGTACTTAATTTTTCTATCACAGCACTCATAACTTTACCCTTTCTCGATTCTCTATAATTATTATATAATTCTATAAGCTCCAAATAGGTTGTAGGTTCTCCCATAATACCAGTTTTTAATTTTTAGGTTTTTCAAATTTTTATGGATTTTCGGGTATATAGGGAAAATAAAACAAGACAAAAATAAACTAGACAAAAGTAAACTAAGCAAAATAAAACTAGACAGAAATAAGCTAAGCACAAATAAACTAGACGGAAATAAACTAGCAAGACAAAATAAAATAAAAGCAGAGAGAGAGGTAGAGTGTACTCCCCAGGTGAACTTATGAGTAGAGCTATGCCTCCCCGGCAACGGCGCCAGAAAATAGTCTTGATAACCCACAAGTATAGGGGATCGCAACAGGTCTTCGAGGGAAGTAAAACCCAAATTTATTGATTCGACACAAGGGGAGGTAAAGAATACTTATAAGTCTTAACAACCGAGTTGTCAATTCAGACTGCACCTGGAAAAGCACTAGTAACAGGGTGATGTGAAAGCAGCGAGTAATATGAGAGCAATAGTAACGAGTAACACGAGCAGCGGTAAGCGGTAATATGAGAGCAATGGCACCGTGAAAATAGTTGATACTACTTCCAATGACATGTAGAATGAGTATATGATGATGAAAGATGGACCGGGGTTCCCAGCTATCTACACTAGTGGTAACTCTTCAATAACAAGTGTTGGGTGAACAAATTACGGTTGGGCAATTGATAGGATTGAAATAGCATTAAGACAGAACATCAAGTCTATTAATCATGTAGGCATGTTTTCCATATATAGTCATACGTGCTCGCAATGAGAAACTTGTACAACATCTTTTGTCCTACCAGCTGGTGGCAGCCGGGCCTCTAGGGAAACTACTGGAAATTAAGGTACTCCTTTTAATAGAGCACCGGAGCAAAGCATTAACACTCCGTGAAAACATGTGATCCTCATACCTACGCCTTCCCCTCCGGTTGTCCCAATTTCTGTCACTTTGGGGCCTCGGGTTCCAGACATAGACATGTGCAAACAACTTGTAGATAGAATCTAAGCAATAAGTATAGAGCTTAAATCTAAGATCATGCCACTCGGGCCCTAGTGACAAGCATTAAACACAACAAGATTGCAGCAACAATAACTTCACAAACTTTATAGATAGACTAATCATAATGTAATAATCCATCGGATCCCAACAAACACAACACCGATTACATCAGATGAATCTCAATCATGTAAGGCGGCTCATGAGATCATTGTATTGAAGTACATGGGGGAGAGAATACCAACTAGCTACAGCTAGAACCCGTAGTCCATGGGGGAACTACTCACGGAGCATGATGGAGGCGGTGGCGTTGATGGAGATGGCTTCCGGGGGCACTTCCCCGTCCCGGCGGCATGCCGGAACAAAGATTCTGTCCCCCGAATTGGAGTTTCGCGATGGCGGCGGCGCCCCTGGAGTCTTTTAGGAGTTTCGTCAAGTGGTGTCGCGTTTTTAGGTTGAAATGGCTTATATAGGCGAAGAGTCGGAGTCAGAGGGGCCACGGGGCCTCCTCACACCAGGCCGGCGCGGCCAGGGTGCAGCCCGCGCGGCCACCATGTGTGGGGCCCCCAGGGCACCCCTCTGGTCCCCCTTTGACTTTCTGGAAGGTTCCGGAAAAAATAAGATGTTGGGTCTTCGTTTCGTCGAATTCCGAGAATATTGCCCGAACAGCCTTTCTGGAACCAAAAACAACAGAAAACAGCAACTGGCACTGTGGCATCTTGTTAATAGGTTAGTTCCGGAAAACGCATAAAAACATTATAAAGTGTGAGCAAAACATGTAGGTATTGTCATAAAACAAGCATGGAACATCAGAAATTATGGATACGTTGGAGACGTATCAGCGCTCGCCCGCGCGAAGCGCTCGCGCGACGCGCGAATCAATTCCCTTTCCTTTTTTGTCGTTTTCTGTTACCCGCGCATTAAATTACGTTAATTAATTATAGTAGCAAATTCCGCGCATTTAATTCGCGATTCGTTGTCGCGCATAAATTACGTTAGTTAATTACGGCAGTAAATATTGCGTATTTAATTCGCTGGACCAATTCTATTTTCATTTTTGGAGCGTTTAATCCGCATGTTTAATTTCATATAGTACTAATTTCGCGCATTTAATTCACGAATTTAATTCCGTCCGGTCAATTCCTTTTTCTGGCAGTGTCATGTTTTGTCGTTTTAGTTTCTATTTTTTGACGGACATCCTTATTTTTCAATTCTCTTTACTCAATTCTCTTTTATCAATTCCCTTTATTTTTTCTTTCTACTTTTGTATATAAATTCATGTTATTTGGACTCATTTTTTCAATTCACTTTTTCGGCCTAGTGGTTTTTATAGGAGAAAATAACGGGTGGGGAAACTACTTGCGACTCAAATTAACTACCACTTGTAACTTAAATAAGTATCACTTTTTAACTTAGTTATCGTTTTGGGTCGATAACTTTTCACATTTTAGCATTGATAAATAGCATGCATAAGGTTTGAAAACTTATGAGCTAAAAATATTGCTAAAATATTCAAAATGATATTTAACTTTTAGGGTTTGTAACTTTTTCATTCTACCCGCTGATAAATAATGAGACGTGGGGTTGATAACTTTTGGGCTAAAAAAATCGTCAAAATAGTTGAAATGAAATTAACTTTTCGTGTCGGTAACTTTTCTCATTTTACCGTTGATAAATAGAGAGAATATGGTTGATAATTTTGAGCCAAAAAAATTCGCAAATTAATCTAAATGAAATTAAGTTTTCTAGTTGATAATTATTCACATTTAACGTTGATAAATAATGCGAAAAGGGGTTGATAAATTGTAAGATAAATAATCGCTAAAATATTTTAAGTGAAATTAGTTTTTTTTAGGACGATAACTTTTCACATTTACCATTGATAAATAATGGCAGAGGGTTTGATAAATTGTGAGCTAAAAAATATCTAAAATATTCTAATTGAAATTAGGTTTTCATGTCGATAAATTTTCACATTTAGCGTTGATAAATAACGGGACGAGGAGTTGATAAATTGTAAGCTAAAAAAGTTGCTAACATATTCTAAATTAAATTAGCTTGTTAGGTTGATAAGTTTTCGCATTTATCATTGATAAATAATGGGTAGCGCGGTTGATAAATTGTGAGTTAATTTTTTTTCCAAAATATTCTAAATGAAAATAGCTTTTTGGATCGATAACTTTTCACATTTGCCGGTGATAAATAACGGGAAGGGGGGTTGATAAATTGTGAGCTAAAAAATCGCTATAATTTTCTAAATGAAATTAACCTTTGGGTCGATAAGTTTTCATATTTATCGTTGATAAAGAACGGGACGAGGGGTTGATAAATTGTAAGCTAAAAAGTTACTAACATATTCTAAATGAAATTAGCTTGTTAGATCGATAAGTTTTCACATTTTCCATTGATAAAAAATGGGTAGAGCGGTTGATAATTTGTGAGTTAATTATTTTCCATAATATTTTAAATGAAAATAGCTTTTTGGATCGATAATTTTTCATATTTGCCGTTGATAAATAACGGGAAGGGGGATTGATAAATTGTAAGCAAAAAAATCGCTATATTTTTCTAAATGAAATTAGCCTTTTGGGTCGATAAGTTTTTATATTTATCGTTGATAAATAATAGGCAAATGGTTAGGATAAATTGTGAGCTGAAAATATTTTCTAAAATATTCGAAATTTGTAGCCAAAATAAATCACATTTTTCAGTTTCCTAACTTGGAGCGATTGTGGCACCAACAATTTTCATATAGTAACGCACGCATCATACTGCATTTTTTTATCGCGAATTGTTTAATTAATTGGTCAAGAATCATACTTTAAAAACCAACGCAAAGTGGGCCTCGCAGTAACTACTTCATTCGATTTTTTTCAGGTTTTTCTAATTTAGAACGTGGTTTACCTTTTTTGCTTTTTACCCGTGTTGTTTATACTACAAAAGTATGTTCGCCCGCGTATTGACATGAACAAACAGTAGCACAGTTGGTCAGCGCGCGGGGGCGAAGCTGTTTGTCGCAGGGTCGAATCCTGATGCCGCTGTTTATTTTTCGAGCGCGGTCGCTCAAAGACGGAAATGGAAAAGAACGGATCGATCGCGGTTTCCTTTTCGGGAATGTCGGAAATCGAACCCTAGCTAGGGTCGCCCCATAAGAATCCCCGTAGGATCTTGTCCTACATATCTTTTATATGACCATTTTGCCCTCCCACCTCACCTCCCAAAATCAGAACAAATCCCATCGAGCCGAAACCAAATCAACAAATCCCCAAGTCAACAAACCCTAGGGCCGCGGCAGCCATGGCGATGGAGACGGAGTCCTCCGCCGCAGAGCACCTCCTCCTCGGCCCTCCCGTGATCCGCGGCGCGCGCCCCTTCGGCTGTCACCGCCGATGACAACGCACCGGTGTTGCACCCCTTCCTCGACCTCCTTCAACGCGCCCTCCGCCGCGGAGATGAAGGCCGCACTCAAGCCGCAGCGGGCGCTCACGGAGAACTGCCCCTGCCATGGTCTCGAGATCGGGGTGCTCGAGGACACGACCGCCGCCATCGTCGTCACCGCCATCGAAGTGGCCGCCACGGGGGAGGCGGACGCGGCGGAGGAGTCCCTCAAGGACGACGTGTACACGGGCGCCGCGTCCAGGACCTTGAGAAGCTGCACTGCCTCATCGAGCGGGAGGGCCGATCGGTCATGGAGCCCGGCGGCCTCGACTACCACGCGCTCCAGTGGCCGCCCTCAACAACCGGGACGACGCGCCCAATACATCCTTGAGGTCCGCCATTCCCCGTGCTTCCTAATTCGTAGCTTCTGACTGCAGCTGGTACAATAGAAGAATGCTTGTATGGTCCGAGACGTAGTTCAGTTGTTTTGCAACCCAATTCAAATCGCTGCCCATTGATCAGCTCCGAATTTCGTAGCCGAGCTGCAGTTTAGCTCCTGCTGCATGTTTTCTGATGTCCACGCTGTTGTCCACTTGCTGTTGCAAATTTTGCAATTTCCATGGGCTGATGTATGATTTTGGTTTGTGGCTTGCAATGACGGGAAAGTATGATACCATCCTTTTATTGTGGGGTTCTTTCCTGGGATCAATGGGCATCTGGTATAGGTTTTAGGCTTTATTTTATGCTATTTTGGTATGTAATTCTTTTCACTAGATGTGTCTACAGAAACATTGTTGCATTTTTTTCTTTTTATATTTTGGTTTTGAAGAACAACAATTTTGCTTCAGAAGTAATATAATCGTGACCTCAAAATAATTAAGCTTTACAAGCTTGTGCCGCCACGTACTCCGGCTCCGGGAACACCTGCCTTGACTTCTTCCAGGTTGTCCCCAACATGCCGACCAAGCGTGTGCGCGAGCTCCTAGCCACCGCCTGGGCCCACAACCTGCTCACCACCCTCAAGCTCATGTGCAACCTCCGCGGCGGCCGAGGTACTGGCAAGTACGACAAGGAGTGATTCTATGCCGCCTCGCTCTAGATGCACGCCGAGCACCCCAAGACGCTCGCCTGCAACGTTGCCGCGCTCGCGGAGTTTGGCTACCTCAAAGACTTCCCCGAGCTGTTGTTCAAGCGAGTACCACCACTTCATGGTTTGTCCTCATGTATCCTCGCAACTTCTTTGAGAATTTTGTGGAGCACCTATGTTCTGAGGCATCCTTAGTTCCTGATTATTTTCCTATATTTTCCTTCTAGGGATCGAGTCTTTCAAATATGTATAACAAGCCAGCTCAGTAACTATTTTATACAGCATTCTAGGGCGTTGTTACCATGTTCGAACTGTCAATATTGAGGTATCTTTCTTTCTACTGAATCCATTGACTTGATTTTGATAATTTGTCAAAGAGCAGCTTTTGCTTTGGCGTATAGCTATATGATGATTTAATGGTGAATACCAAGGTTCAGAAAAGCGGAAAAAAACGCCGTTTATGCACGCTGAAGCGCATTGCGGAGGCCTTCCGCGTCGATTGCGAAAGTGCTTAAGCGGAGAAAAGCGGAAAAAAGAGGAAAAAAGCGCCGCGTATGCACGCTGAAGCGCTAAGCGGAAGGCCACCGCACCAATTACGCTTACCGCTTTCTTGAACCTTGGTGAATACTACGCAACTCAATCTGGCGTATAGCTTTCTACTGTACAACAAGCCAGCTCTTGAGAAATTCACTGACATGTCATGGTCTACGCGCCTGACATTGATATTGAGAAGGTGTTCAAAGATGTTGAGCTATTCAGTAATTATTTTATACTGCATTCTAGGGCGTTATTACCATGTTCCAACTATCAGTATTGAGGTATCTTTCTTTCTACTGAATCCATTGACTTGGTTTATATAATTTGTCAAAGAGCAGCTTTTGCTTTGGCGTATAGCTATATGATGATTCAATGGTGAATACTATTCAACTCAATCAGTCGTATTTGTGAGGCAAAAGCCTAGATACTCACGCTAATTTCCTAAGACACTATCTTGTGGAGTTTGGTTGGAGGAAAGGATAGTTAGATAATTTTAGAATGTATTTCTTTTCACTAGATGTGTCTACAGGTTATAGAAACATTGTTGCATTTTGTTCCTTTTTATATTTTGGGTTTGAAGAACAAAAAATTTGTTTCTAAAATTTTTGGGCGCGAGAGAAGAGTTGTCTTAGTGGAGGTAATGGTGCGAGTTTCCAAAGGCTCAGCACTGCAATCAGTAAAAAAAAATTCAGCTCTAACCCATCATTTTTTTCAGTTATATATTATTGAGAATCATTGCCTAGGTCGCAAGTTGTATAGCTTGTGCAACTGTACAATATGAGCATCAGGTCAATTAACTTAATTTTGTGGCCAAGGCAGCTATTATTAAATCCATTTTCTTGTTCCTTGGATGTTGCACAAAAATCGGGTTGTATATATCTTCCTTAAATCGATGATGTATATTGCAATGTTAAGTTGATACGAGTTTGTAGTTCTCTACCCCTTAGTCTGATATACATTCTTCATATATGTACTGCTTTTGCGCAGCTTAAGACAAGTGATTTACTGATTTATTTTGTTGCAAGATTAAGGGCTTACGGTTCTTTTAATAGGATACATTCATGTAGACATTCCGGATTTGTTTCAGTCCTTTATACATAAAATAACTAGGGATCCTCATGATCTATGGCGATATTTGTGGCAGCATCGAGAAATACACATGCACCCTGTTGTCCGGGCAGCTTGAATGGAGGCGGAGCAGGAGGCTCCGGCCAAGGACGATGCTGGTTTCTAAAGGGAGCTTGTTTCTCATTTTTAGTGGCAGGTTTACTAGCTGAAAACCTTCATATGATTATCATTTGTATTTATGTAACTGCAAAATAATTCTGATTGTTTACCTAGGTGTGATTCATTTTCCTATCCATCTTCTATGGCAAAAATAAAACTAATGTACAGAGGTAAACATTTTATAGTTTCCTTGAATATCCTTCTTATGTATTCATGTAGAGTAGATAGTTTCATATTTATTCTGCAAGAAACACAATGAATTCAACAAGAGTTGGAAAATAACATGCTACATCTCAAATGGTTCCAGTAGCCTACCGGCCTATTTGACCTTATTCATTTATAAAGCTAGAACGTTGTTTGATCTACTGTGTTTGGCCCTTTATGGGCCATTAATATTACATTATCCCACTTCAGATTTTGATGTTTCCTTTTCTTTTGACGGAAGATTCTGATTTACGCAGACAAAAAACTTTACTTATCTGTGCCATTAGTTCAGTATTAGAAAACCAGCTATGATTACTTCTCTGTGCCATTAGTTCTGACAAACAATAGTTTTCATTTCTTTTGTCGTCCCATGTGCCATTATTTGACCTACGAACCAGACACAGTTAAGTTTTTCAATATATAACTTAAGTATAATTGTGCATGTTTGTATTCATGTGTTGTGATTACATCAGATAAGAGTTTTTCCAAACATAGCGACTTATTTGTTTTTTTTCATGTGCGGGGAATATCATATTCGAGCAATCCAACATAAATAGGATTGTTATTTCAAATTTTTGTCACCCTTTTAAGAAGCTATCCATGGTATTTTCCCATTTTTTTAATTTTTTTTAATGCCAGGTAGCGCTTGCATAAGGGCTTGACAAAGGCTAAGCTGGACGTTGAACAAGACCAACACATGTGACAATCCACACCGATGAGGAACCCAGGGACGGGTGGGTGCGCATGCACGGCCTACCCTCCGATAGGTGGCGACACTGCCGCACATGTGGATCGCCCGTGTGCACGCTTTATGCTTGGTGGCGCACAGTGTGAAGATCATGGGTGCCCCGATCCACAAGAGAATAAAGGAAACAAGTCAAGTTGACCTCGGAAATGAAGATTACAAGCGAAGTAGAAAGGCAAGAAGGAGAAGTTGATCCTGTTTTTTGCTGATACTCATCTATCTTATGGTTGCCTGGTTAGTTAGCTTTTCTCCTTTCAATGTTGGTACAATGAAAACATGCAAAGTATGGGCTTAATTTCTGAAATGAAAAATTGGTATGGGTAGCCATGTCGTCTTCCTCCCTTTCAGATAGTTGCATGGCCTAAATTACTTATTCAATCTATACATCGTTTGGATGTCTTCTAAAATATAGTATTCCATTTGATAGTAAAACTTCTGTAGATTTCAGATTGAATTCCATATACATTGCTTGCTCTAGGAAGTAGTAGGTGTTTGAAGTACTATTGCTGCCTTAAAAAAATCCATTATAATTGCAGGGTTCATTCAACACATCTCATCTTAGTTTATACAATCTTGCCTCAGTTTCCTTGCACTAAATATGCTTAATCATTTTCTGGGAGAGTGTGCATGCCAAGAGGTTGGCATTAACAAATGAGGATGTGTGTCTTTGTTAGTATTTTTGTTCAGTTTCAGTTTTGGTAATCAGACCTGGTAGACACTGTGTAATACACAATGTGATTTCTGTGAAATCTACTTAAGTTCTTGACACACAATTGCATCCGTAGCTGATGGGTATTGATGGGTATTTAGGCTGACTCTAAACTCTGTTTGCGGAACATTTTGCAATTTTTTTGTAACATCTGGATCCTTGGTTTTTTCTGCAAGTCTTTCAAGATGAACGGACTGAATCTTTACTTCATTCGCTTGTTCAAAGAAATTAATGTAATTATTTTGCATGCCTCTCCTGGAAAATCTATGAGCAGAATTACGGAAGCCGAGTAGGAGCTTGTCCATTTAGTATTGCAATTTTGACTAAAATCGTCGGATATGATTTAGGGAGACACGTTTCCATCGGCTATGTTTTAATTCTTAACATATATCCTCCCTTCCAACATGAATTGGTAGACTCATAATTTGTGGGTACATCTTATTCGGAATATCTGGGTAAAAAGAATCAGAAAGAACATGTGTGTTATTAGTTCTTAGAGGGTCGTTAGTAAGAGGGTTGTTGGTCTTCACAAGGTTAGTAAGAGGGATAAAAATGCCGGTATATGGTATGGGGTATTCAAAAATTTCAAGTCACCATGCTTGCGCCAAAAAATGAAACCATCTTTCTCCATATTTTGTTTTCCCGTGGCAACGCACATGCATTTTAACTAGTGAGAATATAAGGAACAACTCAGCAATGCACGCGCACAAACAACTTAACTTAACCTGGATATAACCACAAATATGTATATGGACTCTTACCCAGCAAGATTATAGACAAAGCGTCCTGTACTACATTTTTGCGCTCGTTGAGTTATCAGTTCTAGATCGCCTCCCACCTCCCGACGCAGCAGCCTTCTACCGAGCTCCTCCGCTAGCAGATCTACGCCGCCTGACTCGTCTAGCCCCTCTCGTCGCCGCCCGGCTCGACCCAGCGCCTCCTCCTCCCGTCCTCCCCCCGCTCCGCCGCCGCCAGAGGTCACGCCGGGCAAAGCCCGGGCGATGACGGCGGCGGCGGGGTCTCTCCCCACGGGCGGTGTCCCTGCCCCCTGGTGGCGGTGTGGTGCCTCGCGGATCCGGCGGCGCGGCGCTGCGGGATCTCGCGGCAAAGGCGGCGCTCCGGCGGCACAAGTGCGCGGGGCCTCTCCCCGGCGGTGGTGTGCCTGCTCCGGCAACGTCAAGCTCCAGGTTCCCCATGGTCTTCGGTCTGGGGGCGGACCTGTGGAGCTGGCTCGGCCGTGGCAGGCGTGGTTGGCTGCTGGCTGCTCGGCATCGTGGTGGTGCTGGCGGCCGTTCTTGGCGGCGGCGGGCTGGAACTCCACCTTCTAGTCCCGTCCTTTTGTGGTGGTGGACCGGCGAGCAACGCCTCCTTCTCCGCCAACTACCATTCCTGTGCGGCTCTCGCTAGCGGTGTGCTAAAAGGAAGGTCCTTGTGCGCTTGTCCAGTGGTTTTGGGGGTGGTCGACAGGCCGGGGCGAAATCCCTGCATGTTGCTGACGACGGCGACGCCTGTGGGCGCCGTCACCTTCTTGGAGGCGTCGTTATGGCCTTGCTCGTGCTCCCCCGCCTTGAGCACCGGGGGAAACCCTAGATCCGTCCTCGGATCGGGCGGCGGCGGCACTCCAATGTCGTTCCCTCCTTGGAGGCGTTGCTTTGGTTGTTCGGAGTCCTCGGTGAGTCTGATGGAGTTGAGGTTTGGCCACCGCTTAGAGCATGTGCTTCCGATGCGCAATGTACACCGTTGGTGAGGCTTCTTCCCCGAAGCCTTCTCCGATTTGGTTCCGATCCCGCCATCCACTCGCCATCTCTTGGGCGCTCAAGGGTGGGCGGTGCGTTGATCTACGCCATCTCGGAGTTGGGGTCGGCCTTTCGAAGTTTCCTCCATCGGGCGTGACGCGGCTCGGGAGCTTGGTGTATCGCCTCCTCGCCATTCTTGGCAGGGGACGATGCAAGGCGTGCTTTCGGTGTCTGGTTGTGGGTTGTGTTGTTAGCCGGGTGTGCGTTTGTATCGTGGTAGCCGTGGTTGGTGTTGTGCCGTTTCGTTGTGGTGTGGAGTTGTAGCCTTCTTGGCGTTGTACCGGTCATCTTTGGCCTTTCTTCTATGAAACCGATACACCTTCCAGGGTGTATCCTTAAAAGTTATCAGTTCTACAAATGAAATCTAACCTGCTAGGACTTCATATTGTCTTTGCTAATTGCTGGGATTGAACGAAACATTGTAGTCTAAGATTTCTGCAGCTGCAAAGGTAGACACTTGCGTGGCTACCGCAGGGTCATTTCTACAAACACCATCCACGCACCACCCAAAACAACAAGAAGTGCAAGCAGAGAGACGAACCAAGATCAATTGGCGGCGATACAAGTTGTCTTGGGCCGGCGGCGAGGCGATGTCAGGTACTGGAAGGACCAAAGGAGCTAGGTCGCCGCCGTCCGTGTGCGTGGTCTATTGGGAGGTACCCCGTGAGGCCAGAGGAGCTGAGGAGGCACGCAAGCCGTCAAGGATGCGCTCACGCAGCACGCCACCTCGAGAACGCGCTCCAAACGCATCTAAAGGTATAATAGAGGTATATCTGGCCATGGGCAGCCCGGCCCGAGCCCGGCCCGAAAAACTCGGGCTTGGGCCAGAAATGTTGGCCCGACTGCCGGGCCGGGCCGGGCCTGGGCAGCCCGAAAAGGCACATTAACACTACGGCCCAGCCCGCGGCCCGACGGCCCGACGGGCTTGGTGGGAATTTGGTCGGGCCGGGCCGGGCTTGGGCCGGGTTTTTTTGCGTCGGGCCTACCTCGGGCCGGCCCGAGGCCCGGCCCGGCCCGACACATGCCCAGGTATAAATAGAGGCAATCTCATGGAGCCACTCGGTAAATCCAATTTGACTGGCCACTGATTTTACTCATGACAAATCTAAACCGTCCGTTTTTTACCACGTCGGTATAAAAGGAGCAAACCCTAGCCGCCCACTCCAACCCGCGCGTGTCCTTCCTCCCCAATCGCCTCACTGCTCCCCCATCTTCTTCCTCCCCAATCCCAGCGCGTTTCTTCTCCAACCGTCGGTGTGCCTCGTCTTGGAGCTCGGTCTCCAATGAGCGCAAGAGGAGGAGGCTGCCGCTGCCGTGCACATGGTGAGGAGGCCGCCGTGAACAAGCACCACGGCGAGGCGCACATCGACGAGCGCGGGGCGGGCGCCGCCAGGCCATCGACGAGCGCCCTCGTGCTCCCGCCCCGGCGAGCGCGTCTCCGACGAGCGCGAGCGGATGAGAACAGCCGTCGCATCACAGGGAGAAGCGGGAAGTCGCCGCTGGCTTCTCTCCCTTCGACGCCGCGTCCGCCCGTGCAGGAATCGGGCACAAACATGGGGCACCTCAAGGAGCCTGCTCTGTTCTGAATGACAGGAACGCAATTTCCAGGACTCCTTCGCATCCTCTTCCCTTGCCTTGGGAGGAACTGATGCAACTATGGCCTCGTGCTCATCTTTGGACTCAGCTAGAGAGCGGGGGTCCCTTCTCCTTGATCCATGAGTAGGTACGATTTCTTTTCCGTGCATCTGAAGGAAATTGTGGGAATGAAGCTTTCTTTCAGATTTTACAACTGATGAATAAGGGGCAGCAACATCCATCAAGACAGAACAAATAGTAGCAGATTTGCCTCTTCCAGACAAAATCACCACCGTCAAACAACAGCCTTGTTTTGCTTTAATTTTGTTGTTATGGATGACTGTGTTTGTCATCTAACAATCATGCTTGACAGGTCTAAATGATTATGGCTTGATGGATTTAAAAAACTTGAGACCAGCTCAGAACTATGTGGAAGAGTTATCACATCTTCTGAAAGTGACGAATGGCAAAAAACAATTGTTCGTTCAGTGTTATTTAAGAGAAACTGTTACAAGTTAAGCTGGTACGACTAGATGTGTATCTGGAATTCTAGATCCGTCCCATATGAAAATCTTTTAGATATGTAGTTTCCAAGATCACATCTGATAAGAAAAGTCACTTCCACCTTGCAACGTGAGCTCAGGTATGATACGCATTGAATAGGTAATCTGGGTGCTTTTCTGCAGCTTCGAAGTTTTATTTGTAGCCTGAAGGTGTTAGGGCATCTCCAACCGGGCGACCCAAACGGACGCGCTGGGCCGTCCGTTTTGGGCCGTTTGCGTGCCCGAGCGGACGCGCGGACGGTGCCCCGCGTCCGCGCGTCCGTTTGGGTCGCGCGCTGCGCCCAACGCGCCAGATTTGGGTCGCGGCGCCCCATGGTATGTTTTTCTTGTAAAATCACTAGAAAAACGCAAAATAAATTATAGAAAAAATATATAAAATAGTTGAAATGCTCTAAATGTATTATACATTACATAGTCCATGTAATCAAGGATAAAGTATTATTCAAATAAAATGAAGAAACGATACAAAATGCTCTAGGCTCCTTCATCATTGTTGTTTGCAGCATTGTTGCCTACATGCTGCCACATGTGCTCGACCAAATCAGCCTCGAAGCTGGTTGTGTACAGCTAGATCTCGAATTTCATGGTGCGCATGAAGAATGTCCTGAAATGATGCCGGAGCACGTTGAGGAGTAACCAACTCTCCTTGGCCGTCCCATTCATTATCAAAGAGTGAATCATCCCGCTCTACCTCAACAATCATGTTATGCATGATTACACAAGCGGTCATCACGAGTGTAGCCCAAGGTGGATAGATACCATCAGCAAGGTAGTACCCCTTGGTGTAGTGGTGGCCATTGATCTCAAAATCCACATCAGGGGACTGACCGTACGCTAGCCTATCAAACACCGGAGAGCGCTGCAGCACATTGATGTCATTGTGCGAGCCAGCCATTCCGAAGAATGAGTGCCAAATCCATGTGTCATGGGAAGCAACAGCTTCAAGAATGACTGTGCACCCCTCAGAATGGCCGCTGTATGACCCCTGCCAACCAAAGGGGCAGTTCTTCCACTCCCAATGCATGCAGTCTATGCTGCCAAGCATCCCAGGAAACCCCCTGGAAGCGTTGATCGACAACAGACGAGCTGTGTCCTCGGCATTTGGTTGCCGGAGGTACTGTTCTCCGAACGAACCGATCACCGCTCTGCAGAACCTGTACATCGATTCCAGGCCGGTTGACTCACTCATGCGCGTGTACTCATCTACGAAATCACCGGCAACGCCATATGCGAGCATCCTAATCGCTGCCGTGCATTTCTGGTACGAAGAGAGGCCTACCTTGCCAAGTGCATCCACTTTCGCACAGAAGTAGTCGTCGTAGATCTTGACGCCATCCATTATCCGGCGGAACAGCGGCCTGTTCATCCGAAAACGACGGCGAAACAAGTGCGGCACGAACAATGGATTGGGTTGGAAGTAGTCGTTGTAGAGCTGGTCGTGGCCGCGTTCTCTTTTGCGGTCCAAGGCGGCCGCGCCCCGGCAACGACCCCCGGAACACAGGGATCTGCGAGACAATGTGCTCGTGGATGAGCACCGCAGCATCCGTGAAAAATTCGTCGTCGGACTCCTCTTCTGACGACGTGTCGATGAAGTTCTTGAAGTAGTACTCGTCGTCGCTGTCCACCATGATCTGAAAAGGGACACATATTAGTTCGAGCTTTTGAACGAACACCTCGCAGGCGGAGGCGATCCAAATGCTTCTCTAGGGACCTGCAGCCATGGCCGTCTCAGCCGACTTGCGGTCTGGAAACACGGTGCAGGAGGGCTCACCTCCGGCGGAAACGGCGCAGCTGCGAACGGCGGGAGGTGTCGCGACGGTGAGAGGACAACAACGCCGGCGCCGGCGTCCTCCGACTCTGCTACGACGCGGCGAAAGCAGCGCGGGACCTCGACCTATGCTTCCGCCCGCTTGCCGGCGTCTCGACGACGATGGCCGGCGTCGACGCGCTCCGAAATCGCCGGTCCGTGGGTGGCGGCGGAGCGGGTGGGGAGATGTGTGCGGCGGCCTTGTGTTTTCGGTGGCAGACAGGCGGGCCAGGGCGGACAAGGGGAGGACGCGAGCGACCAGCCTTTCGCGTCCGCGGCCACGCAAACCCGGCCAAGATTTGGGCCGGGTTTGCGTCGTTCCGGACGCCGCGGGCATCCGTTTTAGGGATGGGTCCGCGCGCTGGGCCGCGTTTTTGTCCGTTTCGACCCATCCGGACGCGCGGGCGCGGGATGGGTCGCCCGGTTGGAGATGCCCTTACTACTTTATTTCAGGCTTCTCACAGTGATTTCAGGTGGAGAGGTATTTGCTCTCTTTTCTTATCATTGCAGCAGCATCAGTGTTATTTTTATAGTGTATATACCCTGCTTATATGTGCAGATCGGACACACAAGTTCTTGAACCTCATAGTCGGTATCTTTCTAAAAAAATGTTTCTATATTTTTCGAGGTAAGTTCTGACTTATGTGCTTGCTTTTATTGCTGAATGAAACAGCGACCATGCATGAAGCATATGTATGGTCTGATGTGTGAATTCATATGACAGTCGTACTTTATTTTGCTCTTTTGGTATCTGAATATTCCCTTCTAGCATATCATGTACCTGAATGTAAGTATCATTTTATTCTAGGCTACATGCACAACTTCATAAGCACTTGATGATGCAGTGTTGGAATTAAAACTTATGAGAGTCATACCCTTCTGTAACCACGATGGAGCTTTATTAGCTGTTGAGCTGGATACTTTTCTAAAATTAAGGATGCGAAATTAAGCTTTTATGGAAAAAAGTGGTGAATTGCAAGCATTGCTAGGTGACACTATTTATTTATTCTTTGATCTGTAAAAATCATTGATATGAGCGAGCTAAAGTCACAACTTGCATGCTCTTTCACTTTTAACAGAGTTGATGGCTTGCAAAAGCCTATTGAGAAGCCAATGAACATTAATTGGGAAAGCTATGCAAGATGTGCCGTTTATGCCTTGCAAATTAGTGGATATGATTTCAGATAGGTATGTACATTTCATCAATGAAACAGTACGGTCCACCCAGCCGTCGAAAAACTTCAGAAGCAAGGAATTATTACAGTGTGTTAACTCGGTTGCACCTTCTTTTGTAGGAAACGTGTACTCTTTTTTAGTGAACTTCGGACCATTTTCTTGGCTTATGTAGATTTTTAGATGATTGGAAAACTTAATTGTGTTTCACGTTTTATAATTGTATTTCACGTTTTACTTAATGTTTGCATGATTCATGGTACATTTCAGGTTTGGGTGATCTGATAATGCCCATTTGGTCTGTCTGCAACTAAATGGGTTAAATGGTAAGCTTCAGTATTACTGTTTCTTTCCCATTTTTCTCCCATGCTGCACAAGTTCATTTTCGGGGTTCAAATTAATTTACTCAGGCTAACCTTGAGAATATGTTCCATAATGTGTTTGGAACTCTAGATGATCCCATATATGTACAGATCAGCTTGTGACAACATTCTGCACCTTGCCCTTTATTTTGTAGGGATTAATCATTTGATAAGACCTTGTTTGTCATTGTAGTGTTATTTAGTTAATTGATATTGTCCTTCTTTTTGCTTCTTCCAGATATGGTGCATATTATATATGCGAAGTTATTCAATGTGCTATATTGATAGTGAACTGCATATTACTTAGGTCTATCTGTAGTAACATTTCCATATATTTCTAGGTCCCATTAAAGCTGTTTCCAAGGAAGTAGAATGGATTGACTAGCTTTTCTTTACTTTTGCCGATAGCTCATCTGGCATGATTGAGTAAGTTCTTTCACAATTTTCCAAACATGTGCCTGCCGTTATTTTTTGCTCTCATAGTAGTCCTCCTTTCATTGTGAAAATTGTAGATATAACTTTAAATAGTGGATTAACACCCATATTAGAACAAGAGCTGTTTTATGTGAATCACTACAAATAATAACGTAATACTCCATCTGTTCATTAATATATGATGTTTTGGAAAGCTAAGTTGTCTTATGCACGAAGTAATAGTGAACAAAAGTAGTAATTGCCAATTCTTATGTAAGCTCATTCATTAGTCACGTACCTTTTTGATGCAATTATATGTTATTTTTTTGTGAGGTGCTATTACATATGAATGAGTTGTTTTCTAACTTACCGGAACAGCCTAGAAGGCATCGAAACTCTTTCCTCTCATCTTGATTTTCCCCATACCAAGGCTCGGATTCTGATGTTAGCATGGTATGTCACTGTTCTCTAAACGTGCCTGCTGATGTATCTTTTTTTAGGAACTTAAATATCTAATACTAAATGACATATATCATGTATCAGGAAAATGGGCTGTAAAGCAAGGTTATTTACTCTGGTTTGCATTATTTTTAAAATGTCAAAAAATGTTTATCTCTACAATATCATAGTCATTTTGAGGTTTTACTGGCATGAAAGCTCTGCGAGCTGATAGTATTAGTAAGCTGAAGAAGGCATTCCCCGAACTGACCCAAGAAGTGAGTAGTCCATACATATGTAATTAGTAGTTAATTATATTTGAAAGGTTCTTATTTGCCAAGGGTGAAATAACCGCTGAATGTTTGGGTTAATAGATAGGTTGGAAGTATGTAACTTGTGTTGTCGTCGGGGCTGAGATATTTTGTCTGAAAGGTTGTCATGCAGTTTCAGCCCAAAATTTATGGTTTAATGGTCTGTAAGTTAAGTGCCACAGATCAGCTGCAAGTGAGTATGCAGCGTCTCTGTCTACTTTAGGTGATCTACTCCGCTTTCACTTGCCTATGAGGTTTCTACACTGGGTTCAAGGCTTTGGTCTATTACATGTGAAAGGCTCGTGGTTTATCTGAATAGAAAATAATAGATCATGTTGGTTGGATTTTTTATGGAGATTTAAAGACGCTTCTTACCCCTTAACTGACATTGTCTTTAATTGCATGCCTCTTTTTTGTATCAGGTGCTAATTGAGAGCCAGGGTATGCATAACTCATCATGCCGCATCCATTGAACCATTGGGAGCTTTTGTCGAGGTGAGTTTGTGTAGACAATTTGTCTAAGTACTGTCTATCTGCAAGACACGTTTCTTACAATGCTACTTCTAGGTGTAATATATTTTCATACAATCTCCGTGTCTACTTACTCGCTGACTGTTTATCATTTTGCGCTGCACAGTGTGTTTCAGTCGTTTGCCATTTGCGATGTGCGGGGCTTCTTTTGCATCGAAAAAGTAGCGAATCCATTGCTGCATAGTACTGGCAACTCGAATTAGTTCAATACTGGAAAAGTATAATATATTATTCTGGCATATTTTAATTGGAAAGTGCTAGCTACTGAATGGTTGTATTGTTCCATTTTCTTAGATAATAGTTGTTTCAGATGGAAAATTTAAGAGTTCCTTCTCTTATCGCACAAATGTATTTTGGCCTTGCTGATGCGCATAGAAATTTTGCCTCTTATGGATAACCTGGCGGTATCCAATATGTTCTTACACCAATACTCCAATATTTTTCCTGCTGATTGGCCAATTCTTCTCAGGTTTTTCTATAGGAATGGTGACTCTGGATTTATAATTGTTGAGCATCTAGGTATATGCATCTTTTATATTGTGATTACAAGATAGTTTATATTTTCTAATGTGTCTGTCAACCCATAAGCAGGATGCTCATTGCTTCTGGGGACATATTGGTATGGTTGATCAGCCAATATTTTTCCTTCTTATTGCCCAACTCTTCTTAGGTTTTTTTTATAGTAATGGTGACTCTGGATTTATAACTGCTGAGCATCTATGTATACACATCTTTTATATTGTGATAGCAAGATAGTTTTTATTTTGTAATGTGTCTATCAACCATACCAGCGAAATAGGGGGTTTTGCTTAGGCCCCTATTTTTTAATGTGCCTTATCAAGCAAGATAACTACAGTATGTGCATCATGACCAAGTGTGCTTTTTACGGCGCTTTTCATTCCTAAGTTGACTTACGAACTAAATCTGTGCTGTGTTCCCTTGTTTTTTTGTTGTTGTTGGTGTTGTACACATCAGTAAGAGATAGTTAGCGTAAAAAAGGCCGTATTTTCTTCATATAGACTTTGATTCCTAACAAAATATGGGCTACTGTCAGCTTCAGATTGAATATGCCACTGTATTTCTGCTGGTGTTGTCACTAGAAAGTTATATTTTTACTTCAGATATAGTGATAAGTGATTCAGGAATCAAGGGTGAAAATTACAAGCTGCAATATGGAACGAGGTTGATGATCTTATGAAATGTATTCAACTTTCTAGGTGCATAGTGAAATAATATTTAGTTTTTTTACTTGATGTATTTATTTATTTACTCATGACATGATATAGTAAATGTATCACTGGCTTTAATTAAGAGAAGGACCTGTTTGTATTCAGTTTTGGTCTTACGGATTAATCATGGGCGATTATTTCATGAATCGTGTAGGAGTTAAAGCCATACAAAACAAAGAATAGTTCATGAATTGCCTTGGAGTTAAAGCCATTCAAAACTTAGATATTATTTATATTTTATGACTTTCCAGATAAATAAGAAAGAGGACATTTCCTTCTCAGCAAATCAGATCGTATGATTAGTAACTTTGCAAATTCAAAAAGTTATTTTTGTACCTCGGCTATCTCCTTTTCTCGATCTACCTATCTTTAGTCTGACAACATAGAGCTGAATATATCAATAAGAAAGAGGACATTTCTTCACAATCACTCTTTCTATTTACACACCTGTGCTTAATTTTTCTTTCTTGACTCGATTGTTCGGCTCATGGAAGTATATTGTGAGCTTACTCGGTGTCTTCACTTAATTACTTTTGGCTAAATAGTTGCTCTCTTGTTATTCATGAAATAGGATCTTTTATTGTGTTGTTTTTTGTTCAACATTTTCTAATGGTTGATATTTTCGCTACCACTATTCTACTACTGTTGTCACTAAATTTTGCTTCAGAACTCCATACATCCAAGTGTAGTCAGTGGGCGAGAGGGGACATGCAATTGTTGTTAGTTGGCTACCAAACGTATCCTTAGGGTAGATTATATACATTAATCTAGATTGTTGAAGAATTACCAGTTTCAAAGTGATCCTATTTCTTGACAGATGAATAATGATGGCAGTACCGCAACAGCTGGTCATCATGGCTACAAGGGATGGCGTCTCTTCCACCGTCACACCCTATCTATGAACACGAAGATAGTTTGGCAAGCATAATTCCATCCTCCTTGATTTTGAGGCCAACGATCTCATAAATTTGAGTCAAATACCGTTCTCAAAGTGAGATCCACCTCTTCGACTTCGACATAGATTATGAGGTGTGATCATTGTTACCTAGACTGAGATTGCTACCTTCTGTATTTTGTTGTAGGTAGAGATCTTAGTGCTCATCGTGTCGTTTATGTTCGTAGTTTCATAGTAGACTATGCAGGAAGTGATGAACACCTCTGTTGTGAACATGCATACCTTGTGTGTATATACCTACTGTTATCTCAAAACCATGTGTATATACTTACCGTTATCTTTGTCGATTTCCTGCTGGTTCCAGTAATTGCGTTTAAGAGATTCTTGGTGTGCATGCCACACTTTACTTATTTTCTTCTCTTTTCTACCAACCTACTCTTCCTTAATAGCTATTATGTATATCCCTCATTGTATGTAAGTGTATGCTGCTCCGTTCTGATTTCGTGTGTTCAGTTATAATTTCATCTTGATGTGTTTGTTTTCTAAATACTATAAAATGCATCACCATTACCTAAGATAATTTTCACTGCTATTATACATGTTGTAGATTGGTTCAAATCCCACGGGATCGTGCCCACCATGTTCTTTTTTTTGTTCAACTGTGTTGTTCGGTCCATGATCATGCAAGGATAGGGTTTGTATGGGTTCGTAACTAAAACTACTAGGGAATGCAAGCCTATAGAAACACTGCGATGTATGCTGTTGTTCTTGCGGTTTCTTAGTTCGGATGGCTGTGTCTCGTGTTGGTGCTCTTGGTTCTGTAGATCCTCTTAGTGAGTTGGCGTGCTGTCAGGTAATATGTAACCGGCTTATTTTTTCTATATGTCCTTTGTGCCATGACTTTTAAAGACCATGTTGCGACATGTAGATGATGATTTTGGTGTTCACTTCTTTTTGTTGCTCTTGGCAGAATCAACAACCATTAGTTGTTATAATGTATTTTCCTCATGTTTCCCTGGTGGTATATAAATGAATGTTTTCTATTGTAATTTAGTGTGGTTTGCTACATTTTGTAAAATCAAAGAAGATTTATTATCATTTTTCAACCTACAATGAGTTTTACGGGATCGTGCGCCAAGGCGCACATCAAAATCTAGTTGGTCGAATACGGTCGCGCGTATGATGGAATACGGTCCAGCTGGATCTCGAAATCAAATGGAACACCTACACCTGCACCTGCATGTAAGCACATGATTGGAATGGAAAAGCGAATCCCACCACAAACCTGCAGCCATTTATTTGGTCACCACGCGTCCAAGAAAAGAAAAAAAAACAAAATCCTTGGAGTATGTTTTTCTTTCCAGTCGCGCGCGCGCGCAACTAGGCCTCCAATCCTATTAAAACTACAGTATTTGAGTAAATCTCCCATGAAAATGAGTTAATATTTGTAATCATGCATTTAAACTATAGTCAAAGCTAGATAGAGCATGTAAGTGGGGTTAGGCTAGTCATAGTGGGGAGTAACTTATCTCTACTACTATAATGCACCAGTTTTGAAATTTGAATTTCATTCCCACTACAGATCACTACCAGGCAACACAGGTTCACTTTTAACCGTCGATTTCACCCCATCGGACGGTTGTAAGCTGCTGATTCGTCCCTGCTGGTTTCCCGCTCTTTTCACGACAGCTCCTAGAACCTTCCCGTGAGCTCCACAGGTCTGTGGCGTTCTGATTTATTTTTTATTTTTAAAATAGAAGGCGGCCTGCGCTGTCTTTTCTCCCGCACCAACTCCTCAATTATTAGTCCATCCTGTTGCAATCCTGTTACCTTCGCTCATATCTCACATTCTTACTACAGCTCTGTCTTCATCTTCCTTGCACCATTCCTTCATTCTTCGAGAATCTTTGCTGAGCTTAGTTGACCTGAAGCGTCACTGGTTACGCCCTACATCTCCTAACTGCAACATACTATCCAGGTTGGCAACTCTTAGTTATCTCCCTCCGGCCGGCGGCGCCATATGCCGATCTGTATTTAGGCAAGGCTCACCCAGTCACCCATTACTATTTGCTATCTGCAGCATACTACATCCAGGTTTGGGACCTCTTAGCTCTCTCCGGCGGGCACGTCTACCGTCGTGTATATGTAGGTATAAGATCTGTACGTAGGCAAGATTATTTTCTATACAGTACCTGTTTTTTGTTGTACACAAGGTGATTGTCTATTTGTCCAGTTACAAATCCTTGATGTTGATGGTTTCAATATGTTTCAGAAACTCAATTTGGCTCCCGGGTGCGTATGATCCCTCTACCATGAAAACATATTTCCAAGTGTTGAAAAATTTTGACAAAAATTTTTACATGTACATCTCCATAATATATGTGTATTCATCAAGTTTCACGAAAAAATGATATTTTTTGTAGTCTAAGCGAAAAAGAGAAAATTTATCTTGTGATAAGTCTTTGTTTCAGCACCGAATTTTGTCTTTTTTACACACGCCACATGACATGTCGATTTTTCATGAAACAACTTTGTGAGCGCGTAGCACATAAAGATGTACGTGCGAAATTTTTGTTTCAATTTTTTTAACATTTTAAAATATGTCTAACATGTATTTCAAAATAAAGGGAGCATACGCTCTCATGTGCCAAAACATCACTCCCCAATATGTTTGCCATAATAACTAGGTTCACCTACTTTCTAACTTCGAGCGTGTTATTATATATTCTTAGTTTTCATCCGGATGAAATATAGTAGATTGGTAGTGCATCTGTGGATCTGGTTAAGTTTTTTTACTACACAAGAAATTAATGCGATTATGCAGTTCTCTTTTTTTTTTCCTTGTGTGTCTCAAGTGCCAACATTGCAGAGCGATAATACATAAATAAAAACTGAAAATATATTTCAAAACAATTTTTGCTGCAACGTGCAAAGCACGTGCTACTTACTAGTACTAGTAACATATGACATGTTACTAGTCTAAGAGCAGGTCTAACAGGCCCCTTATAACCCGCCCACCCCGTAAAATTCCGGCGACATACGGGGCAGGCGCGGTTTGGGCCGTCTAGCTGGCCCCGTATTCGGGCCGCCCCGTTTCGGCGGAATACGGGGCCCAGGAAATCGGCCCCTCCGCCCACTATTTATACTGGCCGCAGGTGCGAGTGAGGGGTTAACCCCTCACTCGCTACCCTAGCTCCGCCGTGCGCCGCCGCCGCCTCCACCCTGCTCCGGCGAGCAATTACTTCCTCCCCCGCGCCGCATTCGACCCCAGCTCCGGCATGGACGCCCGCGGCCGCAGTAGCGCCTCTCCGGCGAGCGGATCGAAGCGATCCCGCTCGCCGGACAACGTGGTGGACGCGTGGCGCTTGAAGTGCAAGCGCTCCGCCGCGGGTAGCCGCCGTGCGGCCTGCAAGTACGCCGGCGCGTACTACATGCCGGAGTCGCTCCGGGACTTCGCCGCCGGTGGGCGGTGGTACCGACAGGATCTGCCGCTCAAGCCGATGAGCGGCGTCGACTTCGACGCGTGGCGCGCTGAGTGGGAGCGTGATCGCGCGGCGAAGGCGGCATGGGCTGCGCGCATCGGCAGCACCAGCGGCGGAGGAGGCGGAGGCGAGGAGGAAGCGGAGGCCGGCGAGGAGGACGCGGCATTATTGCGGGCGTTGGCCGAGTCCGAGGTGGAGGCCGCCCAGAAGGCGCGGGCGGAGGCAGACGAAGAGGCGGCGGCCATCGCCGCCGTGGCTGAATTCCAGGCGAAGGAGGCTGCCGCCAGGGCGGAGGAGGAGGCTGCCGCCACGGCGGAGGAGGAGGCTGCCGCCAGCGTTGCTTTCGTGCCATACATCATCCTCGAGTAGGTAGGATCGCTATGTATATGTATGATCCAATGTATGATCAATGAAGAAGAACTATGGTTTCATTTTCCCGGGGTTTTAATTTTTAAAAATAAAGGGCGAAATACGGGGTCTGCTAGACGAAATGGTTGAGCAAGACGCACTTTTGGGATACGGGGCGAAAAACTCGCGTTATACGGGCAGAGAAATAAGGGGCCGGTTAGACATGCTCTAAGTTACTACCTTCATAGTGCATAGTAACCTATATGTGGTGTCATGCATTGTGTCATTACTACATTGTAGACTCATCTTGCATTGGAGTGTGTGATGTTATGGTAACATAGCTAGTTACCACCTCAATCTCTTTCTTCATTTATTTTCATGCCATGTCACCAAAATGCATTGGGGTGTGTGATGTTACTAGCTAAGTTACTCCCACTATGAGTAGTCTTAGAATTTAGGGCTGGTGGAGAGGTGGCGCCGACCCCCTTTCCCATCTCAGCGGTGCGGCGATCATGGTCTTCTCGGCGAGAATTGTTGAGGGACTCGCGCTGCTTGAGTTCTTCTTATTATTGGAGTGGGAGCCATCCAGTAGATCATTAGATAGATTTTCATGAAATTACAAAGCTTAGAGTGATTCACATACGAGTCAACAATGTAGTCTCGGCTATAATATCGGATTGGATCTCCGAGCTGACACGAAGTGCGAGAATAAGAAAATCAAAATACATTTACTGCTAGAATATACTTTTTTTGAAATAGGGGAAATATCACCTCAGCTTCTGCATCCAAGAGATTTTTTATTAGATTATTAACAACACCTTATAAGAAATATTACAAAGATCGAACCGAAACCATCAAAACTAACGATAGCTCGCTAATCCTACATCACCGGTGAGAGGGCCTCGACAAGTCGCCCAATGACGAGCAGGTGGCACAACCGGTCCGGCACACCCTCGGCGCGTACCATCATACACGCTCTAGAAGTCCTCGCCGCCACCGTCTTCCGCATATCCATCTTCAGGAGAGATCAATGCAATGACCTTGCGAGGCCTGCCACCAACGCCACCACGACGCCAGACGACACCACCATCCTGCGCACGTCCATCACGTTGCGTCCGTCTCCGAGGCTGTAATAACCCAGAACATAGGAACAACGAAGGGTAGATTTAGAAATGGGATGTGCATTTCATCGCAAAACGGGGGAAATTTTCGCGCCTTATTGCAACTAAACCTAAGAGGGATCGAGGTTCTCTCTCATTTTGCACTTAGGGTTAGGCAATGTGAGTTAGGGAAATTTCGACATGATCTCTTTTGTATCTTGTTGATTTGGGGAATTGATTTTATTTGACAAGTGTTAAACATTAAACAATAATCATTACACATTATAAATATGAATTGACAATTCAAACACAAGATAATATTCAAATCATTTTGGATTTCAAAGTGAGTATCAAATACAATATTTAATCAAGAATATACACATGACATAATGCAAAAGCTCATAAACAAAAACTTGAGCTTTATTGATAACACAACACAAATTACATTGTCTTTACAGAATTCTTGATACAAGAAATGATGAGTAATAAACAGTAGTAAAAAAATAAAGATTACAATATAGTTCCTACACTAAAATCTAGACTATGTGCCTTGAAGTATCTCTTCATGGCCATGTCCATCTTCAAAAACCTGCAAAATAAAACACCAACACTAGCCAGAATATTAGTGTTAGCCAAATAAATTCAGTTTGGACAGAACCAAGTGTCATGCACACTTGTGCTGTTCCAAAACCATGGACAGCACAAGATAAGGGCAGCAGCCGGACCAAACCTGAGCACACACATGCTGGGCTCAAGTTTCAGCATATGAGAGCACACAGCTCAAGTGTGCTAGGCAGCAACAGCAAGGCAATGCATCAGCCTAGTCACCAAAGTAACCAGGCTTGTGTGTCAATGCAAGGATAGAAGTAGGGTTCATATAAAAGGGGCACACACCCTAGAAGCCAGAACCAGTCGACCAGATCAAATTCACCAGGTAAGGGTGAAGCAAGAACAAGCTCAGTTCATCCAGTTCTTGAGCAAGAACAGAACCAAAACCACTCAACCACCAGGAATCATGGTGACCTGAGAAGATCATCCAAGACCTGGAGGTGGAGAGCTATACACAAAATCCCAAGTCTGCAGACAACAAAACATTTCTTTCTAGGAGCTGGAACAAGGTATACCTAGTTCTCGGAAAAGATCCCATGGATCTGATCCATCATATGCATGAGCATGGGATGAGCAGATGCTCATGTGGGTAGATCATCACTTGGTTTTCACCAAGGATTACTGCCAGTCAAAAGCCACTAAAATGAAAAGCATCTAGGTACAGATCCTATGCACAAGAAACTAGCACATATGTACAGATGCACACACTAGCCAGATTTGATACATAGATAGAACCAGTAGATGGCAGGGATTAGCAGCCAAGACTACACAATAAATCCTAAGCATACAACCATCAGAAACCCTAGATTTCTTCACAGGCAAGTATATTGGCATTCATAGTTTCTATGATACCCAAATATACAAGCAAAGATGAGTAGCCAACCGAGATCTAGCCAACCATGTGAGCAACCAGTCAGGTAGCAAGGCTACGAGGTCACTTCACACTTAACACCAATTGAGAGAAAGCCAAATACAAAGCATCACTATCCAGTAAATGGATTCAGACTTTAATTGCTTGATAAATAATCATGAACAGCAAATTCATATCAAGCAAGCCATTTAAAATCATCACTGCATAAGCAGTTCATCATAATCAAATTAATACAAGCATGAATTTATTACAGATCCATGCTTAGTACTGACAGTGGCACACTATTGAGCAACATAGTTAATTTATAGCCACAGTATTAAGCAGTAAGCCATCACTGGCAATCAATTGATCAAATGGATCAATTATAACAAGCCAAGTTACACAGAGAGGTTAGCCGGCAAGCAAAGAATGATCCAATGGATCATTGGCTTGCAGAGTAGTAACCGAAGCATATCACGGGCACCTCTGGCACACACACAAGTGTCACAGATGCAACACAAGTACACCTAGACAAGCAAGCATGATAGACCAGTAAGCATAAGCAAGTCATAACCAAGCATAGCATGGCATAGTTAGCTCTTGAGCAAGCACAGTAGAGCATGGCAAGTATAGAGCATGCTAGGAGCAGCAGAGAAGCAAGAATAACCTAAACAGCATGTCAAGCAGCATGTGCCAGTACCAGTAAAGGGTAATTGGACCATGATCTTGCAATCAATCCAAACATAGACGAATTGCATCGGAATAGCAAGGCTCTGGGTGATCACAGGATCACCAGAGAGCAGCAGCGCTTAAGGAGGAAGAAGAACAGCACCAAGAGGAGGCGCACAGAGAAGAGGTGGATGCAACACTTACTTGCGCACAGAGCGGAGGCTAGGGCATGGCGAGGCAGTGCTCGCGCGGCCCTAACAGCTGCAAATCCAGGGTAGGCGCCGGCGTTACGCCGACGAGCACCAACACCACCACGGCACGGCACAGAGACGACGGCACAGGCACTGCAAGCAGCACCTGCGCCAGGTCGGTCTCGGAGACGCACCCGTCGTCGGCGAGGACGTGATCTCGCCGGAGTTCGTCGAGGCGATTCCACCCGAGATCCAGATCGGAGGCGATTCGCCAGGAGAAGAAGAGATGGGAAAAACCACGCGGACAGATCGATAGATCTGCTCACGGCGGTTCAGGTGCGGTAGGTGGCTACGGCGGAGGAGCTCGGAGTCGGCCGGAGCACGGCGGCGGCCATGGCGGCGACGCCATCGCCACGGGCGTCGCGAGAGAGGAGTTAGGGTTAGGAAAAAAGTGAGAGAGGGCCGAGTGAGTGAGAGCGGTGGGCCGTTCGGCTCCACCGAACCGCTTTGGGCACGCCTTAGTGGGCTGTCCCATGGGCTTAGGTTAGTGGGCTGGGCCCAATATGGGTCCAGGGGGTATTTTAGTCTTTTCACAATTTAGAAAAAGGCCATTATTTCACCAAATTTTAATAAATAAAATACAACTCTAAAATTCCATTAAGAATTGGATTGGTGAATGAAAAATTATTCTTAATAAGAATAAAATATGAAATAAAATTTGATGAACAAATTTAAATTTGTGAATTTTATGAACTTAAAATAAACATTTGGAATTTCAAATTATATTTCCTTGTATTAATAAATCAAGGAAAAATCCCAAATAAGTTCAAATACTTATTTTTAAACATTTCAAAATGAGATTCTATTATTCCAAATCATTTCAATTTGAAAAAGGTATTTTCCAAAGGAAGATATTCTATTCCTTTTTATTCTCAAAAAATATTGAGACAACTCTATTATTTCAAATTATTTTGGAATAAATAATGAATCACCAACATAGAGTAGTTTTACTTTGAATTATGTTACCTTGTGTGAATTAAAGTGTTTTATACATTAAAACAATTGCAAATTACTGCCAAAGGCATAAATCTTAACTCAACCCTAAATTGTAATAACTCATCGGGATAAAGGGATTCAACATAAAATAATACATCCATGCATGCATCATTTGGATTTTATAACATTGTCCTTACCGGACAATGATGCTTCTTTACAGAACCCGAGGTCCAGGTTCCATCCAACGCATTGAACCGCACTATCTCGCAGTCCACGAGCAAGTTCACCCTTGCTCATGTCAAATTTGAGTATTTTCTATTAATTTAACGCAAAGCTATATGACTTATCATTCCTGCATTGAAAATGAAATGTTACTTTTCCAATTATGAATATGACTATGTGGTTGGCAATGGAACCATGGTATGTGTTGATTGGTGGAGGTTCCATTGCAAGGGTACTATTCATCTAGGACTAAGTACCAATGCCGTCCAGTGATTCTAGCGCCGTACATATCGCGTTGACCATAAGATCTATAATGGCTCTGGGGAAGCCAGCTGTATCTTTTCCCTCTCGCATGCCAACGGATTGGTAATAAGGGTTGCTCGGATCAGTCTATCTTTGGTAAAGGTGGGGACATGTGGTCCTGCACGATCTACCATTAGATACGGGAGAGGGTAGACTTATTATTGGTCTATGAAGGATTGTAAGGGTTGTCCGGATCAGTCTATCTATGGTGTATAGAACAGGGCATATAAGTTGTTCGGCTCAGTCTACCTTAATGGTATAGGAGAGAACAAATGCCTGGGTTAGTCTACCCATAGATATAGGAGAGGATAGACTTACAAAAGGGTGGGTCTGCGAGGTCGCGGAGAAGGCGGTGTGGGCTTGGATCTTTATACCTGGCCTCACACCAAGGAAGTGTGAACGGGGGCAAGTCCCTGCGGATGGCAAAAAGGGTGAGATCTCTTATGGGAAAAGTAACGCACCTCTGCAGAGTGTATTAAATTGTGGCTGTCACTCCTGTTCGGGAAGGAACTGCGAACGCGGCAGGAAAGGAACTCCGTGAAGTTCTAGTCAACTCTGTGAAGACTGACGGGCATAGTTTTCAGAATAAAATAAACCTTTTGAAGAAATGATTTCGAAACATGCATTGACCTAAGATTTTCTCGATCGAAGGTCGTAGCTAGTGCATCAAACACCTTTTACTCTTTTGAACTTGCTGAGTACCCCTGTACTCACTTTATTTCGACACCCTTGCTAGACTGTGATACGGAAGTGGAGGCCATGACCGATGGAGCACCAGGAGGAAGCTACGAGCTGGTCTACGAGGAACCCGATCTTTCCGGAGGAGTTGAAGGCGTCGACTATGGGATAGTCTACGGACCCGATGACATGGAGGTGGAGGAGTAGTGATATACCCGAGTAGTATAGAGCCGAGCAGCGTAGTGGCATACTTAAATAAGTTGCTTGAGCTCTTTTCATATCTAAGTGAGTTTGTATTAGTACCTTATGTTGTAGGGTGTTCTCATCGGACCTGTGAGAATACCAACTTGTTAAGACCATGATTGTAATATATTATCGAGTGTTATGACCTGCAATGTTTCGTTGTACCACTCGAGGGATGTGATATTTGTGAAGAAGTCCCTTCATGAAGATCATATCAACGACTTGTATACTACAACATGCAGTGGTATGCTGGGTCACCGCAGCTGGTATCAGAGCAAATGTTGCGACCTTAGGTTGGAAAAACCTAGTATAGGGAAGAAACCTGTAGGAGTCGAGTTGAAATAGTAAAGGATTCTCTAAGAATATGATATTTATTCACTTGAGAATAGAAAAATCATATATTTTAGTGCGATAATTCTTTATTATCACTATTATTGTACACTATCACTACTAATTTTCTGTTTTTTGTATACAGCCATAATGGCGTACACGTTTCCCAAAAGGACTTTGAGGCAGGTTGAGGGATGGCTCGGTGATTATGAAGGACCACTTACAGATCTCCTGTGTGGGATGCTGAAGGAACTTCACTGTGAAACTCGGATACCTGTTTTCAAGTACACCTATTATGATGGAGAGATAGTAGCCAAGCACAGAGTTTCAGTTCAACTACCTATGCGATTGGAGATGAGCCGTATAATGCCATACGGAGAAGCCAAAACCTTTACCACAGCCTTTCACATGGCCATATTCAAGGCAATCCTTGAAATAAGGCAGCACAAGTCAGTAGAATTGCTATGTTCAGAGTATTCTCATATACCTCATGCCGAGGAAGATGAGGATCCCGCTCTGAATCATCTGCTGATGGCAAACAAACATCCTGAAGTTGCAGCACAGCACATGGACAGTTGTAAGTCTTTATTGACTACGATGTACCTACTACACGTGAAGATGGTGGGTGAGATTGACCACATGCTAGCTGAGTTCACGGACCCTGATAAAGTCCAAGCTCGGATGCATGATCTGAGGGCACAACCCCAATATACAACACCCTTCTTTAGCCTAAACAATCCTGTAGGTTGGAGTGGCCAGGAAACCCAGAGAGATCCACTTACACCCAACTTTGTCCCACATTATCCACATGTGTCAGCATCATATGATTCTGGATATGGGGGAGATAACTCATGGAACCTAAACTGTTCCGAGTCACCAATCGAAAACTCAACCGGTTGGCGTTTCGGGGAACCTTATGGAGATGAGGAGGAACCTATTCCCTGTGACACTGGAGATGAAAGTGGTGGGGTTAACCAGTATGTTAACCGACACTACGGGAAGGAAGAGAAAGGTACTGATTCCATTTCTTTAGACTTGGAGATGGGATTCTCAAAACCATCACAGTACGAGGAAGGTGAAAGCTCCGGAGTGAAGAAGAAGAAGAAGAAGATGAGGGGGCAGGTGAATCGAAACCCTTCATGGATGACCAATGAAGGAGGTATGAATCCTACTGGGGATACATACGAGTCATTGTCCAGTTACTTTGGCATGACTGATCTCTGTCTCGGCACTTCGTCCGATTCAGATTACATACCTACTGGAAGGACCTTTGTTCCGGACGGTGTTCGGAAGACGAGTCGCTGTACCGGATGGACCCCAGGAATGTATGCGGAGGCGAACGAAGATGATGAGGAGTAGAGCTCCAAAGAAGAATAAAGTAGTATAGGTGGTATTGTACTAGAACGTATTTTAAATTCCGTTGGCTTGGGCTTGAAGTCAAATAAGTGGTTATATAAGTACCACCTGTAATATATGTGTGTAAGTTATGTAATATACGGTGTATATACATAATAAATGTTTGCTTTGGATTTGCTTCTTGATTTCATTGTGTGACTAGTTCTGGGCAATGAGTTGAGCTCAGAAAACATTTGCATGGTGTAATTATGAGTAATCGCTCTTTGTTACAGGACTAGGGGGAAATGGCGTTAGTTGAAACCGAAGATGCTCGGAGAGAGCGGGAGGCGAAAGAAAAGGAGGAAGCGGATGCCGCAGCTAGAGCAGAGGATGCACCACCACCACCACATCCAATGATGCATCCAGATTTCCAACAGTACATGAGGGCAATGGAAGAAGATAGGAGGAGGTATCAGGAGAGTCAGAACAAGAACATGCAAGATTTCTTTACCCACGTCATCAATGATAGGGGTAATGAAGGCAGGGGAGTAACCTTATCAGACTTCCAGAATGCAAGACCACTACCTTTTGCATCAGCCCCGGAACCAATGGATGCGTAAGACTGGCTCATGGACACTGAAAGAAAGTTGAGGACCGTTGGATGCAATGATGAAGAAAAGATTCGGTATGCCACTTATCTGTTGTCAGGTCCAGCAGCATCATGGTGGGAGAATCTTGTGGCAGTACATCCTCCAGAAAAGGTGTTCACCTGGGAGGAGTTCAAGAAGAAGTTCCGGGATGCTCATGTTCCGGAGAGTGTGGTGGAGCTGAAGAAGAGAGAGTTTGACGAGCTGCATCGAGAATCTGCACCTATCATGCGGTATGTCCGAGATTTTAATAGGCTCGTCAAGATATGCACCGAGGAAGTGGACACCGATGAGAAAAGGAAGAAACGATTCATGAAAGGCATGAATCCATATATGAAGATGCAAGCCGAGGTTGGCACGGATCGCAGAATTCCGGGAACTGATTGATTCGGCAATCACTTTCGAGGATGACTACAGGCAGGTCCAGGAGGATAGGAGGAAGAAGGCTCGTATCGAGCCAAGGAAGTACCCAGTCAGTAAACCGACTCCAGATCGGAGTTTCAAACCACGATTCCGACCTACTGGTAATCAGTATAACCGGGGAGGTCAGAATCAGAACCCAAGAAATCAGATCATATGCAACAGCTGTGGGCAGAGAGGACATATTCAAAGGGATTGTCAGAAGCCCAGGATCATATGCTATGGTTGTGGGAAAGAGGGACACATCAAGCCAGAGTGTCCAAACAAGGCGTCATGGAGTGGACAAAGCTCCGGAGGACGAGGCGGAGGTAACAACAACAACAACAACAACAACAACAACAACAACAACCGGAACTACAACAACAACAACAAAAGGGGAAAGCCATATGGAAAGCTGAATTGCACGACTTTGGAGCAAGCGGGAGAGTCGGATCAAGCAGTCGTAGGTACGCTCAGCATCCTTACTCATCCTGGCAAAGTATTATTTGATACTGGAGCAACTACATCATTCCTTGCACGGGAATTTGTGGAACAATTCGGGCTTAGATGTTCTAAGTTAGAAACACCTATAAGCTGTCTTATCTCACGGGGAACGATCTTAGTAACCCACGTGAAAGAAGCACAGGTCATAACCATTTGTGATCGTGTATATTTCGCGGACCTATTCATCATCCCCATGAAGGACATATCGAGTCATCCTAGGAATGGACTGGTTAACGGAGAATGGCGCGAGTAATCAACTGTGGAGACAAGAGAGTATCACTCCGAAACTCCATAGGAGGTCAGATAGTGTTTCAAGGAGACAAGTACACTCAGTTGGAGATAGGATTGGAGCTGAATAGTCTGAAGGAGGTGAAGATTGAAGATATCCCTGTAGTGAATGAATTTCAAGATGTATTTCCCAAGGAACTACCGGGAATGCCACCCGATAGAGAGATCGAGTTTACCATAGATCTAATTCCAGGCACGAGCACCAATAGCTCAACCACCATATAAGATGGGGCCAAAGGAGTTAGTGGAGCTCGAAGACTCGAGTTAGATGAAGCTGGAACAGAAGGGATTTATCCAAGAAAGTGTGTCACCATGGGGTACACCAGTTATCTTTGTGGATAAAAGAGATGGAGGAAGGAGAATGTGTGGAGATTACAGGAATCTTAACAATGTAACCATCAAGAACAAGTATCCTTTACCCCGAATACAAGATCTTTTTGATCAAGTTCAAGGAGCTGGAGTCTTCTCGAAGATAGATTTAAGGTCAGGATATCACCAAATCAAGATCAAGAAGGAAGATGTGCCTAAAACAGCGTTTGTGTCAAGGTATGGACACCATGAATACTTGGTTGTACCATTTGGACTAACAAATGCACCAGCTATTTTCATGAATTTGATGAACAAGATATTCATGAAGTACTTGGACAAGTTTGTGATCGTGTTTATCGATGACATTCTGATCTATTCCAAAGATAAAGAAGAACATGCCAAGCATTTGAAGATAGTTCTCGCAGATTTTAAGGGAACATCGGCTATATGCAAAGTTCAGCAAGTGCCAGTTTTGGTTAGACAGTGTTGAATTTCTTGGACATGTCATAACCAAAGAGGGAATAGCAGTGAATCCAAGCAAGGTTCAGTCAGTATTGGAATGGAAGTCACCTAAGAATGCTAAGGAGATCAGAGGATTCCTTGGTATGGCGGGCTATTATCGGAGATTCATTGAAGGATTTTCGAAGATTGCAGGACCAATGACCAAGTTACTCAAGAAGAATACCCCATTTGTGTGGACTGATGAGTGTGAAACCAGCTTCCAAACACTCAAAGAGAAGTTAACCACGGCACCAGTGTTAGCAGTTCCGGAACCCGGAAAGGATTACACGGTGTATTGTGATGCTTCCAAGAATGGACTTGGATGTGTGCTAATGCAAGATCGGAAGGTGATAGCCTACGGATCAAGACAACTTAAGCCACATGAACATAACTACCCAGTACATGACTTAGAATTGGCGGCGATTGTGTATGCTTTGAAGAGTTGGAGGCAATTCCTCTATGGATCCAAATGTGAGTTGTATACAGATCACAAAAGCTTGAAGTATTTCTTCACTCAGAAGGAATTAAACATGAGACAAAAGAGATGGTTAGAGTTGATTAAAGACTATGAGCTGACAATCAACTACACACCAGGCAAGGCTAATGTAGTAGCAGATGCTTTAAGCAGGAAGAGTACGGGAATCAACCTACGGAATGGGAGATTCGAAGGAACTTCGGAAAGAACTCGAAGAAGCTCAGATTCTGTTTATCCAAGGTGATACAGTGGGAAGCATAGCAACCATGAGGATCATGGATGAAATGTACTCAGACCTAAAATATGAAATCATTCGGAAGCAAGCAGACGACTTATTCATCCAAGAAGAAATCAAAAGGATTGGAGAAGGGAGACCGTCAGAATTCAATCTGGGAGAGTTTGGGTCTCTATACTTTCAAAAGAGGTTATGTGTACCGGATGATCCAGAAGTGAAGTCAATCATATTGAAGGAAGCACATGAAACCCCTTACTCAATACATCCAGGAAGTACTAAGATGTATATGGATTTGAAGGAAATGTTCTGGTGGAACAACATGAAAAGAGAGATAGCTCAATATGTCTCTGAATGCCATACATGTCAGCGAGTAAAAGCAGAACATCAGAGTCCTGCGGGATTACTCAAACCACTAGAAATACCAGAATGGAAATGGGATGAAATCGGAATGGATTTTGTTACTGGTTTACCAATGACCAGTAAAAAGAAGGATATGATATGGGTAATCGTGGATAGACTTACCAAGAGTGCTCATTTCATAGCCGTAAATACAAAGGACACTGCAGAAAAGCTTGTGGATATTTATGTGAAGGAGATTGTTAGCAAGCATGGAGTACCAAAGAAGATAGTCTCAGATAGAGGTTCAATTTTCACATCAGCGTTTTGGAAACAACTCCAAGAAGCTTTAGGAACCAAGTTGGATTTCAGTACAGCTTATCATCCACAAACCGGAGGACAAACCGAAAGAACCAATCAGATACTTGAAGATATGCTTAGAGCTTGTGCTCTAAACTTTGGAGGCTCATGGGAGGACCATCTACCATTGGCGGAATTCTCATATAACAATAGTTATCAGAGTAGTATCCAGATGGCACCATACGAAGCCTTGTACGGAAAGAAGTGTAGATCACCAATCTGTTGGTTTGAACCGGAGAGAACAAGGAGTTTACACCGGACTACATCAAGGAGAGACAAGGAGTCATCGAGGTGATCCGAGATAGACTCAAAATAGCCCAAAGTCGACAAAAGAGTTATGCCGACCAGAAGAGACGAGTTTGGGAACCAAAAGTAGGAGACATGGTATATTTGAAGGTTAGCCCAATGAAAGGACTCAAAAGATTCGGAGTAAAAGGAAAACTAAGTCCTCGATACATAGGACCATTCAAGATACTCAGTCAGAATCGAGAAACAGCTTTTGAGTTGGAACTACCGGAACAGCTCAGTCTAGTTCACAATGTTTTTCATGTATCACAACTCAGAAAATGTTTGAAGGCCCCTGATGATCCTATTACACATGAAGAAATAGAGCTACAATCAGACTTAACTTATGTGGAGAAGCCTGAAAAGATTCTGGAAGTACAGTGGAAGAAGTTAAGGAATAGAGCAATCAAATACCGCAAGATACAATGGCAACATCATCCCGAACGAGAAGCAACCTGGGAGACCGAAGAAGAGCTCGAGGAAGTCCTACCCCGAGTTATTCAGGTACCAATCTTAACTTCGGGACGAAGTTTCGTTAAGGGGAGAGGCTGTAATAACCCGGAACATAGGAACAACGAAGGGTAGATTTAGAAATGGGATGTGCATTTCATCGCAAAACGGGGAAATTTTCGCGCCTTATTGCAACTAAACCTAAGAGGGATCGAGGTTCTCTCTCATTTTGCACTTAGGGTTAGGCAATGTGAGTTAGGGAAATTTCGACATGATCTCTTTTGTATCTTGTTGATTTGGGGAATTGATTTTATTTGACAAGTGTTAAACATTAAACAATAATCATTACACATTATAAATATGAATTGACAATTCAAACACAAGATAATATTCAAATCATTTTGGATTTCAAAGTGAGTATCAAATACAATATTTAATCAAGAATATACACATGACATAATGCAAAAGCTCATAAACAAAAACTTGAGCTTTATTGATAACACAACACAAATTACATTGTCTTTACAGAATTCTTGATACAAGAAATGATGAGTAATAAACAGTAGTAAAAAAATAAAGATTACAATATAGTTCCTACACTAAAATCTAGACTATGTGCCTTGAAGTATCTCTTCATGGCCATGTCCATCTTCAAAAACCTGCAAAATAAAACACCAACACTAGCCAGAATATTAGTGTTAGCCAAATAAATTCAGTTTGGACAGAACCAAGTGTCATGCACACTTGTGCTGTTCCAAAACCATGGACAGCACAAGATAAGGGCAGCAGCAGACCAAACCTGAGCACACACATGCTGGGCTCAAGTTTCAGCATATGAGAGCACACAGCTCAAGTGTGCTAGGCAGCAACAGCAAGGCAAGGCATCAGCCTAGTCACCAAAGTAACCAGGCTTGTGTGTCAATGCAAGGATAGAAGTAGGGTTCATATAAAAGGGGCACACACCCTAGAAGCCAGAACCAGTCGACCAGATCAAATTCACCAGGTAAGGGTGAAGCAAGAACAAGCTCAGTTCATCCAGTTCTTGAGCAAGAACAGAACCAAAACCACTCAACCACCAGGAATCATGGTGACCTGAGAAGATCATCCAAGACCTGGAGGTGGAGAGCTATACACAAAATCCCAAGTCTGCAGCAACAAAACATTTCTTTCTAGGAGCTGGAACAAGGTATACCTAGTTCCTGGAAAAGATCCCATGGATCTGATCCATCATATGCATGAGCATGGGATGAGCAGATGCTCATGTGGGTAGATCATCACTTGGTTTTCACCAAGGATTACTGCCAGTCAAAAGCCACTAAAATGAAAAGCATCTAGGTACAGATCCTATGCACAAGAAACTAGCACATATGTACAGATGCACACACTAGCCAGATTTGATACATAGATAGAACCAGTAGATGGCAGGGATTAGCAGCCAAGACTACACAATAAATCCTAAGCATACAACCATCAGAAACCCTAGATTTCTTCACAGGCAAGTATATTGGCATTCATAGTTTCTATGATACCCAAATATACAAGCAAAGATGAGTAGCCAACCAGATCTAGCCAACCATGTGAGCAACCAGTCAGTAGCAAGGCTACTGAGGTCACTTCACACTTAACACCAATTGAGAGAAAGCCAAATACAAAGCATCACTATCCAGAAATGGATTCAGACTTTAATTGCTTGATAAATAATCATGAACAGCAAATTCATATCAAGCAAGCCATTTAAAATCATCACTGCATAAGCAGTTCATCATAATCAAATTAATACAAGCATGAATTTATTACAGATCCATGCTTAGTATGCGACATGATGGCACACTATTGAGCAACATAGTTAATTTATAGCCACAGTATTAAGCAGTAAGCCATCACTGGCAATCAATTGATCAAATGGATCAATTATAACAAGCCAAGTTACACAGAGAGGTTAGCCGGCAAGCAAAGAATGATCCAATGGATCATTGGCTTGCAGGAGTAGCACTGAAGCATATCACAGGCACCTCTGGCACACACACAAGTGTCACAGATGCAACACAAGTACACCTAGACAAGCAAGCATGATAGACCAAGTAAGCATAAGCAAGTCATAACCAAGCATAGCATGGCATAGTTAGCTCTTGAGCAAGCACGAGTAGAGCATGGCAAGTATAGAGCATGCTAGGAGCAGCGAGAGAAGCAAGAATAACCTAAACGGCATGTCAAGCGGCATGTGCCGGTACCGATGAAGGGTAATTGGACCATGATCTTGCAATCAATCCAAACATAGACGAATTGCATCGGAATAGCAAGGCTCCGGGTGATCACGGGATCACCGAGAGAGCAGCAGCGCTTAAGGAGGAAGAAGAACGGCACCAAGAGGAGGCGCACGAGAGAAGAGGTGGATGCAACACTTACTTGCGCCGGAAGCGAGAGGCTAGGGCATGGCGAGGCAGGTGCTCGCGCGGCCCTAACTGGCTGCAAATCCGGGGTAGGCGCCGGCGTTACGCCGACGAGCACCAACACCACCACGGCACGGCACGAGAGACGACGGCACGGCGCACGCAAGCAGCACCTGCGCCAGGTCGGTCTCGGAGACGCACCCGTCGTCGGCGAGGACGTGATCTCGCCGGAGTTCGTCGAGGCGATTCCACCCGAGATCCAGATCGGAGGCGATTCGCCAGGAGAAGAAGAGATAGGAAAAACCACGCGGACAGATCGATAGATCTGCTCACGGCGGTTCAGGTGCGGTAGGTGGCTACGGCGGAGGAGCTCGGAGTCGGCCGGAGCACGGCGGCGGCCATGGCGGCGACGCCATCGCCACGGGCGTCGCGAGAGAGGAGTTAGGGTTAGGAAAAAGTGAGAGAGGGCCGAGTGAGTGAGAGCGGTGGGCCGTTCGGCTCCACCGAACCGCTTTGGGCACGCCTTAGTGGGCTGTCCCATGGGCTTAGGTTAGTGGGCTGGGCCCAATATGGGTCCAGGGGGTATTTTAGTCTTTTCACAATTTAGAAAAAGGCCATTATTTCACCAAATTTTAATAAATAAAATACAACTCTAAAATTCCATTAAGAATTGGATTGGTGAATGAAAAATTATTCTTAATAAGAATAAAATATGAAATAAAATTTGATGAACAAATTTAAATTTGTGAATTTTATGAACTTAAAATAAACATTTGGAATTTCAAATTATATTTCCTTGTATTAATAAATCAAGGAAAAATCCCAAATAAGTTCAAATACTTATTTTTAAACATTTCAAAATGAGATTCTATTATTCCAAATCATTTCAATTTGAAAAAGGTATTTTCCAAAGGAAGATATTCTATTCCTTTTTATTCTCAAAAAAATATTGAGACAACTCTATTATTTCAAATTATTTTGGAATAAATAATAAATCACCAACATAAAGTAGTTTTACTTTGAATTATGTTACCTTGTGTGAATTAAAGTGTTTTATACATTAAAACAATTGCAAATTACTGCCAAAGGCATAAATCTTAACTCAACCCTAAATTGTAATAACTCATCGGGATAAAGGGATTCAACATAAAATAATACATCCATGCATGCATCATTTGGATTTTATAACATTGTCCTTACCGGACAATGATGCTTCTTTACAGAACCCGAGGTCCAGGTTCCATCCAACGCATTGAACTGCACTATCTCGCAGTCCACAGGCAAGTTCACCCTTGCTCATGTCAAATTTGAGTATTTTCTATTAATTTAACGCAAAGCTATATGACTTATCATTCCTGCATTGAAAATGAAATGTTACTTTTCCAATTATGAATATGACTATGTGGTTGGCAATGGAACCATGGTATGTGTTGATTGGTGGAGGTTCCATTGCAAGGGTACTATTCATCTAGGACTAAGTACCAATGCCGTCCAGTGATTCTAGCGCCGTACATATCGCGTTGACCATAAGATCTATAATGGCCTGCGGGAAGCCAGTCTGTATCTTTTCCCTCTCGCATGCCAACGGACTGGTGATAAGGGTTGCTCGGATCGGTCTATCTTTGGTAAAGGTGGGGACATGTGGTCCTGCACAGTCTACCATTAGATACAGGAGAGGGTAGACTTATTATTGGTCTATGAAGGATTGTAAGGGTTGTCCGGATCAGTCTATCTATGGTGTATAGAACAGGGCATATAAGTTGTTCGGCTCAGTCTACCTTAATGGTATAGGAGAGAACAAATGCCTGGGTTAGTCTACCCATAGATATAGGAGAGGATAGACTTACAAAAGGGTGGGTCGCGAGGTCGCGGAGAAGGCGGTGTGGGCTTGGATCTTTATACCGGCCTCACACCAAGGAAGTGTGAACGGGGGCAAGTCCCTGCGGATGGCAAAAAGGGTGAGATCTCTTATGGGAAAAGTAACGCACCTCTGCGAGTGTATTAAATTGTGGCTGTCACTCCCTGTTCCGGGAAGGGAAGCTGCGAACGCGGCAGGAAAGGAACTCCGTGAAGTTCTAGTCAACTCCGTGAAGACCGACGGGCATAGTTTTCAGAATAAAATAAACCTTTTGAAGAAATGATTTCGAAACATGCATTGACCTAAGATTTTCCGATCGAAGGTCGTAGCTAGTGCATCAAACACCTTTTACTCTTTTGAACTTGCTGAGTACCCCTGTACTCACTTTATTTCGACACCCTTGCTAGACTGTGATACGGAAGTGGAGGCCATGACCGATGGAGCACCAGGAGGAAGCTACGAGCTGGTCTACGAGGAACCTGATCTTTCCGGAGGAGTTGAAGGCGTCGACTATGGGATAGTCTACGGACCCGATGACATGGAGGTGGAGGAGTAGTGATATACCTGAGTAGTATAGAGCCGAGCAGCGTAGTGGCATACTTAAATAAGTTGCTGAGCTCTTTTCATATCTAAGTGAGTTTGTATTAGTACCTTATGTTGTAGGGTGTTCTCATCGGACCTGTGAGAATACCAACTTGTTAAGACCATGATTGTAATATATTATCGAGTGTTATGACCTGCAATGTTTCTGTTGTACCACTCTGAGGGATGTGATATTTGTGAAGAAGTCCCTTCATGAAGATCATATCAACGACTTGTATACTACAACATGCAGTGGTATGCTGGGTCACCGCAGAGGCTCCGCTGCACCATGCCGCCGAGACCCGCCAACATCGGCGCAGTAGATGGAACACCGCTCCGCCAGATGACTTCCTCCAGGTATCACTTGTTCCAGAACGATGCCCTCAAGAGGGAAAAGGACACCAGAGGTGCCGCCGTCATCTGATCCGTATCCAGATCTGGGGTTTCACCCGGAACAAAGAGGTTGAGATCGGATATGTAGCAACGATGCCTTCAACAAGGTGATGACGCCCAAGGATGCCACCATTGTCGGCTCTGACCGAATTGGAGCCCGGTTCTCACCAGCCAGACCCCACCCCAACGCTACAGATCCGCCGGAAGAAGAGTCGATGCCGTCCGCCGCACCACCGATGCGGCGACGTGGTACCCAGCAGCACCACGCCCAAGCCCTCCTTGCCGGTCAGCCGCCGCCAACACAGTTCGAAGGGGGCAAGGGGACGCGGAGGGGCCCCGTCGGCGCCGGCGCCGGCCAGACTTTGCCCGGGAGCGTCCCTTGGCGGCGGCGGAGGAGGGAGGAGGCAGGTGGAGGGGGTGGGAGGCACGGCGGCTAGGGTTTCCTCCCCCGCAGCCCGCGTGGGGGCTAGAATATACCTGAAGAGTAATTTTTAAATGATAGAAATCATTAATAGAACGATTTAAGTAAAATGAACAATTTGATGAAGTAGTCTATAGGATCCTTGTCAGGAATTTACGGTGATTGGGCTTTAAGGTGCAACACGCCTTTGAGGAAATATTCGTGGCAGGGCGGTTCAGTAATAAGCCTATGAGGCAATGTTAGGAACTATTTCAGCGCGTATAAATTTTGGATTGGATGAAGCCGAGAAGTATGAAACCCGCACCGTTCTTAAAGCATCTCTAACAGAGTCCGTAAATCCCGCCGGAATAGAACTTTTCCGGCGGATTTACGGGTTCGGGTCGAAACGCGCGCAGAACAGACACCGAATACATGGGCCGACCCGAATCGGAAGTTCAGGGGCCCGAGAAACTCCCCGCACGACCCCTATTAAAAGGGTCCACGGAGGGGAGTTCGGTTCGTAAACCCTACTCCCCTCCGCCGCTTCTCTCCCGCCGCCGCAGCCTGCGTCCGCTCCGACGAGCGATTCCGGACTCTCCAACGCCACTCCGCCGCTTCAGCCAGCTCCCCTCCGTCCGGAATGGCGCGTGCAAGAAGCGTGGGTAGGGGAGGTGATGCAGCCCGACCTTCGGTCTACACCGCATCATATGCTTCATCGCCAAGACGACACGCAAAGGTGAATCTTCTCCTTTACGCGTGTCTACAATCGCCTATGTGGAACGATATACTACTTCATACTCCGTCATATCTTGATGATAGGAACTCGACGACAAGTACGGAGGGAAGTGTGGATGCCATGGAGACCCGAGGACGCAAGGCCGATGTCACGGAAGCATGGAAGAGAAGGAGAAAGAGGAGCTGGACGCTCCAGGCCGGAACTTCCGCCCGACACAGCCGGAACTTCCGCCCAGACACTGTCAAGACCGAAGATGCTCGCACTGAAGAGCTGCGGCCGGAACTTCCGCCCCTGATGGCCGGAACTTCCGCCCAGGACCGGAACTTCCGCCCCGGACGGCCGGAACTTCCGCCCCATCGAACCTCAGCCAGATCTCAGCCCACTTTGGCTTGTAACTTACCCCTTCGGCCCCCTACCTATATATAGGAACCTACCCCCACCTTCATGAGGGAGAGATGATGTTTAGATGAATTGGCTTAGGCCTCTATTATCCCCTAGTGGATTTGGGAAACCCCCACCTTAGATTAACCATCTATTGTATCCCTCCTTATCCGGATCTTTTTCCATTCTAGTAATTCTATCAATTGAGAATCTCTTGCTTTGCAACTCTATTCTTAGTTGGTCTTTTACTCTTTGGGAATTCTATTTGGATTTGTCGATCTTTTGCAAGAGATTCTACCTTTGGTCTTTGTCTTGCAATTCTATCGGTTGGTGGTTCGGGCCAACGAGGATAACCGGTTTGTGTTGTGTGCGTGTGTTTGTATCGTGTCCTTCGCGTTCATCCACTTCCCCGCGAATCCCCTCCGCAATCACACTCACCCGGGTCAAACCGTGAAGATTGGGCACACCCTCGGGCTTAGCCCGCATCATATGGTATCTGAGCAAAGGTTGCCACGGATTTGACCCTCCGATTCCACCAATTTCGCCCAAAAATTTCCCCAAAAATTTTTCCCCAAAAAATAGCTCGAATTTGGGATCTGAGGATTTGTTGCGTTGTTTGTGGTTTTGGTCCATAGATCTTGTGTTATTGGTGTTGATCTCTCATCCCTCCAATTTTCACCGTCAAATTCCACCGTTTGCCCCTCCAAATCCCCAATTTCTGCTCCGTTTTTCCGCCTCGTGTTCGTGCAGTTTGTCGGCCCAGATCCAGATCTGAAAAATTCTGGTATTTTCGGAACTACCGGCCACATCCACCGGAAGTTCCGGCCCAGGCCAAAAATCGAGTCAACGCCGCTGGCCCCTTTCTTCTTCCCCACGAACCAGGCCGCTCCACCACCACTGCATCTCATCGCGCGCTCGATCGCCTCCAGCACAAGCCACCAGCGACCGCCGCCACGCACGCCACCACGCAACGCCCGGCCCAGCTACCACCAGCCCCAGCTCGCCTACAGGCTACAGGCCCCGTTGCCGCCTTGGCCCATCTCCACCACGCCCGACCACAGCAGCAGCACCGCAGCGATCGAGCCACAGCTGCCGCCTGCGCCATCCACGCCCCTGCCAAGCCTCCACGCAAAGGCCACCAGGCCACCACCGCGCCCGCACCGGCGCCCACCTCCTGGCCCGCCCAAGCTGCTCCCCTCCGCTCAGCAACTGCCTGCCCCTGCCCCTGGCTAGCTCAAGCTCCACGTGCGCCCACCCGCGCGGCCCACGCATCTGCAGCACACAGCGCCCACCGCCCCTGGCCGCCGCACCACGCCACGCTCCAACTCGCGCTACAGCCCCACCTTCCGCTTGCCTGCTTGCGTGAAATCAGCTCCAGCCCGCACGTTTGATCCTCAGTTTCAGCGCCGAAAATTTTCCAGACCGGAACATCCGGCCGTAGCCACCGGTACTTCCGGCCGAGCGGAAGTTCCGCCCAACTTCCGAAAGTCGCAGTTTCCTATGCAGTAAGCCCCTGGACCGATTTCACGTATTTCCGGAAGTTGACCGGAACTTGACCGGAAGTTCCGGCCCGGCGCCCAGTTTTGACTCAAAATTCGTCCAGTTTTGACTCATCTTTTTGCCCCAAATTTTGACAACTTTCCGGAGCCCGTTTGACTCTACATAGTCTACGTCTAATTTTTGACAATTTTTGGAACCCAACTTTTGACCGCTCGTTTTGACCCAACTTTTCGGGCATTGACTTAATTTGCTCGGTTTCTGTGTTGGAGTGCAAGGTTTGTCTACCAAGCTTCCGCGCCTACACCAACACCGCGACGACACCTTTGGCACCCCGGATTCCGGCGCAACTTCGACACCATCATCGACACCACCTCGATCATCGCAAGTTTGTGTGCTTGACACCGCCTAACATCAATAGGTATAACTTGCCCCACCCCTTGTAACCCCGTTTCTTTCTTTGTGTACATATCCCATTGAGAGTAGCTTTTCGAGTGTTGCGAAGCATTGCACAAGTGTCACGACCGTGAGAGGGTGTGTGTGCGTTGTGTTGAGCAAAGCTCCGAAGCAAGCTCGGTGAGAAAGATACACAAAAGAAGAAAAAGTGTGACATAGAGAAAAATAAAGCTTTTAAGCATAGAGAAAAAAAAAGTGAAAAAAAAAGAGAAACAGAAATAGAAAAAGAGTGTGTGTCCACCGATACAAAGGAGTGCAAAGCTTGTGAGCACTAAGAGAGATAAGAGAAGAGTGGCATTTGTGCAAATCTAGTTGCTTCTCTCATATGCAACCAAGCTATGGTCTCTCTTGTGTTGGCGTGACACCGAGCATATAGTCTTCGTTAGGACCATCTTGTTACTTGCTCACTTCCTTGGTCGCGCTAACCCCATTGATCTTCCTTGTGTGTGTTTCCGTGTTTCCTTGACATAGATCACCGCTTTTGACATTTGACTTTGGATCTTACCCACATTTGACAATAGACATTTTCTTTGGTTCTTTTCGTTTGCTATCCACTTCCTCACCTACCACCATATAGAGTTCTTAGCCTTTTGCGTGTGCTTATAGTGTGTGTGTGAGTACATATCGGTTATTCTCTAACTTGAACCATTTTCTCGATTTTGTTGCTAGTCTTGACCTTTTGGTAGTTCTCTTTCCACCACATATACACCCTTCCTAGTGAGAGTTATACATGATGACACCACAAGAACAAGACGAGATGAGAGCCTATTTTGCCGAGCTAGATGCTCAAATAGCCAATATGACCTCCAAAGATAAAGCCGAGTGCAAATCCTACTTCAAACACCTTGAGAGCAAGAGTGACACACCCCATGAGTCGAGTGAGGACACTTTGATTTCTAACAACTTAACCTCTACTCCTCTTGTGTTGTCTTCCTCTTTGCTAGGTTGCTCGCACATCGACGACGTCATTGCCATGGAGATGAGGGACTCCACTATATGTGAGATGAGCGACTCCACTATATGTGAGATGAGTGCATCCACTATATGTGAGCTTGAAAGCATACACTTCGAGAGCATGAGTGATACACCGAGTGAGATGAGAGTGGTAGTTGATAGGTCATGTGAGGCCATTTCGAATTCTAACAACTTACCCTCTACCTCTAGTGTGTTCTCTTATGACTCATTAGGTTCCATGGATGACGAGACGCCGATCATGGAGAAGATGTACATGGTGCATGAAGATGATGCTATCACACCATGCTTTCTTGAAGATGAACATGGAGGCCACATGGAGCCTACCACTTCCACAACGCCTACTTCAAATGAGTCGGACGATAAAGGTAACAATAAAGGTGTTGATGATGCCATGATCTCACTAGTGGACATGATGATTTGTGAGTGCATGCATGATGATGATGATCCGATTGCTATGACATATGCTTCTTTCACATTCCCATGTGATACATGTGATACATCTATTGTTGATCATGTGGAATTAGTTGCTTATGATAATATTTCCATGCCATGCTATGAGTCTTTCGAGTTACTTCCTCTTGCTTGCAATATGTCGAACAATTGCTCTTTCCCATGTGTTGCTTGCAATGATGATGATGCTTGTGTTGTGACACCCTTGATGAACAATTGCTCTTTCCCTAGGTGTGTTGACAACAATGATAAAATGTTGAACATGTTTTGCTCTAGATGCTTGCAATACTCTCCCATTAATGCAACCAAAATGTTGAATACTTTCTCTTTCCAATGCTTGGTTTGCAATGATGTTAATATACTTGTAAATGAGATTGCCCCCATAGCTCTCTCAAATTTTGGAGACTTTGCCTATATCCATGATGAGCATGTTCATGTGTTTACCCCGCATATTCACCATATCTATTATGATGCTTTGCTTAACGCTAATGGTGATGTGCAAAAGAGATGGACCATCATGATGGATGATGTGTTCATATACCATGCACACACATTCTTTGCTTTGCCTATTGTGTGTGTAGGTACAAGAATGCCAATGTCAACCTCGATTGAGCACGAGTTGACAAAAAGAGCTCTTGAGAGCATAATACAAGTGAGTTCAAGATCGAACCCGGCTCTAATACCTTTCCCATGCTTTGCATTGAACATGCCGAACAATTTCTCTTTCTTATGGTTCTTTTGCAAGCATGATGATGTGATTCTTACCGTTGGTGTTGCCTCAAACAAGTTGACCAATTTCTCTTTCATGTGGTTTGTTGGCACGCACGGTTGTGCAAATTTTTGCTTGGTAAACTTTTTGGAAGATATGTTGTGTGTTGCACCAAATATGAGGACCAATTTCTCTTTCCAATGGTTTGTGTGCACACATGTTGATGATACTTTGGACACTCTTCCGTATGTGTTTTTGCCAAACTCTCCACTTATTGCTTCAAGGATGTTGAACAATTTCTCTTTCCGATGCCTTGAGTGCAACAATGCACATGAGTTCCTACATGAGATGGACATCATAGTCGTCTCACAATTTGGAGTTTTTGTGGTTCCACATTTGGAAGATGTTCATACGGAGTTCTTACACATTGACCTTGCACATGCATTATTCTTGATAAATTTGTGTTGTGCTAACGGTGTTGTGAACATTAAAGGACATGTCATTGCGGAAATTCAATTCGGCTCCCGGGTGCGTATGCTCCCTCTACCAAAAAATCATATTTTGAAATGTAGAAAAATTTTAACAAAAATTTTTACATGTACATCTTCATAATATATGTTCGTTCGTCAAGTTTCACGAAAAACTAATATTTTTTGTGGTCTACGTAAAAAAGAGAAAACTTATCGTGTGAAAAGCATTATTTTCAGCTGTGACTTTTGTCTTTTTTACACACGTCACATGACAAGTCGATTTTTTATGAAACAACTTGGTGAGCGTGTAGCACGAGAAGATGTACATGCTAATTTTCCGTTTCAATTTTTTTGAAATTCAAAATATGTGTAAGATACATTTCAAAATAGAGGGAGCATATGCTCCCATGTTCCAAAACACCACTCCCATGTCATTGATGATGTGCTCCAATATCACACACAAACATATTTTGCTTGGTCTTTGTTGTGTGAAGGTACAAGTGACTTGTGGATGAGCGTCAACGAATGGGTTCAACCCCATACATCTACTACACAAGATCTCTCAATGAGAGCACACCGACATTATGCTAAGGTGACCTCCTTACACTTGGGACATATTGCTAAATCCGTTGAACATTGGCTACGCTTTGAGTGTTCTCTTGCTTCTCTTGTGCTATTGATAGGGCTCTTGACAAGTGACGGGACATTCAAGCGTGGTTGTCATCTACCTCCTATACACGTTCATGAAGAGTTATCGTCGAGGACGACTCTTTTTCAAGTGGGGGGAGATGATGCAGCCCGACCTTCGGTCTACACCGCATCATATGCTTTATCGCCAAGACGACACGCAAAGGTGAATCTTCTCCTTTACGCGTGTCTACAATCGCCTATGTGGAACGATATACTACTTCATACTCCGTCATATCTTGATGATAGGAACTCGACGACAAGTACGGAGGGAAGGGAGGATGCCATGGAGACCCGAGGACGCAAGGCCGATGTCACGGAAGCATGGAAGAGAAGGAGAAAGAGGAGCTGGACGCTCCAGGCCGGAACTTCCGCCCGACACAGCCGGAACTTCCGCCCAGACACTGTCAAGACCGAAGATGCTCGCACTGAAGAGCTGCGGCCGGAACTTCCGCCCCTGATGGCCGGAACTTCCGCCCAGGACCGGAACTTCCGCCCAGGACGGCCGGAACTTCCGCCCCATCGAACCTCAGCCAGATCTCAGCCCACTTTGGCTTGTAACTTACCCCTTCGGCCCCCTACCTATATATAGGAACCTACCCCCACCTTCATGAGGGAGAGATGATGTTTAGATGAATTGGCTTATGCCTCTATTATCCCCTAGTGGATTTGGGAAACCCCCACCTTAGATTAACCATCTATTGTATCCCTCCTTATCCGGATCTTTTTCCATTCTAGTAATTCTATCAATTGAGAATCTCTTGCTTTGCAACTCTATTCTTAGTTGGTCTTTTACTCTTTGGGAATTCTATTTGGATTTGTCGATCTTTTGCAAGAGATTCTACCTTTGGTCTTTGTCTTGCAATTCTATCGGTTGGTGGTTCGGGCCAACGAGGATAACCGGTTTGTGTTGTGTGCGTGTGTTTGTATCGTGTCCTTCGCGTTCATCCACTTCCCCGCGAATCCCCCTCCGCAATCACACTCACCCGGGTCAAACCGTGAAGATTGGGCACACCCTCGGGCTTAGCCCGCATCAGGAGGTGGCCGATCCGGCGCCGGAAGGTCAACTCGGTGTCCGCCGGGTGTATGGGCGTCGCCGGAGCTCGCCAAGCGTAGGCGCTCCGATGGCGCGTGGAAGCGGGCCGGCCGGAAGTGGCCGGAGATGATGGCGTACCTGCAAGCGCGCGCGGAGGAGGCGCCGGAAGGAGAAGCGGAGGCGCCCCCCGCTGCCGACGCGTGCAACCCTCCGCTGCCGGCGCTGCCCCCGCACGATGACGACGACGACGACGCCGCCGGGCCGCCTCTAGCCTGCGGGAGCACCTCTGAGGCGGCGGTCGTCGAGGTGGCAGCGGTCGTCGTCGCCTAGGAAGACCCGGCGAGCAAAAACCCTCTGCCGGCGACATTAGCGCCCCGGTGACAGTATAGTCACTCCGGGGACTAAAAATCTAGTTTAATTAGGTCCCTAGTTCGTAATGTAGGTGGAATATACATGTATTTTGCCTAGTATTGTAAAAATTATGAACGAATTCAGCTTGATCCGATGAAATCGAGTGCAATCGCAAATTTCGAGTTCCCGCGACGTTTGATTTCGGCGAGTTCGGTTCACGTTTTCGGTTTCTGTTCTGCGCCGTCGCTAAATCCGCTACCAAATTGTTTTTCGGGAGACTGAACTCGCTTTATTCGGTTGCGAGAAATAGGGGCTATGTTAGCATCTCTTACAACGCTCGTCTCTGATGCCATGTTGCGAAAGCTGCTTGCTTAAAATGCCTTGATGCCTATGAGTTAGAGGAAAATGTGGGCCGTGGCAATCGGGCACTCAACTCAACTAGTAATCACTATTGTGAGCAACAACAAAGAACAAACCCATCATCAAGTGATCTTCATGGCGTCCATGATCTTTTTGCCGTCGAGCTTGGTGGAGACGACGAGCTTATAGAAGTCCTCGACGCTGACGCTCCTGTAGCGCGGCTCCTGGTCGCGGACGACGTCCTCCAGCGGCCCGTACGTGGTGCCGTACTTGCCGCTGTGGAAGGCGGCGATGGACATGCGCTCCTGGCGCGGGTTGACGACCGCCCTGTGCTCGACGCTCTTGTACTTGCCATTGGTGAAGACCTCGACAACGTCGCCGACGTTGGCGAGGAGGGCCCCGGGGAGCGGCGAGACGGGGAGCCAGCGGCCGTTCCTCCTGATCTGCAGCCCGGCAACAGAGCCCACCTGCAGCAGCAGCGTTAGCCCGGTGGCGTCGGAGTGCGGCGACAGGCCCAGCACCCGGTCCGCGTGCGGCTCCGGGCACCGCGGGTAGTAGTTCATCCTCATGGCCTGCACCTCGGCGAGCCTCGTCATGTCCGTGGGGTCCCGCACGCCCAGGTTCCCCGCCATGGCCCCCAGCAGCTCGCGGGCCACCCTCTGCACCTCCGCGGAGTAGCTCTCCAGGCAATCCCTGCAGTAGCAAACAAATGGACTGCAGCCATCATAGTTGTGGACATCAAGGAATGCTACGTTAGCAGCTGGACTTTGAGTACTTACTTGAACGTGGAGGGGTTGGATGGCCAGAGGCGGAGGTGGCGGTAGCTGGGCGGCTGCGTGACGAGGTAGAACATGTCGGCCCAGTCGAGCTTCTGCTCCTCGGAGACGACGAACGCCTGGCCGTACCCCTCGATGCCTACAGGCTCCTGGGCCAGAGCTTGCTTCTCCGGCAGCGGCAGCGCGAAGAATCCCATGACGCTTCGCTTCATCTCCTCCATGGTCTCCTCGGGAATGCCGTGGTTGACGACCTGGAAGAAGCCCCAGTCCTCGCAGGCCATGCACAGCCTGGCGGCCTCCTCTGCGCGATCTTCCTCCTTCTGGCCGAAGAGCCGGGCGAAGTCGACGACGGGGACATGCTCCTGCTCGTCAGCAGGGGCGTCGGGGAGGGTGGGCTCAGGTCTCAGGTAGCGGTTGAGGAGGGTGGGCGGGAGGTCTTCGGGCCGGCCGGCGAGGTCCTGCACGTTGGGCACTGGCAGCGAGCCGCCCAGGTTCCGAGGCATTGTTGCGTCTTCCATCAGAACTGAGTGATCGATATTGCTGTGCTTGCTCTTGTTGTTGCTCGCAGCTCACTCGTGTGATTTATACGGCAGGTGAAAGGCTGATACCGGCCTACGCGGCTGCGCGTTGTCCACTCGTTGGAATCTGACATGATTTGGGGAAGATGATAGAGATCCAAACGAAATAGAGGATTGTGGTTGTTAGATGTGCACACGTGCAACACGTGTTGATCAAAGTTTCTGCTGTATCAGTATCCCATTGCCGATCGACTACGTTTGCTGAGCTGGTAGCTTGTAGCTGCACCTTCGGGGTTCCATGGTTGTGCGCTGCGCCAGAACTCTTTGATTCTATCTTGTGACTCTGCATGCCATCTTCATCAGCATCCCGAGAAGACTGTAGACTTGTGCGGAAACAACATAACAGAACAAATCCATGAGACATTCAGCCATGACCATGACTCTGAATAATAAACGATTATCTGGCCGTCAACACATAACTCCATTTTATCTCATTGCCATGTGGATGCACTCCTCCTTCCTCAACTTCTATGTCAGCGTTGGTCAGAATAGACAGGCAGGGAGTTTTTTTTGGCTGTAGACACAAGTTGAAAAGCTCCCTAGATTGTGTAAGAAATTGATAGATCTTAGCGTTGTCTGATTGCGCCACTCTATGATTGACAAAGGATTAACTTGTCAATGCCTACAGATTGTAGACTAGGGTTTTGCTAGAAGTAGAGGGCAAGTAGATCTCGAAGGTTTAGGCGAAAAGTACTCGGCGATTAAGAAAACTAGGATTATGTTGACAGTAGATTCGATCCTTTCTTTGTCCCTCGACTCCCCCTTATATAGGAGGTGGAGCCGAGGGTTTCGTTTTGTACAAGTTACAGAGTCCGGGACGGTTTCTAACTCATCCCGCCAGATTACAAATAACTCTTCCTATTACAACTCTAGCTTTCCTTAACACATCTTGGATTCCCGAATCTTCTTGTTCTTCGGGTAGTGGGCCTTCGATAAACTCCGGGTACTATCTTTGGCAGGCCCATTTGGGATGCCTATGTCGGTAGCCCCGAGATTTTGCTTGAATTGTAGAGTCAAGGGAAATCTCATCTGTTTATATTTTTCGAGAACTCGTATTTATGCTTCTTCACATAAAATTCTATATTGTACAGGGATAATGGTAGTTGGGGCTAGTTCATCTGACGGATCAGGTACTAGTTAACTGCTCTAGTGGCAATCCGCAAAAACCTACTTCAAGATCACGTCCCTGGACATGATCTCGGGATACTTGGTGTAAACTTCGACGGGTGCCGCTTAAGGTCTTACCATTCGTCGAGTCCCGAGTCAAATTTATCGGGTACCTAACGCGTCCGTTAGGATTTTTCTTCGTATCCGTTGATACGGATAAAAGTAGCAGAGCGCAGTCTTTGGCGATGCCACGCCCGAGCAGAACGGATCCGGGGTCTTACCTTCGCAAATTTGCGGCATTCAGAAATTGATCGCAACTTTGGCGTTACGAGAATATATTGTCGAGTGCTTTTCGCCTTTGGAATAGCACATTTTATCGAGTCATATTTGATGACTTATTTTGTCTTCCCGATGGGAGTATATGTAGAGTTATCTTTGTAACTCGAAATATACTCACTTCTGTTTTATTTTGATAAAATTCATCGGGCACGCGAACAGCGTTCCCGATGGGAGTAGCCCCGAGGCTACAGCCAAGAACTTGTGCTTGGGTGTAGGCTCCACAAATTAATATCCTTTGCTGCTATTTTTATAATCCTTCTCGATATTTTCATATTTATCGGGTGCGCGACCAGCGCTCCCGATGGGAGTAGCCCCCGAGGCTATGAACAAATTCTTGGATTTGGTCATAGGCTCTCGCCATTTCTATATTGTCATACTCGAAATTTTCTATTTTTCCAAAGTAGCCCCCGAGCATTTGGGCAAAAACTTGTATTTGATCAAAGGCTCAAAAGTATTCAAATGATTTACCCTGTCGCCATTCTCTTTTTATTTTTCTTGTCGACATATTTTCCTTTGTCAAATTCTCTTCATCTCTGTCAATAATTGGGATTTTTTCTGCCTTGTGGGTCCACTGTTCCCACCACGTTGACACGTCGTGCAAGTGGGGGACACACGTCCTCCGCTTTTCCTGGCGCACGTATGGTAACGCCTGTTCCGGTCCTTCCCAGTAAAAATACCTTTTTACCCTTGTATCTATGAGATCCTTTTTTCACCACACGATTTCTTCATCCAACGGTGCACTGCTTCGCCCGAACCCTATATAAACCTTTCTTCAACCTCGGTCTAGTCCTTCACTTGCGCCGCATATCTGTTCCCCTCTGCAAAAAACTTCCCTTGCGCCCATCTCTGTTTGATCTTCCACACGCCCGAGCATTGCTTTGTCTCCTGTTGTTGATGCCACCACGCACGCGACTTACGCGCCACATCACTCCTGATTCATCAATGGCCGCCGCGGATCTAGGAGCCGTGGAGTGGGAGAGGTCCAAGGTCACGAACCAGGACCTAAATCTTCTGAAGAAGCTGGGGATCACCAAGAAGCCCAAAGCGGTTTGCTTCCCTAGTGAAGAAAGCTACCCAGCCCCTCCAATGGGGTACCGGGTAAGTTTTGTCGACCATCTCATCCGCGGTTTATCCGCCCCCATTCATCCTTTTCTCCGTGGATTGCTTTTTGTCTACGGTCTTCAACTTCACCACCTAACGCCAAACTCAATCCTCCATATTTCCATTTTTATTACTCTCTGCGAAGCCTTCCTTGGCGTCTCGCCCAATTGGGCGCTATGGAAACGCATTTTCTTCTGTCGCCGCAATGGCTCTCACAATGTCGCCTATAATATAGGCGGCGTTGTTATCTCTATCCGTTCCACTGCCAATTACTTCGATGTCAAACTCCCTGACTCCGTTCAAGGGTGGCGTAAGAGGTGGTTGTACATTCGCGAGGAGAACCATGGATGCGCAGAAGACAACATCCCTCCGTTCGACGGTGACGAGAAAATTCTTCGTCGCCGTTCTTGGGATGCGAGAGGCTACCGAAGAAGAAAAAGCGTCGGCGAAGCCACGATGACTCGCATTCGCGAGTTGCAAAATACTCGCGGCAAAGAGTTGTCTGGTATCCAGATTATAGTGTACTTCCTTAAGAATAGAATTCAGCCTCTTCAAGCTCGCAAATTTCCTCTTTGGAAATATACTAGCGACGAAGACGTGGATCGATCTGTCGACAGATTTGGAGGTGAAGGATTTGGAAAAACTTGTCCGAAAAATCACCTCCCTCAGCAAAAAAGATTCTATCCCTTCTTCTTGTCGCGTGAAACCATACAGCGCCACCCATGCACTTCCTAAGGTAAACTTTATCGCATAATTTCTTACTGCCTTGTTTTTAGCATTGTGTGCTCCTTGATATTCTTTTCTCTTTTTATACAGGACCACCCGAATCTTGTTTCACTTCCTCCTCTCCCTGAAGGTGGGGAAGTCGAAGAAAGGGCCGTTATCCCTGATGATAACCAAGAGGTTCCTTCTTTTGTGAATGAACCCGCAGATTCCCGAAGATCTGCGGGATCTGCTGAAAAGGACGCTGCCTCTGAAGGTACTGTATCGGCCCAATCTCCTCCTCTTGCTGTTTCTCCAAAGAACAAAAGGAAAAGGGATGATGTCGAAGATTCCGGGACCTCTAAACCCGAAGAAGCTGATCCTTCGTCGCAAAAGGCAGCTTATGATCCATATCTCGGGACCCTCATCAGTTCGTAAGTCCTTTTTCTATCTTTTTCTTGTATGTGAACATTCGTATCTATCTTGCTGTTTATATTGTCGACGTTTTACTTGTAGTGATGAAGAAGAAGAGGTACCAACCGCTGATGTGGCTGCTCGAACGAGTACGTCACATACATTAGTTGCTTCGGAGACACCAGTTGAAGGAGAAGAAACTTCGCCTCCTCGGCAGAACGTCAACACTGCTGCTCCTCCTTCAAGCCCCCGAGCCCCTTTGTCGAAAAGGGCGAGGACGGAAATCATCCCGGAGCCTACTCTTCAATTGAGTAGCTCCTCTAACCCTCTCTTGGAGGATGTAAGTTCTTAGCTTTCTTGTCATTGTTCATATCTTCTTTGTTGATTTCTGTGTACCATTATATTTTTCTCATACCGCCATTTCCTTTTATCCCCTTTTTTTTACCAGCCTCTTATAAAGGATCTTCTTCGCATTGGTACCCAATTTGTTGGGTACCGTGAATATGCTAATAAAACTGAAGGTAATGCTTTACTCTTTTTGTTTCTGCCCTTTTGCTCCTTTGCTGTCGAAGTTTTTAACTATATTTTTCTTCCTTGCCAGAAAAACTGGCGGAAGCCAATGAGCGTGCCAACACACTTGCTCAACAGTTAGAGCAAAGTGAACAGGCTCGCAAAAAGGCTGAGTCAGATGCTGTTGGTGTCGAAGATTTCCGGAAGAGACTTCATGATGCCGAAACTTCGCTGAGTGAACATATAACCGCTCAATCTGCTCGCGAAGAAGCCATCCTCAAGCGCGTAAGGACCCAGAATCGTCGCTTTGTCTGTAAGTATCTACCCCAATTCGAATCTTTTGGATCTTCTTTCCTTTACTCGTTTGTTACTAAATGGATGTTCATTGTTGCAGCTAGAACGGCTCAAGAATATGAGCTTGAAGATCCCGATAATGATCCTCTGCTTGACGCCGTTTCATTCCTCGAGTTTCACGGGACGGAAGCACGTGAAGGTATCGACGAAGCTAAATCAGGACTGTTGCGTCTCTTCCCCTATTTCTTCCCAAAGAAAGAGGCACGTGCAACTTTCCTTAATCTAGCTAAGTGCTTTAATCCTCCCGAAGATCTCGGGCTGAAGATGCGCCATGAAAACCAGAAGGTTGCCGTTGAGAGCACTGTTGCCCTGGTCACTGACAGTCAACAAACTATTGACTGGACCAAGGTTGGCGACACGGATCAAATTGAACAACTCAAGTGGCGATCCTTGGTTAAGGCGGCGAAACCCAACACGAAGAAAATCCTGGCGTATCTTGGGGTCAAGCCAGCTTCGACTCCTAGTTCATCGAGGCCGAAGGTCTAGTTGCATGCCTCTGTCTTTTCTATTTTTTGCTTTCTTTACTTCTTTTGCTATTGTCACCACTTTAGCCTTGGCGACAATTACCCTGCTAATCCCTTAGGAGAACTTCTCTTGTAATGATGGTGTAAGCTTTTTAGAAGTAATGAAATTCCTCTTGGTGCTGTCATTGATTCGAAGATTTTATTTTCCAGTTAATATTTGACAATTATTCGACCAATCCTTGCTCTCCCAATACTGCTCCTGCATCTTCCTTGTCAAAGAAAGTAGAAACCGATGACAATTTCCGTGAAGGTCCCTCAGACACACCTTTGTCGGAAGATTTGCAAGAACTTCGACAGCAACTTCAGTTCACGAAGAAACAATCGCTAAAACTCATGGAACAAAGTCGAGAATCTTCTCAGAGGGAGGAAATTGCGCTCCAACAAGCTCAAGATGCCATGACCGAGAAGGACGCTGCTGTTACTGAAGCTGCTGCAGCTACGTCCCGAGAAAATTCCATGCTCCAACTATTACTAGATGCTAGTTTGGATATGGCGGGTAAGTTTCATTGGCTTCGTCTTGCTTCTTTTCCTTTGCTGCTTGCCTTTTTACTCCCCTCTGACTTGTTTTATGAACAATAGGTGTTTTTTTGGATACTGCAACTGAAAATGAACGTGTCGAGGCTCGTTCCAATGTCCTTCTTCGACTTGCACGTGAACATGGGTCGACTTTTTGGGGCACGCCCGAACGGACTCGCCAAATCGTGAGGTTTCAAGATCGCGCGCTTCAGGTTCGCGGGTATCTTGACTTCTGTACCAAGACCCTCTCTATGGTTTATAACTCTATGTTTCCTCGGAACATTCAACCAAAAACTCTTCCCGAGTTAATGGAGAAGTTCAAAGATGCCCACAGGATCCATCACTTTGTCAGAGCGCAACTGGTAGCTGGCGCCAGATTTGCCCTTATAATGCTTCAGATCTGCCATTCAAAACTTGATCTGACCCAAGTTGTTGAGAAGGTTCACGAGAAGGTACGGCGCCGAAGAGTTGGTATCGATCGTATTAGCACGAAGGTTTCACCTATAGCCGAAGAGATGATTGAAGACCTTCTTCGGATGGATGCCGACTTTTTTGCAGACGGTCATTATGCTGATTTTCTCGGCGCTGCTCCTGAAGAAAACAGAGTTACTCTTGATGATATATTGAATCAAGACTGATTTTTTTTTTTTGATAGATAATTTTTCCTTGTAAATCATGAGCATGACTATGTTGTGAAGTACACATTATATTTCTATATTTTGTTTAGCCCCCGAGTATTTTTCGGTGGCTACTCGCTGTATTTGTATAATGCGAGGTTTTGACCCAAGGCAAGATAATATACGTTGTATACTATTTTTGTGGGTGTAAGCCCCCGAGTCTTTTGTTGATCACTATTTTGTCTGTATCTCTTTTTATTTTGGCGAGGTATTTTTACCAAGGCGAGATGCTTCTTTTGTCGATACTGTGTTTATATATATATTGTATCACGTAGGGGAGAAACCCCTGATCTTGTCGAGAAGAAGATATATAATTCCGCTATCTTTATTATATTGCAGCACCGCGAGTCCGCCTCATTAAAAACCTTCTCCGGCCCCACTCGGTGCCCCGAAAAAGGAAAAGAGTGCGTCTGAAAACTCGCGGGCGTTTCAGTACATTGTAGCTTTACAAAGGGAGACTATGTTTTCAGCATCTAGGCGTAGAAACGCCTGAGCTGTGCCACATTCCAGGGATTTGGCTCGTCGATCCCTGTCTTCTTGTCTTTAATTCTGTATGCTCCTCCTTCTATTACTTCTGTGACGATGTATGGTCCTAGCCAGGGTGACTCGAGTTTTTCATGGCTTTTTTGATTGAGTCGTAAAACCAGGTCACCCACTTGGAAAGATCTTGGCCGCAATCGTCGACTGTGGTAGTTTTTCAGGTCCTGCTGATATTTAGCGACTCGTGACAGGACCTCGTCTCGAGCTTCATCGAGTGCGTCGACATCATCTTCCAAAGCTTTTCTCGAAGTTTCTTCGTCATATTCTGCGACTCGTGGAGAATCGTGTTCTATTTCTATCGGCAAGACTGCTTCAGCTCCGTGGACCAAAAAGAATGGAGTTTCCTGCGTCGCTGTATTTGGCGTTGTTCGGATACTCCACAAAACACTTGGTAGCTCCTCTGGCCAAGTATGCCTAGCTTTTTCCAAAGGTCCTAGCAGGCGCTTCTTGATGCCATTGCAGATGATGCCATTGGCCTTTTCGACTTGACCATTGGTTTGTGGATGTGCGACAGACGCAAAACTTAGTTTTATACCCACTTCTGCGCAATATGCTTTGAACTCCTTGGAAGTAAAGTTACTGCCGTTATCTGTGACGATGCTGTGAGGTACTCCAAAGCGAAAGACAATGCTCTTCACAAATTTTATTGCGGATGCTGCATCTGGTGAATTTATTGGCTTCGCCTCTATCCACTTGGTAAATTTGTCGACGGCCACTAGTAAGTACTCATATCCTCCTGGCGAAGCTTTGTGCAGTTTACCCACCATGTCGAGACCCCATTGAGCAAAGGGCCAAGACAGGTGGGATTGGCATAAGTTCCGCTCGTTGGTGAGTGAGGTCTTGCCGCAAATCTTTGACACGCGTCGCAAGTGCGCACTATTTCCTTTGCATCCTCGATTGCTTGTGAGCCAATAAAATCCTGCTCCGAAAACCTTTGCCGCGATAGCTCTCGCTACTCGCGTGGTGCCCACATATTCCTTCATGCACGTCCTTTAAGATGATCCTTCCTTCTTCGGGTGTAACGCACCGTTGTAGCACACCCGAGATACTGCGTTTGTACAGCTCCCTTTTACCACCGTAAAGGCTTTGGATCTCCTAATTATTCGCCTTGCTTCGACTGGATCGTCGGGTATGGTTTTCCTTAGGATATATGATATGTAAGCCTGCATCCATGGAATTTGCACCATCATGACTAGATCTTGCTCTTCTTCTTCTGCTGTGTCTTTGGCGATACTCGAGGGTTTCTCTTTTTTCTCCTTTATTTTTGCTGGTTTTGTTGATCTCTCGCTAATCTCTTCCCAGAACACACCTGGAGGGATTGCGAGGCATTGTGACCCGATGTTTGCGAGAACGTCGGCTTCATCGTTGCTCATCCTGCTGATGTGGTTTACCTCACAACCATCGAATAGCTTCTCCAGCTCATTGTACACCTCCTTGTATGCTATCATACTTTCGTTGACTGCGTCGCATTGGTTCATTACTTGCTGTGCTACCAACTCGTGAGTCGCCGAAAATTTTCAATCGGGTTGCACCGCAAGCTTTCGCCATCTTCATCCCGTGTATGAGAGCTTCATATTCTGCTTCATTGTTAGATGCGTTTGGGAACGTCATCCGCAGAACATACTTCAACTTGTCGCCTTCGAGTGAGACTAATATCACGCTCTGCTCCAGACACCTTCCAATCTCTTGGACCCGTCGAAGTTCATGGTCCAAGTTCTCGATAAATCTGGGGGTCCCGTGTTTTGTAGCTCCATCCATTCCGCAATGAAATCTGGTAAGACCTGCGATTTTATTGCTTTTCTTTTCATACGTGATGTCCCGAGGGGAAAGTTCTATTCCCCAAAGGGAGACACGACCCGTAGCTTCTGGGTTGTTCAGTATATTTGATAAGGGAGCTTCATTGACCACTATTATCGGGTGCGCCGAAAAATAGTATCGCAATTTTCTTGCTGTCGTGAATACTCCATATGCTAGCTTTTGGTATTGCGGGTACCTATGTTTTGACGGCGACAGTACTTCGCTGATGAAATATACTGGCCTTTGAACTCCATGAAGCTTGCCTTCTTCTTCCCTTTCGACTACTAAGGCCGTGCTGACCACCTGAGGTGTAGCTGCGATGTACAAGAGGAGAGGTTCTTTCTCTTTTGGCGCCACCAATATTGGCGGTGTCGAAATTGCTCGCTTGAGATTCTCGAAAGCTCATGTCGCTTCCTCGTTCCATTGAAATTTTTCCCCTTGCTTGATCAATGCATAGAATGGTAGCGCCTTTTCTCCTAGCCTGGCGACGAATCTGCTTAAAGCTGCGACTCGCCCCGTTAGCTGTTGTATTTCTTTCAGCTTTGTTGGCCTTCTCATAGTAACGATGGCCTGTATTTTTTCGGGATTAGCTTCAATCCCCCTTGCTGATACTAAGAACCCGAGAAGTTCTCCTGCGGGAACTCCAAAAGAGCACTTTGTCGGGTTCAGCTTGAGGCAGAACTTGTCAAGGTTGTCGAAGGTTTCCTTCAGGTCTTCGATCAAAGTCGACCCTTTCTTGGATGTTATTACGACATCATCGATGTAAACTTGTACATTTTTTCCGATCTGTGTTGCTAGGCACTTCTGCATCATCCGCTGATATGTTGCTCCCGCGTTTTTCAAACCAAAGGGCATTGTTTTGTAACAAAACACGCCATAAGGTGTGATGAACGCTGTCTTGGCTTCATCTTCTTCTTTTAGTCTAATCTGGTTATAACCAGAATATGCGTCCAAGAAGGAAAGACGTTCGCATCCTGCCGTGGAGTCGATGATTTGATCGATCCTTGGGAGGGAAAGTGATCCTTGGGACAATGTTTATTGAGACACGTAAAGTCGACGCACATGCGAAGGACTATTGTGTGTTTCTTCGGCACCATCACTGGGTTAGCTACCCATGTGGCTTCTGTAGATATTTCTCTGATAAACCCAGCATCTTTGAGTCGATCTATTTCTGATAACATGGCTTTGCGGCTAGGCTCTGAAAAACGCCGCAAAGGTTGCTTTACTGGTCGTGCGAGAGGATCCAAATTGAGGTGGTGCTCGGCAAGTTCCCTGGGTACTCCTGGCATGTCAGCTGGACACCATGCGAAGATTCTCCAGTGCTCACGGAGGAACTCGACGAGCGCGCTTTCCTATGCGACATCCATGTTTGCGGCAATGGACGTCGTTTTCTTTGGATCTGTCGGGTGGATCTGTACCTCTTTTGAATCCTTATTTATATTGAAAGTTGGCTCCTTAGAAGGTCTTCCTACCTCTGGCAGCACATCATAATCAGTGAACCTAGGTGCCGCATATTCCGCTTGCATCCCGAAAGTTTCTGACAGCCGATGAAAATCTTTGTCGCATTTATCGGACAGTGCAAAGCTTCCTTTGATTGTGATAGGTCCCTTAGGCCCAGGCAACCTCCACAACAGATATGTATAATGCAGCACTGCCATGAACCTGGCATATGCTGGTCGTCCCAACAAGGCGTGATATTGCGACGGGAAATCCACCACTTCGAACTCCAAATTCTCTATCCTGTAGTTTTCTCGGGTTCCAAACTGAACGTCGAGGTTGATCTTGCCCAATGGGTAACTTGGTTTCTCTGGTGTAATCCCGTGGAAACGTGTGTCGGTTGGTTTCAGATTTGCTAGGGATATGTTCATCTTCCTCAATGTATCTGCATACATGAGGTTTAAGCTGCTGCCGCCATCTATGAAAACTCTCGACACGTCAAAACCAGCGATTACAGCGGGTAAGATGAGTGCTGATTGTCCTGGTCGAGGGACTTGCTGCGGATGGTCTGCGATTGTGAAGCCGATATCTTGCCCCGACCAATTTAAATACTCGACTGTTGGTGGAGGCATCTTCTCTGCCATGAACACTTGTCGAGATATTACCTTCTGCGCCCTGTTGGATGGCCTAGCTTTCTGAATCATCGAGACCACACCGTTGGAGTTGGGGTCAACATATGGAGGTGGATGTGGTGCTGCCGCAATTCTAAGCTGGTGTCGATTTTCATCGGTAATTGCGGGAGGAGGTGGAAGGTGAATCTCGCTCCTTGGCTCCCGAGGATTTCTGTTATTTGCTTGGGCATTTGCGATTCCTGCGGCTCGCAGCATTGCCTGAAAATTGCGGCAGTCTTTCTGGAGATGTCCTGACTGTCTCTTTCCATTGTTGTCGAGGTAAAAGTGCATTTGGCACGGACCGTTCATCATCTCTTCGGGAGACACATAAGGTCTTTGAATCCTTGGTCCACTATTTTGCCTGTTGCCGCGAGAATCACCTCTATTGTCGCCTTGTTGCTCGTTGCTCCTTTGATAATCATCTCGACTATTTCCTCCGGGATTTCCCCGAAAACCAGCCGATATATGGCCGGGAGCGTCGTTGTTGTAGAACTGGCGAGAAAATCGCCTTCTATTTTGATAATTTCGACCACGATCTTCCTCTGGCGACCTGTGTCGCTTGTTGTATATTGCGTCTTCTCCATCTGCCCACTTATTAGCGATTTCCATCAACGCTGAGATTGTCTTGGGATTAGTTCTCCCCAAGTCCTCGACGAAGTCTGCTCGTCGGATTCCTGCCACGAACGCATCTATTGCCCTCTCGTCAGATATGTCTTCTGCCGAGTTCTTGATAATGTTCCATCGCTGTATATATTTTCTCATCGACTCGTCATGTTTTTGTCGACACGCCCGTAATTCTTCCAACGACGCAGGTTTCTTGCAGGTGGATCGGAAGTTTTTCACGAAGATGTCCTCAAAGGTTTCCCAGCTGTCGATGGAGTTCAAGGGGAGTTTCTTTATCCAAGATCTTGCGGCACCACTCAGGTGAACTTGGATACTTTGCATAGCTGTTGCTCTGGTTCCTCCTACCAGTTTTACCATCTCGAGATAATCCACGAGCCAATCCTCGGGATCTTGCAGGCCGTCGAACTTCTTGAAATTCTCGGGTAACTTGAACCCTTTTGGGACTCGAGTTTTTCGCACTCTTCTCGTAAAGCATGGGAGCCCACACATATCTTCGTCGGCAAGCTCGGCGAGTGCCGACGCTCTCTTCTTTCTTGTCGCGCTCTGTCCACTCTTACTTGGACTGCTGTATCTCTTGCTCCACTTGCTCTTGGTGGGTCTTGAAGCTGCTGCGGTGGGTCGTGGACTATTTTGTCCGGGATTTTCTTCGGGGGCGTTGTTGCAAACGCTGTTCCCATAACCCCTACTCCAGCCATTGCCATATTGAACAATGGTTCTCTCGGGTCCCCTGGAGGTGGTCTGGACGCCAAGATGTATGCTTGTGTTGCCATGTATCCTGCCTCTGGCGTTTTTGGGATGATATTTCCTCTTTCGTCGATCGACATAAAGGACATGTCGAGATTTTGGATTATGTTTCCTCTTTCTGCTTCAGGTATGTTTTGCAGTCGAGACATTGCTCTCCTCCGAGCTTCTCTGTGACTATCTCCTGTATTTCCTGAAAGGCGACTTAAATCTGCTCGGCGTCTGCTTGATGCAGAAGCTGCTTCCTTCCTTCTATTCAGGGATGCTGTTTGTTTTTCTAATTCTCTGCTAACTCGAGCAAGTCTATATTGATATGCTTGAAGTTCTTGTGCAGTAGCAGTGGTGGTCATAGGTTCTGAACCGTCCATGGCTCTCGCAGCCCTATCCCACGCTTCTTGCGGGAGCTGTACTCTTGCGCGAGTTGTAGATCCAGGATATTTGGTGCCTAAACCATGTCTGAGATCAGCGGGATCGACGTATGGATTTCCCAATTCGTCGAAAGCCTCTGATGTTTGCGGGTCTGATGTGCCTGCCCCTTCTACCACATAGATCTGATGATATTTTGCGCATTGATTTTTGTCGGGATTGGTGACACCATCATATAGAGTGGTGAAGACCTTTCCGATGGCAGCAGACTTGTCGATGAAGTTGAAGCTGTCGACGTTGTCGGAGTCGCTGCTTATAAAGGAGTCCGCAGACGACTCGAAGGATGTGTTGCTGAAGATCTTGGCGAGCTTTCCGCTTGCCTTGTTGTCGACGAAGTATGTCGACGAAAACTCCTCGTCACTCGACGAAAAGTTGGAGTCGACCGCTGAAAATTCCGGCGAGATCGGAACTTCGAGACGGTAGGATCCTTCCTTGTTGACGCCAAATCGGAATTCTCCGAACGTCATGATGATGGGCTCCTCCAGATAGGCACATGCATCCATACGGGAGGGCGGGTGAGGAATAAAATTGAATAGATCAGTTTTTCCCTTGTTACCTCGATCCATCGCGTTGCTTGCTGTTGACGATGTCGAAGATCTTGAACGTGCCATCGAGATCAGATCCTTGCAGCCTCTAATTCCCACAGACGGCGCCAATTGACAAAGGATTAACTTGTCAATGCCTACAGATTGTAGACTAGGGTTTTGCTAGAAGTAGAGGGCAAGTAGATCTCGAAGGTTTAGGCGAAAAGTACTCGGCGATTATGAAAACTAGGGTTATGTTGACAGTAGATTCGATCCTTTCTTTGTCCCTCGACTCCCCCTTATATAGGAGGTGGAGCCGAGGGTTTCGTTTTGTACAAGTTACAGAGTCCGGGACGGTTTCTAACTCATCCCGCCAGATTACAAATAACTCTTCCTATTACAACTCTAGCTTTCCTTAACACATCTTGGATTCCCGAATCTTCTTGTTCTTCGGGTAGTGGGCCTTCAGTAAACTCCGGGTACTATCTTTGGCAGGCCCATTTGGGATGCCTATGTCAATGATCCACATGTCCTCATCAGGCACATGCTTCTATTTCTCAAGTGGCCGCAAACCAAAGTCTTAAATCTTCATATCTTGAAGATAGCAACTTACAGAGAGGATTTTGAGAGGGATACGCCATCAAAGTGACACTGACCAGATGATTGCTGCCAGCAAAATGTGCACATGGTTGTGGTCGTGTAGAAGGACCAAGCCAAGACTGTACCACTGTAGCAGATCGTATTCTTTCCTGATTTCACTCAAACGATGACAATAACCTTGACCTGAACATTTACCTTTTGTGGATATTCCATATGCACCAACGTCCAGGTCATGGTGGCAACTGGATTTGGTTATGGTGCGACACCTTGTCGGACAGCACGTTAGCAGGGACCTCTATGGTGCCGCTGCACGACTGAACTTTCTTGACATTTTTCTTGCTAGCAGTGTTGCAATGAGAAGTAGACACCACAAGTTGAATCGACTCCCAAGAAAACTTAGTGGAGTGTAAACAATAGTCCACGGTGCCTTGATACCTGATATGAGAGCAGTTCCTTTTTTGATAAAGGGAATATATTAATATCAAGAAGATAACAATTACACCACCATGGCAACAACGCACCACCCTAATGGCACTACGGATGCACACAGCCAAAAAAAGGAAAAAAAAACTAAGAAACAAAAGTCCCGCTACAGCATCTCGGGCCTAACAACAGCAATACATCCACCACCATGACAACACCTGAATTACAGACTCTCCAAAAAACGACGTCTTCAAGAAGGGAACAGTGCTCAAACACCGTCGTCGCCCGATCAAAGATCTTAGGTTTTCACCCTGAAGATTTTTTTTCGATAAAGGGCGCTTTCATTACTTTTATAAGTAGCACACCCGGCCTCTGCATAACAAGATGCACACAGCCGCACACACACAAAGTTACATAGTAGCACACACACAAGATAATAAAAAACCAAACACTGAAGGACTGAAACACGGAAGGACAGCTAAGACACAGAGGACTCTATCCTTAGATTACGCCGCCATCCATGTTGGGAAAAAATATCCTTCGCCACATCCTCCAATCGTGTAGAAACCTCCATAAATAAGTCTCGGCTCTCTGGCTTCTGAAGCAAGGACCACGAACGGAGCAAAGTGGCGGATCGGTAAATAACCTGCAAACAAGAAGAGTTAGTATCATGGAAAATCTTGTCATTTCTATATAGCCAAAGCGACCAAATAATGGCAATCGCCCCCACCCTAATAAAAGTTTTATACCTACGATCCACTCCATTGAGCCAATTGCCAAAAAAATTGGCAACACTCTGAGGGGGATACAAGGTCGAAATGAGAGCAGTTCTGATGGCATGCAAAAGATGATGCGTTGGAATTTCGCACAACCGTATCTTCAACTTGCAACATCTCCTGGGAATAGTTCCATAGGCTTTACCATTAGGTAAGTAGCAACAGCTAGGAAAACTAGGGGATCTTGTACCTGAGACACTGCATGTCTAGCACATCCACTCCAATAGACACATGCTCATGTACTAGCCAATATGTATAAACCATATGCACCAGGCGTGACCCAGATTTCAGAGCATACAAACAACAGATGTAATGGTCGCGCTTTAGAAAACCACCAGGTATGATTGCCGAAGCCGGTCGCTGGTTGCCATACACAGAGCGTGCACATTTGAATCACACATGCACTGGTACTATGAAGTGCAGTATACCAAGCCCATGAAATGACATGAATTGAGATGACTATAATTCCCATACAGCAGCATCACCATTTGCCATAATGTTGATGCAAATCCTTCAGAAATATTGCCATGACAATAGTGAACTCCTATATCAAAAAATTCTCCATCACTGTTAGGTATCCAAACAATTATCCAGTGGAACAATGCAAAACTGTACCGGTGTCCACAACAAGGCACTGAATCATCAAGGTCTCCCACTTCAGGGTGGTTGTCTCTGCTGATCAGACCACTCAAATATAGCTTCTTCAGATTCTGCACATGGCTTCTTCAGTTTTTTTTTTTTTCAAAAATATTGAAGCTTGCCCAAAGATAAGTAAATAGCACTTAATAATGGTTCCCAGAACATCGGTAGCACCACTATTCTTACCCATTGCAGCCGCCACTAGAGTTTCTGTAGTTGGACAGTTAGCAACAAATAGTTTCACTGTTCAATGGCCATGGCAAACGAACTTCCTCAACCTAAGAACATCGTCAACAGATAGTGGACGGCAGGATAGTTGATGCTCACGTTGAAAATACATAGGCCGAGGGGGAGGCCATGGTTGCCACTGTACCTTGTTATGCATAGTATTGTAACTAGTGGGACTGTGGGCGGGATTTTGAACTCGGCAACATTACCCATTGTCGTAGGGAAACTATCAGAAGTGCATCGGCGAGACGGCTTCATTTTTTTCGATAAAGGGAATATATTAATATCAAAAGATACCAATTACACCCAGCCTCTGCAACAACGCACCACCCTAATAGCAGTACGGATGCACACATCAAAAAAAAACTAGGAAATAAAAGTCTCGCTACGGTATCTCAGGCCTAGCAACAGCAGTACATCCACCACCAACACAACACCTGAAATGACTCTCTAAAGCGACGCCTTCAAGAAGGGAACAGTGCACCAGCGCTGTCGTCGCCCGATCAAAGATCTTAGGTTTTCACCCTGAAGATAGTCCCCGCTCTCAAAACAATGCCTCCAACAAGGTCATTGCCAGGCACAACCAGTTAAGGCCAGACCTTGGGTTTTCACCCTGAAAGGTAGGACTCTGGACTTCACCTGTGTTGTCGCCCCCACTTTCATACCACTGTTGCGAATCCCGGAACACCAAGCAAGCTCCTCAACATCGCGAAGACTTGAACCTTCTTTAGCTAATACCCCAATCCCGCCTTCATGATATTCTCTGCTTCTGACTTCACCATGGATCAAAAATCTCTTGATGTCAACACAGAACAGAGCTTCACACCGCTCACTACGGAACCAAACGGTCGGAATAAAAGTATGGGTGCGCGCGACCGAATACCACCCGATCCTGTGAACTCCAGGCAAAAGATGCACTGTTACATTCGTTGTCGGAGCCTTCCGAAACTCATCACTCCGGCTAGATGAAGAAAGATCGGCATCCGGAACGTCTTCATCTTCGCGAAAGAAGAACCCTAGGACCACTACCATGAAAGCCAGAACGGCCAGCCCCCACCCCGCCGCCATGGCTGGGAACCACGGTCCATCTTCCTCCTCCAACCCGGCCGATGGAGGCCGGCAGCCGTCGGGATAGCGGCTACGCACGCCCACGACATGGAGACAGCCGACTGTTGCCCGCCAGGAAATCCTGGCTGAGCCTCAATGCCGCTGCCTCGTGACCATGTACCTTGCCACTGCTGCCCATCCTCCCCGCCAAGATCCGCCACACCACCGCGTCCCCCGCCATGATCCGGGTGATGTAGCCGAAGGCCACCACCACCAAACACGCCGTCCACCGTCGCCGCCCCAGAAGGACCCCGCCTCCGCGTGAAGGGGAGTCCATGGGCGCGCCACCATCGCCCCTGCCTTTGGCAGCCGGACGCGGCCGCCACCACCGACCCCGACGGCAGCAGCGTCCAGGAGGAAGGAGATTGGTTGGCCTCTGGCTAGGGAGATCATCGCCCAGAGCCGCCTTGCACGAGACGACCCGGGGCAAAGATCGGGTGGGGAGGGACGAGTGGGGGTGGGAGGGGTCGGTGGTGGAGGGTGGGCGGCAGCACCGGGAGAGAGGATGGGCGCCGGCTAGGTGATGTCTACGCACGCTTCTATTCTTGTAGACAGTGTTGGTCCTCCAAGTGCAGAGGTTTGTAGAATAGCAGCAAGTTTGCCTTAAGTGGACCACCCAAGGTTTATCGAACTAGGGGAGGTAGAGGTCAAAGATATCCCTCTCAAGCAACCCTGAAATTACGATACAAGAAGTCTCTTGTGTCCCCAACACACCCAATACACTTGGTGTACATGTGCACTAGTTCGACGAAGAGATGTGAAATACAAGTAATATGGATGATTATGACTAGTAATTGTAATCTGAAATAAAAATGACAGCAAGCAAACGTGTAGTAGAACTGGTTGTAAACGGTGTTTCAATGCTTGGAAATAAGGCATAGGGATCATACTTTCACTAGTGGATAATCTTAACAATGATATCATAATCTCTTCACTACGCTACTCACTCTCCGGTTGGATAACAAACACAAATTCACTATGTAGGGTTGCATAAGCACTCCTTAAAGTTCGCATTACCAATCTATGGACGCCCCATGCTATCACTTTGAGCATACAAAGATGGTATTAACAAGATACCACAATTCATAAGTATTGAGACATACACGGTATGCACACCATCACCTTCACACCGTGGGACAAGGTGTCCCCGGAGATCACATAATAAAACCACTTGAGTAGCATAATAGTTGAGGAATAACATCTACTTATTCAACTAGATTACAAATCTCACGATCACATAAAGACCACACCATGGGAGAGAGAGATAGACCACATAGCTACCGGTAAATCCCTCAGCCTCGGGGGAGAACTACTCCCTCTGACAAGGTATTAACTTGTCAATGCCTACGTATTGTAGACTAGGGTTTTGTTAGAAGTAGAGGGCAAGTAGATCTCGAAGGTTTCAGCCGAAAAGTATTCGACGATTGTAAAACTAGGGTTATGTTGACAATAGATTCGATCCTTTCTTTGTCCCTCGACTCCCCCTTATATAGGAGGTGGAGCCGAGGGATTCGTACATATCTTCTTCAGCAACTTCTGGTGACTGCCGATGTTCCCTTCTTTCTTGTCGCTCTCTATCCACCCTTGCCTGGGCCGCTGAATCCCTCGCTCCACTTGCTCTCGGTGGATCTTGCACTGCTGCGGTGGGTCGTGGACTATTTTTCCTTGCAGTTCCTTCGGGAGGTGTAGCTGCAAACGATGTTCCCATGGCTCCAACTCCTGCCATTGCCATGTTAAACAATGCTTCTCTCGGGTCCCCAGGAGGTAGTCTAGACGCGAGGATAAAAGCTTGCGTTGCCATGTACCCAGCTTCCGGTGTTTTAGGGACAATATTTCCTCTTGTATCAATCGACATGAAATACATGTCGAGATTTTGAATTATATTTTCTCTCTCTGCTTCAGGTATATTTTGCAGCCGAGATCTTGCTCTCCTCCGAGCTTCTCTATGACTATCTCCCGAAGTTCCTGATTGTCGACTTAGGTCTGCTCGTCGCCTGCTTGACGCGGAGGCTGCCTCCTTTCTTCTGTTCAGGGAGGCTGTCTGTTTTTCCAACTCCCTACTCACATGAGCAAGTCTATATTGATAGGCTTGTAATTCTTCTGCAGTAGCAGTTGTGGTCATTGGTTCTGAACCGTCCATGGCTCTTGCGGCTCTGTCCCATGCTTCTTGCGGGAGCTGAACTCTTAGACGTGGGGTAGGCCCAACGTACTTAGTGCCTAGACCTCTCCTGAGATCAGCGGGATCGACATATGGGTTTCCCAAATTGTCGAAAGCCTCTGACATTTCTGGTTCTGCTCGGTTTGTTTCTTCAATTGCGTAGACTTGATGATATTTTGAATTTTAATTTTTGTCGGGATTGGTGACACCATCATAGAGATTGGTGAAGACCTTTCCAATGACAGCAGATCTGTCGATGAGGTTGAAGCTGTCGACGCTGCCTGAATCGCTGCTTATATCAGAGTCCGCAGACGACTCGAAGGACATGTCGCTGAAGATCTTGGCGAGCTTTCCGCTTGCATTTGTGTTGATGTAGCGTGGCGACGAAAGCTCTACATCGCCTGACGAAAAGTTGGAATCGATCGCTGATAATTCCGACGAGATCGGAACTTCGAGGCGATAAGATCCTTCCTTGTCGACGCCGAATCGGAATTCTCCGAACGTCATCACGATGGGCTCCTCCAGATACGCACATGCATCCAAACGGGAGGGCGGGTGAGGAATAAAATCGACTAGATCAGTTTTGACCTATTTACCTCGATCCATCGCGTTGCTTGCTACCGACGAAGTCGACGATCTTGAACGTGCCATCGAGATCAGCTCCTTGTCGCCTCTAGTTCCCACAGACGGCGCCAATTGACAAGGTATTAACTTGTCAATGCCTACGTATTGTAGACTAGGGTTTTGTTAGAAGTAGAGGCCAAGTAGATCTCGAAGGTTTCAGCCGAAAAGTATTCGACGATTGTAAAACTAGGGTTATGTTGACAATACATTCGATCCTTTCTTTGTCCCTCGACTCCCCCTTATATAGGAGGTGGAGCCGAGGGATTCGTAATACACAAGTTACAGAGTCCGGGAGGGTTTCTAACCCGTCCCGTGAAATTACAAGTTTCTATATTTCCTAATACAACTCTAACTTTCCTTAACACCAATGGGGCTTCCGATCTTTGTATTCTTCAGCTTGTGGGCCTTCAGTACACCCCGGGTACTATCTTTGGCAGGCCCATTGGGGATGCCTATGTCACCCTCCTTATCATGGGAGTCAGCAATGGCGATGAAGATGGTGGTGGAGTCGATGGAGATGGCTCCGGGGGCAATTCCCCATCCCGACAGGGTGCCGGAACAGAAATTTTTGTCCCCTGAAACTTGTATGCGACGGCGGAGGAGCTACAGAACTTTTCATGGACGGAGGCTGGATGATTTAGGGTTTTCGCGTCGGGAGGCATCTTATAAGCGGAAGGGCGAGGTCGGTGGGCGCCCGAGGGCCCCACACCACCCCTAGGCGCGGCCAGGGGCTAGGCCACGCCAAGGCATGGTGTGGCCCCTCTGTGGCCCTCCTCCGTCTCTGCTCTGGACTCCATCTTCGTCCCGGGAAAAATAGGAGGTTTGGCTTTTGTTTTGTCCAATTCCGAGAATATTTCCTGTACAACTTTTCTGAAATATTAAACAGCAGAAAACAGGGAACTGACACTGTGGCATCTTGTCAATAGGTTTGTTCCAGAAAATGCATAAAAGTTCCACGAAGTGTAAACAGAACATATAGCAATTGGTGTAAAATAAGCATGGAGCATCAAAAATTATAGATACGTTTGCAACATATCAGCATGCCCAAGCTTAACTCATGCTCGTCCTTGAGTGGGTAAGTGATAACAAAAATAATTTTTGAGGTGACATGAAGCCAACACAATCTTGATCAAGTTATTGTAAAAGCATGGTGAGCTGGGATCAAAGTACTCTAAACATAGACATGAAAGTTATAGTTCTAACAATAGAACTTAGCAACTATGTTACAACATGAGAAGTAACTCAAACAAAGGATCATGAATAATTGTGCACTGAAAGCAATTGTTTGTTTATGAGCATAGAAAAACATAGCAAAGTGGTACTCAGTTTGTTCTTTATGAAGTAGCAAAACATAAATGCCAGGACACCTTTAAAGTTTAAAGGATGACTAGATACAAATAATTTGATAACAAGCAATAACATAATCATGAATCAATCAATAATAATTTTTTGGGACTATGCATATTATACTCAGAATGACGACTATGCTCTCTTAATTGGTGGATAAAGTAAGAAAATGAAGACTCAACATAAAAGTAAAAGAAATTCCCTGCGCAGAGGGAAGCAAGATTACTCACGTGCTAGAGCTTTTTATTTTGAATGCAATAAGAGTGTTGAAAAAAAATATTTTGAGAGGTATGCATGTCAATGCCAATGAATGGCATCAAATGATCTATCATCCTTTCATATAGTGACCTCAAGAGCGGCTCCCATGTAGTTCTACATTTGCACACCATTATTTAGGATCTCTCTAGTACATAATGTGCGGAGCCTTATTTGTTTATTTTATATTTTGTTTGGGCTGGGCACCCAGTTGCCTTGCTCTTTTTGCAATATTAAGGACTTAGCACACTATTCATATTAGTCACGGAATGAAGTCATGAAAAGACAATAAACGATTCAATACTTCCTCATGAGCTAAAACAAAACACAAAACATGTAATAATGTTTGAAGGTTTACAGGTAGCACACAAGCAATTCACTTTGGAGTGGCGGTGAAATACCACATATAGGTACGTATGGTGAACACAATTGGAAACTTTGGTTTTTGTTAGTTGGATGCATGAGTAGAGCTCATACTTAGTACAGGCGAAGGCTAGCAAAAGATTGGGAGTGACAAACTAAGAGAGAAATAATGGCCATAATCATGCATAGCGACAAAACATTATTAATCAAAGCATAAAGTGATATTACAAATCAAAAAATAAATGATCATAGAGACTTTAGGTGACTGGTTTATAGTCATAACATGATGTAAACATGTGCCAAGTCAACCCAATAAAGCATCAAAGGAGAATACCACAATATTATGCTTTTTATGATGGAAACAACACATGATTCTTTCAATGGCACATTAAGCACTCTCGGATATTTGAGACAAGTCATGCTACATCAACAACTAATAAGCATATGATAAGAATAAAATCCAACATGACATGCCAAAGTCTATGCCACAGTCTAGACAAGCTTTCTTTTGCATCACTATAAGCATGAAAAAAAATTCTCGTCTCCAACACCAATCAATTTATTTAAAACAACTCTCATAGATAATAATCAATAAATACCAGAGAGCTAATCATACCTAAATAAGAAAACTAACAAGCTCTGAACAAAATACGAGTTGAAAACTGTAGTGACCCTGCATACCAATGCATGTTGTAGTATGCTGGTCGTGGATATAACATGTGCGAACTACCAATCCGCAAATATCACATCGCTCAGAGTGGTACAACAGAAACATAGTTGGACCTAACTTACTGACTTAATATTATTACAATCCAGAAATGTACATCATAAGGGAGCTCCTCTTGGGTCCGCAGAGGATAACTCAGAAGTTCCAGTCGAACTCCACTAAGCCTACGCATTATGGGTAGTTAAGAACCATGACTACTCGAGCAGCTTATTCTATATTGTTCGGTGCTGCCTGATTGCTACTACAGAACCCTAATAGATTATGCCTCCTCCTCCGTCTCGTTGGTGCCAAACTCGATCAGGTAGTCCACTCCTTCGATGCCTCCAGAGAGATCTGGCTCCTCATAGTAGACATCATCCGCGTAGTTTGCCTCCTCGGGGTTCCCCTCAATGCTGTTCTGGCAATCTAAGCATGGGATTTAAAGAGGGATGAGTACGATCGTACTCAACAAGTTTATTATAGGAACGAGGTGTTTTATGCACTAGCTATGACCATGAACCAGAAAGTCCAAGACCATGCAGGTTTTCATAAACATTTCTTCAAAAGGTTGCTTTTATTCTAAAGAGATATGTCCCCCAGCCTTCACCGGTTGATAGAACTTCATGGAGTTCCTTTCCAGCCGCGTTCGCAGTTCCAATCCCAGAACAGGAAGTGACAAGCCACAATTTGATACACACTGCAGAGGTGTGTTGGTGTGAGGCCAGGTATAAGTCATAGCCAATCACATGGCCTTCCGCGACCCCGCATACACACCCTTTTGTAATCCACTGGCCTTGATTGACTCATATGATCGATCCCTGGGCCAGCCCATTACAATCCATCATAGGTACAACCTGTAGTAGAAGCAATGAGCTTTATCCTCCGGGGATTCCTCCCCGCCTAACCATATCCCAGCTAGCCACCTACGGTTGTACCCGTTGATATGCGAGATGGAAAAGAACAGCTCACTACTCCGTCCCACTCCAGATCTTATGGTAAACACGATTATTATGGCGCAAGAACCACTGAACGACATTTGTTGTTAATCATATGTGAATATAAACCCATTGCAATGGAACCTCCACCGGGCTCATACCATGGTTCCATTGCCCACCACATAGTCATGTTCATAGTTATGAAAATAGTCTTTTGTTTTTGATGCAAGAGTGATAAGTATAGTACTTTGCAAGTAATTTGATAAAAAATACTCATATGACATGAACAAGCGATGAACTTCCCTGAAGACTGCAAGGTATTGCAGTTGGATGGTGTGGACTGACCCTTGTCCTCAGTTTCTGAAAGATAGCATCATTGTCCGATAAGGGCAATGGTTAAAGATTCAAATGATGCATGCTTTTGGTGTTTTTAAGTTGTCCCTCCCCCCCAGTTGGTGTTTTTGATTTAATTCTCAGAGTTTTGGAATAAGAACGATTTATTTTTTCTCCTTAAGAGTAAAAATAGTGTCTTGGAGTTTTTTCCAAGAAAAAATTAAGTCCAAGGTAATTTATGGACTTAATTTAATTGTTGAAAATATGATATCAATTTTAATTGCTTTTATTAATGCATTATTCTTTGGATAATAATGATTAATTTTTTACTTTGGTTCAAATATTCTAACCAGTATTTGTTTATGATAGAGAATAAATTTTTAAGTGGTTTTCATATTTTACTCTATTTTTTAGAGTTTTTTATGATTTATGGATTTATGTCAAAATTTCTATTTTAATCAAAAAGTGAATTGACCATTTTGCCCCTGGGCCCACCTATCAGGCAAACCCAGTGGGTTAGGCTGGACCAGCCCACTGGTCTGGCCCATTTGGCCTCACTCGTTCCCCTCTCTCTCTCGCACGCCTAACCCTAACCCTAGTCACTCCTGCGACACTGAATCGCCTTCGCCGTCCCCGGCTGATTCCGGCCAGCTCCGGCCGTCTCCGCCCTCGCCATGGGGCGCGTTCGACGTGTCTTGCGATGGCACGTCGATCTGATGGGCACGCCTCCGTCTGCTCTTCCTCGACCCTCCCGTAGCGCCTAGGGTTACTGCTGCCGCCTTTGCTGCACTCCGGTGGTGCTCTAGGCTTGCTCTGGCGCTGTCCAGGGGCATGTCGTGCCGTGCTGCGCGCTGCGACGCTCGTCGTGGCATGGCCTGGCCTAGCTTGGCGCCACCGTGGTCTGGCGCGTGCCGCTGTGGCCGCCATGGCCATGTCTTCTGTCTGCTCGCCCAGGTGTGTACTTCTCCTCCTCTCTCTCACCTGTGCTACTTTGTCTTCCACCTCTGGATGCCTTGGCATCCATTGCCCTGGTGCACTGGACTTGCCAGTACACCAGCAATGGTGCTCCTGCTGTTGTTCTTGTGCTCCTGTGGCTGTGCTTGTGCTCCTAGCCATCCATGCCATGGCTAGAGCTGCTACTGCTAGCCATGCTTTGCTACTACTGATGTGTGTGATGTTCTATCCTATCTACTGCTTCTGCTATGTTCTAGCCTATGCTGCTCCATCCTAGCTGCTTCTCATGTTCATGTATATTTTCTTGCTGCTACTGGGATGCTTATGCATATGCTATTCTATCATGTCTGCAGCTACTGCTGTGCTCATGCTCATGCTGTTGTTGTGATGCTCATGGCCTTGCCATGCTGCTCCGGCTGCTGCTGTGCCACTGGCCGGGTATCTTCCTGTTTATCTATAATTGATATCTCTAGCTAATTGCCTTGAGCAATCCTTGCATGTGCAAGTGCCAGTGATGTAGGCTGGGTGCTTATGTACAATTCCTGTGTTGCTTGATTCAGTGGCACATCATTTCCTTGATGTGCTTCTGGATACAATTATAAAAGGTGAATTATAGTTTTATTATTATCTGTTGTTTCTTGCAGTTGCTACTGCTTATGCAGGTGATCTGGGATGATCCTGTGATCACCAGATGCTTACTGTATTCATATAAGCTTTGTTTATATGGTGCTCTTCTTATCTTTGAAGCTCTACACCAAGTACTGGTGGTTGTTGTTGCTTGTAAAAGCATGGTTGTGACTTGGTGGTCTGTCTGATGCTTCTGGTTGCATATGTGTAGGCTATTGTTGTTGTTTGTGCTTGTCAGTGAAGCTTTGCTTCCTATTTCTGACATAAAGGTATGAACTGCTTGATGCAGTGGTGATTCCTATGCATCTGTGCAAGTTTTGGATGGAAACCAACTCTTGTTGGCACCTCCACTTGTGATTGAACTCCTAGGAGTGATGATATTCCTGTCTGGTTGGCTTGTGTGTGTGGCTTGGTAGCTGTTGTGACCCTAGCAATGCATTTCTTGCTAGATATGGTTGCTCCTACCCTTTTTGGATGCTTCTGTGCAATAATACTGGTAGTCATTGATTTGATTCAAGTATATTTGATGTTGAAATCAAATAGACATAGAAATGTCTATCTATCTGATGGTTTAGCTAGCTATATGTTGCTAGCTAAGTTTGGGTTAGCTAGCTTTGGATAAAATCTTTGCTGGATTCTTTTGGTTGACTCAGTGGTGATTCACTTGGCTTAACCAGTGTCCCCTAGGATTGATTTCTACTGGCCTCTCCCTTATTTTGCCAGCATCATATGGTTTAGTACCAAATGATGGAACAAACAGGGTAGCCTTACCCTATGGCTTCTGTGTGTTATGTACATGCTTTGTATTATGAGCAAAACCAGTGCTTGCTCATGAATTTATGGTATACCCCACTCCAGCTCCTAGATATTTGTTGTTATAGAGGTTTTGCTTCTGCTTATGTGATGTTGGTGATGTGCTTGCCCTTCTCCTCCTCTTGCTTGTGATCAACTGTGAGCTTCTACTCCATTTATTGATCAACAGGTATCTGTTCTTGGTGGAATAGATACCGGATGGTTTGGCTACTGTGGTGTTCTTGCTGTTCTTGTTGTTCTTATCCTTCTGGTGCTTGTGTCGATGAGCATCTAGGGTTTGTGGCTGCAAAGATTTTATACCCCCTGGGGCTTTGCTCCTTGGTCGACAGCCAGGCTCTTTGGCTTGGTGACTAGCCAATGTTGCCGTGTGTTGGTGCTCATGCAAGCATCCTTGTGAGATGTGTGCTTTACAGGTTGAAACTTGTGCCCTTTGGAGTGGATCAACTTGGCTTGTGGAAGCTTATCCCCAAATTTTCCATTTTTACTAATCTGCCAAGTGGCTTTGCCACTTGGTGTAATGTGGTGATTTGTGTTTCTTGTTGTGCAGGTTTGGAAGAACATCAAATCATCCAGAGCTTCATTATGGTCAAGATGATGATCATTAGTTAGGGCTTTAGTTATAGATTCATGTGAATTTCCTTTTTGTACTTATACCTTTTTCTTTTATTTGATATATTGTAATATTCATAAGAATATTGTAAATGACAATGTTATGTGTGTGTTGTTTAGTAAAGCTCAAGGTTTATCTCATTTGAGCTTTATGTTATTTATTTTTCTTTATTCAATATTGTCAATCGTATTATCCAATATTATTATTATATGATTTGAATTGTATTTGAATTGTTTGAGTTTGAATTTGAATTCAAACTCAATTCCTTTGTCATGTTTGAATCACTCAAGTTGATAATCAACTCATATGCACTCTAAATGCAAAGAGGTGATGTCGAAGTTTATCGCACTCTCGAAACACTAAACCCTAAGTGGTCTCGAGAGAGAAACTTGATCCCTCTATGATGTATTATGGAAATAAGCGCGAAATTTCCCCAGATTTTATGATGCAATGCACATCCCTTCCTAAATCTACCCCGCAATTGTCTAAAATCCTGGGATGTTACAAAAACCAAGAGCTAAACGCAGTACTAGCAAAAGAGAACACTCGCATAATAATAGGAGTGAAAACTAGAGTGTTCTATGCAATTAAAATGGAGTGTGTCATTCTCCAAAAAAAATATGCTGGGTTCCAACCATATGCTACAGCAAAAAAACTAAACTAAAAACAAAAATAAAGATGCTCCAAGATTAACACATAGCATATGAAGCAATAAAAATATAGCGTCTAGAAAGATAACTTGATGCTTTGTTGATGAAGAGGGGATGCCTTGGGCATCCCCAAGATTTGACGTTTGTACCTCTTGTATATTTCTTGGGATGACATGTGCAACCCCAAGCTTGAGATTTTGTCCATACTTCATCTCATAACATCATTCTTCTCTCCCTACACTTGAAAACTTTCTTCATACAAAACTTCACACAATTCTTATTAGCAACATTAGTGCAATCAAAATAACAAATCCACTTGGTCCAGTTATAAAATATATCAAACATCCATTAAAACATTAGCTACTGTAGAATTTTTTTCAAAAAGCTCTTTCTCTCAAAGGATCTAAAAAAGAAAGAGATTAAGAGGCAAATGCAAATAGTGGCAGAAATCTGTTAAAACAGAACAGCAGGTAAAGATCAATTTTTTCGAAAATCTTATGATGCTCAGATTGAAAAGTGCTCAACTAACGAAAGTTAGATAATAACCTGGGGCATATGCTAAAAATTTGCAGCTCAAAATTACGTTCTGGCTCGGAATACGATTTTTTATGGTGACAGCACAGAATCTGTTTTAGGATAGCAACTTCCTCAAATCTTACTTTCTTCCTATTGGAGGCTATTCTTGGCACAAAAACGAAATAAAAATGATAAAGAGAGTTATTACAGAGGTAATAACTTCCAAGACTCAACAAAAGAAAAATTATAGAAATAAAAAATGGGTTATCTCCCAAGAGTGCTTGTTTCTTTAACGCCTTTCAGCTAGGCGCAGTATTTTGAGAAGATGCTCACATAAGAAATATGCATTGAAGTAAAAGAGAGCATCAAGAAGCAAATATAAAACAAATTTAAGTCTAATCCACTTCCAATAAAATATAAGCTTGTAAAGAAACAAGTCATGGAAGCAAAAAGCAACACGCATAGGAAAGCAAAACAAGTGCAACTTCAAAATTTTCAACATAGAGAGGTGAAACTTAATATTGTTGAGATACATAAAACCATGTTTCTCTCTCTCATAATAACTTCCAGTAGCATCATGAATAAAATTAACAATATAACTATCACATAAAACAGTCTTATCGTGAACCGCATGCATAAAATAATTATTACTTCCCACATAAGCATAGTCATTCTTATTAATTGTAGCGGGAGTAAATTCAATGAAATAGCATCATTATTATTCTCATCACCATAATCATCAAATGAGGCATCTTTTAATTATAATTAACTTTCTCCTCAATAGTAGGTGAACTGAAAATATCATATTCATCATTGTAATCATCATATATTGGAGGTATAGTATCATCATAAGCAATAGAATAGTTATCTTTCAAAGTGTGTTCATTTGTAAACATATCATCATTGGAAGTAACATGTATACCCTGGTTTATTGTCAGAAACAATAGAAGAAACTTTGGAGGATTCCTCCTTTTAATTAATAGGAGCAAAACACATATTAGTCCTGTCATATTTTGGTAAAGTTTTATCTTTTACAATATTTTGTATGTAAGTATTTGCATGGAAATTATCAACAAAATAAAGATGACATCCATGTAGGACGCTATTCATATCAAAAGGACTCATACCAAAAAAGTTTTCCTTGGTAACTCTTCGCACCTCAAAAATAATGTAAGTTCATCATGCTGATTAGGAGTGATCATGTCATCACAATACAAACTTGCAGTACTCATTTGATTCGAAAGGCTATTATCATGGCCCGAGCCTTGAAAATTGAAATGACCTACTTCATAGCAAAGTTCACAAACAAAAGGGTAGAGGGCACAAACTTTTTTACCAAGATCATTTAAAGCTATGTCCCACATTTTAATTTTTTATTCCTGTGATGGATACAATATTCTTCTTCGATTTGATTCTTTTCACAAGGTCTAAGTGCTCCACAAAAATTAACATGCTTATAAGAAATAGTACTTTCAGAAGTTTGGGCATGTGTATTGCAATCATTAATAACAATTTCATTTTTCATGCAAGTGTCTTTAAAAGGTTCATGATATATATCCCAATTTCCTTTAGGAACATTAATATCAGAAGCAAAGGCTTTATAGCAATCAACAATAATTTGAGGATCAAGACCATATTAGCACTAAGCTCTTGAAAATTAGCAGTTTCAACGAAAGACTTAATGCAATCATACTCATAGTTTATACCTGATTCTATACCTTTGTCGTTATTCCAGTCTTCGGTATTGCTTTGAATTTCTTCAAGAAGATCCCACTTAGTTTCAACCTCTTTACTTGTGAAAGATCCCTCTAAACAAGCATCTAGATAGTCCTTGTAATGTCATGAAAGCCTTGCATACAAATTATTAATAACAATATTAATGGGGAGCTCATGAGTGGGACATTTGAGCATTAGCGACTTCAATCTCTCCCACGCTTGGCCAATACTTTCTCCATTATGAGGATGAAAATTATAAATATAATTCCTATCTACATGCACTTCATGAGAACTATAAAATTTAAAGTAAAAAAAGATATGCAGGCTCCTTCCACTCCAAATGATGAGGATCATCTAATAGCTGATACCACTCCCTTGCTTTGTCCTTAAGTGACAATGGAAATAATTTCTTCATGGCATTTTCTCTTGATAAACCTGCAATCTTAAACAACTCACAAAGTTCTTTAAGTTTCAACAAGTGATCACTTGGATGGACTATTCCATTCCCTGCATAACGTTCATCCATGATCTTTTCAACAATTTTCATAGGTATTTTAAAAGGAATACTTTCAGTAGGTTGATTTAAATTATCACAAGCATCATCACATATGGGAGATAAAATATCATCAGAGCAAATTCTCTCCTCTAAAGTTGGGGGATTAAAAAGATCATAAAAACTAGCTTCCCCAAGCTTAGACTTTTCCATAGTATTAGCAATAATGGTGTAACATTGCTATTAGCATGCAAATAAAGTTTCATAGGTTTTTTAATTTTCTCTTCAAACACCTCATGTCGTAACTCGAGATAAATACTATAAAGCTCTCTAATTTTTGTTGTTGTTTTCCATTAAGCCTAACTAGTGAAAATAAAAACAAGAAACAAAAAGATATAATTGCAGAATCTAAAGGAAATAACTTCGATCACTCACCAGCAACTAGAAGATTTAGTATCCAGAGGATGTGAGTACCTTTTACCTTACCTCCCCGGTAACGGCGCAAGAAAAGAGCTTGATGTCTACGCACGCTTCTATTCTTGTAGACAGTGTTGGGCCTCCAAGTGAAGAGGTTTTTAGAATAGCAGCAAGTTTCCCTTAAGTGGATCACCCAAGGTTTATCGAACTCAGGGAGGTAGAGGTCAAAGATATCCCTCTCAAGCAACCATGCAATTACGATACAAGAAGTCTCTTATGTTCCCAACACACCCAATACACTTGGTGTATAGGTGCACTAGTTCGACGAAGAGATAGTGAAGTACAAGTAATATGGATGATTATGAGTAGTAATTGCAATCTGAAATAAAAATGGCAGCAAACAAATATGTAGTAGAACTGGTTGTAACCGGTGTTTCAATGCTTGGAAACAAGGCCTAGGGATCATACTTTCACTAGTGGATACTCTTAACAATGATATCATAATTGAATACATAAATATTATCTCTTCACTACGCTACTCTGAACCACTCTCTGGTTGGATAACAAACACAAATTCACTGTGTAGGGCTGCATAAGCACTCCTTAATGTTTGCATTCCCAATCTATGGACGCCCCACGCTATCACTTTGAGCATACAAAGATGGTACTAACAAGACACCACAATTCATAAGTATTGAGACACACACGGTATGCACACCATCACCTTCACACCGTGGGACAAGGTGTCCCAGGAGATCACATAATAAAACCACTTGAGTAGCATAATAGTTGAAGAATAACATATACTTATTCAACTAGATTACAAAGCTCACGATCACATAAAGATCGCACCATGGGGGAGAGAGATAGACCACATAGCTACTGAAAGGACGAGATGTCGCCTAGAGGGGGGGTGAATAGGCGTTTTAAAAACTCTTACGGATTTGGCTTGTAAGAATGCGGAATTAAACTAACGTTTATTTTACAAGGACAAACCCTAAATATGCTAGGCTCACCTAAGTGCAACAACAACAAATAGAGCTAAACAAGATAGGCACAAGATATATGTAGCACAAGTGATAGCAAGATATATGTACTTCAAGCACGATGGCTATCACGGAAAGAAAGCTCAGGTATAGAAATAATCGAGGCACGCGGAGAGGAGGATGTATTCCTGTGTTCCCTTCCTTTGCAAGAAGGTACGTCACGTTTGGAGGGGTGGAGGTCCCACGAAGGATTCCCCAACGCCACAAAGGCTCACCCTATTCTCCGAGCCAAACCCACGAAGGATAATGGCCCTTTCCTTATGGTTAGCTTTTCCTCCACTCTGGAGATGGTGAGCTCCAAAACCACTTCACAAGCTCCACGAAGGAGAAGCCCGGGCCTCTTCACAATCTTCCTTGAAGAGATCACCGGAGCACCAACCACCAAGCCAACTAGGAGGTCTCCCTCCAAGAATAACAAGCTCACGGTCTCTCACTCGAACTAATCGTGGTGGAGAGCTCAACACTATGCAATGATGCAGAGCAAGAACACTAGAGGTGTTCAAATCCTTCACACTCAAATCCCGCCAAAGAAACAAATGCTAGGATGAGATTAGAGAGGAAGAACCAAGGAGGAAATCAACAAATGACTCCAAGATCTAGATCCCAAGAGTTCCCCTCACTTAGAGGAGAAATGGATTGGTGGAGGTTGTAGATCTAGATCTCCTCTCTTAGATCCCTCAAGAATGAGCAAGAATCATGGGAGGGAAGGGAGAGGAAGCAAGCTCAAGAGGTTCAACAATGGTGGTCAAAAACATGCTCAAGAACCCTAAATAACCATTGGGGAAGAAGCCCCTTTATAGCCCAAGGGAAGATATAACCGTTGGGGGGGAGATTTGAGAGATTTTCGTGCAGTCTGGTCAACCGGGCCAAACCGGGCCTGAGACCAGGCTGCCTAGTGTAAGAGCTGGTCCGAACGGGCCACAGACCGGGCCTCCTGGTGTGAGGGCTGGTCCGACCGGGCCAGAGACCGGGCCGCCTGGTGTGAGGGCTGATGTCTACGTGTGCTTCTATTCTTGTAGACAGTGTTGGGCCTCCAAGAGCAGAGGTTTGTAGAACAGCAGCAAGTTTCCCTTAAGTGAATCACCCAAGGTTTATCGAACTCAGGGAGGTAGAGGTCAGAGATATTCCTCTCAAGCAACCCTGCAATTAAGATACAAGAAGTCTCTTGTGTCCCCAACACACCTAAAACATTGTTCAGATGTATAGGTGCACTAGTCCGGCGAAGAGATAGTAAAACACATGGGGTATAGATGGTGGTAATATTGCAGGAAGTAAAGATGCAGTAAAACAGTAAAAAAGCGATGTTTGCAGTATTTGGAAACAAGGCCTAGGGATCATACTTTCACTAGTGGACACTCTCAACATTGATCACATAATAAATAAATAACTTCACCTCACTTGTGCTACATACACTCTCTTGTTGGATAACAAACACCATTCATTGTGTAGGGCTACAAGAGCTCCCTCAAGCCGGAGTAAACAAGCGCCACAACATTCGGCATTCATATTTAAGTAACCTTTAGAGCATAATAGATCTTTGCAATTTAGACCGAGTACTAACATAGCATACACACTGTCACCATTACACTATGAAAGGAGGAATAGATCACATCAATACTATCATAGTAATAGTTAACTCCATAATCTACAAGAGATTACAATCATAACCTATTCCAAGTACTACATGATGCACACACTGTCACCATTACATCATGAAGGAGGAATAGACTACTTTAATAACATCACTAGAGTAGCACATAGATTAATAGTGATACAAAGCTCATCATATGGATCTCAATCATGTAAGGCAGCTCATGAGATCATTGTATTGGAGTACATGAGAGAGAGATTAACCACATAGCTACCGGTAGAGCCCTTAGCCTCGAGGTAGAACTACTCCCTCCTCATCACGGGAGACAACAACGTCGATGGAGATGGCGATGGTGTCGATGGAGATGCCTTCCGGGGGCAATTCCCCGTCCCGGCGGCGTGCCGGAACAGAGACTTCTGTCCCCCGAATCTTGGCTTCGCGATGGCGGCGGCTCTGGAACTTTTCTCGTATCGTGGCTTATTCTTTTAGGGTTTTCGAGATGGAGACAATATATAGGCGGAAGGGCAGCCTCGGAGGGGACCTGGTGGTCCCACACCATAGGGGGGCGCGCCCAGGGGCCAGGCCGCGCCGCCCTGTGGGGTGGGGCCCCCAGGGCTCCCCTCTGGTCCCTCTCTGGCTCTCTGGAAGCTTCGTGGAAAAATAAGATTCTGGGCGTTGATTTCGTCCAATTCCGAGAATATTTCCTTTGTAGGATTTCTGGAACCAAAAACGGCTGAAAACAGGAACTGGCACTTCGGCATCTTGTTAAGAGGTTAGTTCCGGAAAATGCATAATAATGATGTAAAGTATGTATAAAACATGTGAGTATTGTCATAAAAGTAGCATGGAACATAAGAAATTATAGATACGTTGGAGACGTATCAAGCATCCCCAAGCTTAGTTCCTACTCGCCCTCGAGTAGGTAAACGATAACAACAATAATTTCTGAAGTGACATGCTACCAACATAATCTTGATCAACATTATTATAAAGCATATGAGATGAATGGAGTGATTCAAAGCAATAGATTGCTAACAAAGAGATAATGACTAAACAACTGAATCATATAGCAAAACTTTTCATGAATAGTACTTTCAAGACAAGTATCAAAAAGACTTGCATAAGAGCTAACTCATAAAGGAATAGATTCAAAGTAGAAGGTTTCGAAGCAACACAAAGGATGATTAAGTTTCAGCAGTTGCTTTCAACTTGTAACATGTATATCTCATGGATAATTGTCAACATAAAGTAATATAACAAGTGCAATAAGTAAACATGTAAGAATCAATGCACACAATTGACACAAGTGTTTGCTTCTAAGATAGAAAGAAATAGGTAAACTGACTCAACATAAAGTAAAAGAATGGCCCTTCGCAGAGGGAAGCATGGATTACTATTTTTGTGCTAGAGCTTTTGTTTTGAAAACATAGAAACAATTTTGTCAACGGTAGTAATAATTCATATGTGTTATGAATAATACTTCCTACAAGTTGGAAGCCTCATGCATAGAATACCAATAGTGCCCGCACCTTGTCCTAATTAGCTTGGATTTACATGGATTATCATTGCATAACATATGTTTCAACCAAGTGTCACAAAGGGGTACCTCTATGCCGCCTGTACAAAGGTCCAAGGAGATAAATCGCATTTGATTTCTTGTTTTTAATAGATCTCAACTTAGGACATCCATACCAGGACAACATAGAAAACATATAATGGACTCCTCTTTAATGCATAAGCATTCAACAACAAATAATATTCTCATAAGAGATTGAGGATTAATGTCCAAACTGAAAACTTCCACCATGATACATGGCTTTGGTTAGCGGCCCAATGTTCTTCTCTAACAATATGCATACTCAAACCATTTCATCATGATAAATCACCCTTACTTGCAGACAAGACGAACATGCATAGCAACTCACATGATATTCAACAAAGGTGTAAAAAGTTGATGGCGCCCCAGAAACATGGTTACCGCTCAACAAGCAACTTATAAGAACTAAAACACATAGCTACATATTCATCACCACAATAGTTTTTAAGCTATTTTCCGATGAGCTATATATTGCAAAGACAAAGGAATGAAATTTTAAAGGTAGCACTCAAGTAATTTACTTTGGAATGGCGAGAAAAATACCACATAGTAGGTAGATATGGTGGACACAAATGGCATGGGTTTTGGCTCAAGGTGTTTGGATGCACGAGAAGCATTTCCTCTCAGTACAAGGTTTTGGCTAGCAAGGTTGTTTGAAGCAAACACAAGTATGAACAGGTACAGCAAAACTTACACAAGAACATATTGCAAGCATTATAAGACTCTACACTGTCTTCCTTGTTGTTCAAACACTTTTACCAGAAAATATCTAGACCTTAGAGAGACCAATCATGCAAACCAATTTTCAACAAGCTCTACGGTAGTTCTCCACTAATAGATTAAACTACATGATGCAAGAGCTTAAACATGATCTATGAGAGCTCAAAACAATTGCCAAGTATCAAATTATTCAAGACAATATACCAATTACCACATGAAGCATTTTCTGTTTTCAACCAAATAGCAATAAGTGAAGCGATCAACTTTCGCCATTGAACATTAAAAGTAAAAGCGAAGAACACTAGTGTTCATATGAAAAAGCGGAGCATGTCTCTCTCCCACACAAGGTATGATCCAATTTATTCAGAGAACTAAGATAACAAAACGAAAATAAAAGCACACAGACGCTCCAAGTAAAGTACATAAGATGTGGCGTAATAAAAATATAGTTTCACTAGAAGTGACCTGATAAGTTATCGACGAAGAAGGGGATGCCTTGGGCATCCCCAAGCTTAGATGCTTGAGTCTTCTTGAAATATGCAGGGATGAACCACGGGGGCATCCCCAAGCTTAGACTTTTCACTCTTCTTGATCATATTGTATCATCCTCTTCTCTTGATCCTTGAAAACTTCCTCCACACCAAACTTTAAGCAAACTCATTAGAGGGTTAGTGCATAATCAAAAATTCACATGTTCAGAGGTGACATAATCATTCTTAACACTTCTGGACATTGCACAAAGCTACTGAAAGTTAATAGAACAACGAAATCCATTCAACATAGCAAAAGAGGCAATGCGAAATAAAAGGCAGAATCTGTCAAAACGGAACAGTCCGTAAAGACGAATTTTTCAGAGGCACTTATCTTGCTCAAACGGAAAAACTCAAAACTAATGAAAGTTGCGTACATATCTGAGGATCACGCACGTAAAATGGCAGATTTTTCTGATTTTTGTACAGAGATATCTACGCAAATTTGTGACAGACAGCAAATCTGTTTCTGCGCAGTAATCCAAATCTAGTATCAACTTTACTATAGAGACTTTACTTGGCACAAAAATATGATAAAGAGAGGTTGCTACAGTAGTAACAACTTCCAAGACACAACAAAACAGTAGCAAAATAAACACATGGGTTATCTCCCAAGAAGTGCTTTTTTTATAGCCATTAAGATGGGCTCACTAATTTTAATGATGCTCTCATGAAAATAGAAAATGAAGCAAAAGGAGCATCAAGAAGCAAATTCAAAACACATTTAAGCCTAACCCACTTCCTATGAAAAGGAATCTTGTACACAAATAAATTCATGAAGAACAAAGTGACAAGCATAGGAAGATAAAACACGAGTAACTTCAAAATTCTCAACATAAAGAGGGGAAACTTAATATTATTAAGATGCATATAACCGTGTTTCCCTCTCTCATAATAACTTTCAGTAGCATCATGAACAAACTCAACAATATAGCTATCACATGAAACATTCTTATCATGAGCCACATGCATAAAATTATTACTCTCCACATAAGCATAATCATTACTATTAATTGTAGTGGGAGCAAATTCAATAAAATAGCTATCATTATTATTCTCATCACCATAATCATCATATATAGGAGGCATATTTTAATCATAATTAATCTTCTCCTCAATAGTAGGTGGACTGAAAATATCATATTCATCATTGTAATCATCATATATATGAGGTAAAGTATCATCAAAGTAAATTTTCTCCTCCATGCTTGGGGGACTAAAAATATCACAACCAGCTTCCCCAAGCTTAAATTCTTCCATAGCTTTAGCAATAATGGTGTTCAAAGAGTTCATGCTAATAACATTGCTACAACTATTTTGCAAACAAAGTTCCATGGGTTTTTTAATTTTCTCTTCAAACACATCATGTCCAAATTCAAGATAAATCCTATAAAGATCTCTAATTTTTTTGTTGTTTTCCATTAAGCCTAACTAGTGAAAACAAAAACAAGAAACAAAAAGATTTAATTGCAGAATCTAAAGGAGATACCTTCGAGCACTCACACACCGGCAACAATGCTAGGAAATAGCTTAGTAGTCGGAGGATGTGAATACCTTTTACCTTACCTCCCCGGCAACGGCGCCAAAAAATAGCTTGATGTCTACGTGTGCTTCTATTCTTGTAGACAGTGTTGGGCCTCCAAGAGCAGAGGTTTGTAGAACAGCAGCAAGTTTCCCTTAAGTGAATCACCCAAGGTTTATCGAACTCACGGAGGTAGAGGTCAGAGATATTCCTCTCAAGCAACCCTGCAATTAAGATACAAGAAGTCTCTTGTGTCCCCAACACACCTAATACACTTGTCAGATGTATAGGTGCACTAGTTCAGCGAAGAGATAGTAAACACAAGTGGTATAGATGGTGGTAATATTGCAGGAAGTAAAGATGCAGTAAAACGAGTAAACAAGCGATGTTTGCGTATTTGGAAACAAGGCCTAGGGATCATACTTTCACTAGTGGACACTCTCAACATTGATCACATAATAAATAAATAACTTCTCCTCACTTGTGCTACATACACTCTCTTGTTGGATAACAAACACCATTCATTGTGTAGGGCTACAAGAGCTCCCTCAAGCCGGAGTAAACAAGCGCCACAACATTCGGCATTCATATTTAAGTAACCTTTAGAGCATAATAGATCTTTGCAATTTAGACCGAGTACTAACATAACATACACACTGTCACCATTACACTATGAAAGGAGGAATAGATCACATCAATACTATCATAGTAATAGTTAACTCCATAATCTACAAGAGATTACAATCATAACCTATGCCAAGTACTACATGATGCACACACTTGTCACCATTACATCATGAAGGAGGAATAGACTACTTTAATAACATCACTAGCGTAGCACATAGATTAATAGTGATACAAAGCTCATCATATGGATCTCAATCATGTAAGGCAGCTCATGAGATCATTGTATTGGAGTACATGAGAGAGAGATTAACCACATAGCTACCGGTAGAGCCCTTAGCCTCGAGGGAGAACTACTCCCTCCTCATCATGGGAGACAGCTGCGTCGATGGAGATGGCGATGGTGTCGATGGAGATGCCTTCCGGGGGGCAATTCCCCGTCCCGGCGGCGTGCCGGAACAGAGACTTCTGTCCCCGAATCTTGGCTTCGCGATGGCGGCGGCTCTGGAACTTTTCTCATATCGTGGCTTATTCTTTTAGGGTTTTCGAGACGGAGACAATATATAGGCGGAAGGGCAGCCTCGGAGGGGACCTGGTGGTCCCACACCATAGGGGGGCGCGCCCAGGGGCCAGGCCGCGCCGCCCGTGGGGTGGGGCCCCCGTGGCTCCCCTCCGGTCCCTCTCTGGCTCTCTGGAAGCTTCGTGGAAAAATAAGATTCTGGGCGTTGATTTCGTCCAATTCCGAGAATATTTCCTTTGTAGGATTTCTAAAACCAAAAACAGCAGAAAACAGGAACTGGCACTTCGGCATCTTGTTAATAGGTTAGTTCCGGAAAATGCATAATAATGATGTAAAGTATGAATAAAACATGTGAGTATTGTCATAAAAGTAGCATGGAACATAAGAAATTATAGATACGTTGGAGACGTATATGGGGCCGGTCCGACCGGGCCACAGACCGGACCATCCGGTCCAAACCAGACCTGAGGCCAGGGCGTGACCAGGGCGGATCGGGGACTTACAGTACATGTCCTCCGGTTGTCACCGGAGCAAGAGCCGGTCCGTGCTGGGGAGGCCGGTACGCAGCCCGGTGTGACCGGGCGTGAGGCCGGACCGGCTGGGCGAAACATGAAACACATGTTTTACAAAAACCATCATAACTTTGGCATCCGGACTCCGATTTCGATGATCTTGGGCTTGTTGGAATCAGAACAACAATCCCTACAACTTTATGCATAGAAACATCATTGTCTACCCACAGAGTAAAAACCATAATATGAATGTTTTGACCTATCTATAAAAGAGACACCAGTAAAACCTCCAAGCTCGAAAACGCAATAGAAGATTGATGACCCACAAGTATAGGGGGTGTATCGTAGTATCTTCGATAAGTAAGAATGTCGATCCCAACGAGGAGCAGAAGGTGTTGACAAGCAGTTTCGATGAAGGATTCACTGTAAATGCTCACGAGACAAGTATTCAAGGGGTTTTGGTGTAACGAGATGAATAAAGTACGAGTAAGTAAAATGCGAGAGAAATAATTGCAGCGAGTGGCCCAATCCTTTTTAGCACAAAGGACAAGCCGGTTTGTTTACTTATAATGACCAAACGTTCTTGAGGACACACGGGGATTTTAGTCTAGTGCTTTCGCTTCATACGGCTAATTAATCTTCATTGTTTTGATAAGTGTTGTGTGGGTGAACCTATGCTAATGCACCGCCCTTCCTAGGACTAATACATACTTGTGATTATACCCCTTGCAAGCATCCGCAACTACAAGAAAGTAATTAAGATAAATCTAACCACAACCTTAAACTCCGAGATCCTGCGATCCCTCTTGCATCGATATACTAACGGGGGCTCAGGTTTCTGTCAGTCCGGCAACCCCGCAATTAGCAACCGAATACAAGATGCACTCCCCTAGGCCCATAAATGGTGAAGTATCATGTAGTCGACGTTCAAATGACACCACTAGAAGAATGACACCACAACTTAAATATCATAACATTGAATATTACTCAACCATAGTTCACTACTAACATTTAGACTTCACCCATGTCCTCAAGAACTAAACGAACTACTCACGAGACATCATATGGAATACAATCAGAGGTGATATGATGATGAATAACAATCTGAACATAAACCTTGGTTCTATCGTTTCACTCAATAGCATTAATAACAAGTAGAAATCAACACCGGGAGAGTTTCCCCTATCAAACAATCAAGATCCAACCCGAATCGTTACAGCGGTGACGAGGTGCAGCGGTGGTGATGGCGGTGTAGATGGTGGAGATGATGATGATGATGATGGAGATGATGTCCAGCTCGATGACGGTGGCGATGGCGTCGATTTCCCCCTCCGGGAGGAATTTCCCGGCGGATTCCTGCCCGCCGGAGAGCTCTTTTCTCTCCGGTGTTCTCCGCCCCGCGAGAGGCGGCTGTAACTCTTCGTGAGGTACCCTCGCGTGGCTTAGGTTTTCGGGACGAAGGCATACGCGAAGAAAAGGAGGCGAGAGGGGCTGTGGGGCCCCCACACAACATGGTGGCGCGGCCGGGCCATGGGCCGCGCCGCCCGTTGTCTGGGCCCACCTTGGGTCCAGGCGGCTCCCCCTTCTGGCTTCCTTCGTCATCTGGAAAAATAGGAATTTACGTGTAATTTCCTTCCACAGTTGATCTTCCGAAATATTGCGTTCTGACGGTGCTTTTTCCAGCAGAATCCTGGCTCCGATGCTCGATCCTCCAATAATGATGAAACATGCAAAATAGATGAAATAACATAATTATTGTGTCCCAATATGAAATATATCAATGAATAACAGCAAATTATGATACGAAATAGTGATGCAAATTGGACGTATCAACTCCCCCCAAGCTTAGACCTCGCTTGTCCCCAAGCGAAACTGAGCTCGATAAACAAGACCACATGTTTATGGAGTGAAGAGTCGATAAATACAATACGAACAAGAAGCATCATATTGATTCACACAAAACATTCTAGTAAACATTCTCTTCATATAACTCAACTTGAAATAAGTAAAGAGAGATCACAAATAAAGGTGCATAGGAAATCATAGATGGTTATGGCAAACTTTGTTCTTGGTTAGAGAACTACTAACGGATTGCTCTTATTTAATAAGCAAGGCTTTCATATTAGAACTTATATAGCAGGGCTTTCATATTCAATCATAACAATCTCCTCATAATCATTGATAACTTCAAAGTCATATTCATTCAGATAAAATTTGTACTAAACAAGAAAGTATAAAAGACATGATTAACTGAATCATAGCATAAATGGTTGGTTCACAACAACTCAATTGCTTGCTTGAGGTAGAGGGAAATAGGTTTACTTGACTCAACATAAAAGTAAAAGATAGGCCCTTCGCAGAGGAAGCAGGGATTAAATCATGTGCTAGAGCTTTTCAAGTTTTGAAATCATATAAAGAGCATAAAAGTAAGATTTTGAGCGGTGTTTGTTGTTGTCAACGAATGGTAGCGGGCACTCTAACCCCCTTGCCAAACGAACCTTCCAAGAGCGGCTCCCATGAGGGACGGCATCTCTACCAGCAAGGTAGATCATCCCCCTTCTCTTTTGTTTACACATGTATTTTAGTTTTATTATGGATGACACTCCCCCCAACCTTGGCTTTCTCAATCCATGGCTAACCGAATCCTCGGGTGCCTTCCAACTTTCACATACCATGGAGGAGTGTCTATTGCAAAATTAAGTTGCTTACTGATAAATCAGGGCAAAACATGTGAAGAGAATTATTAATGAAAGTTATTAATTGGGGTTGGGAACCCCGTTGCCAGCTCTTATTGCAAAATTATTGGATAAGCGGATGTGCCACTAGTCCATTGGTGAAAGTCCGCCCAACAAGATTGAAAGATAAAACACCACATACTTCCTCATGAGCTATAAAACATTGACACAAATAAGGAGTAGTATAGTTTGAATTATTTAAAGGTAGCACATGAAGTATTTACTTGGAATGGCAGAAAATACCATGTAGTAGGTAGGTATGGTGGACACAAATGGCATAGGTTTGGTCTAAGGTTATGGATGTATGAGAAGCATTCCCTCTCAATACAGGTTTTTGGCTAGCAAGGTTTGATAGCAAGCATAGAGGTTGAGGGAAACAAACAAATATACATATGATAGAAACAATCATGCATCTTTCTCATAAGCACAAGCAATTTTAACTTCAGAATACTAAACTCATTAGCATAGAGATAATAGAGTAATATATCTAAGTGTATTTCTCTCTTCTATTTAAACATCAAGATGTTGTTGCTATTGACCAATGCTAAGTTTGCCAAAACCAAATAGATTTACTTGATGCTCCCAAAGTGATATCAATACTAATGTCAAGAGTAATCATATAATGGAGATTGCAAACTAAAATAAGGTGTGCAAAAAGTAAATGATAAGACTTCTCATTAATATTCCATAACGATAACTCACACCAACGGATACATAGATAACCAACTAAGAGAGATACTTCCACATTGCATACTATTCCATATGATAACTTCCCTACTCATGATATGACACTACTTGATAGTAAAAGATAAAGGTAGTGATGATGTGATACCGCGGCACTCCCCCAAGCTTGGAACAAACCAAGGGGATGCCAATACCGATGATGAATTACTCCTTCGGTGATGATGGCGAATCCTTGCCATCATCAGACTTCCATGGAAGAGGCTCTCCATCAACAAAAGACATCTTGGTCTCCGGAAACCTGAAACTAGCAGCATGACTTATGCGCTTAAACCTGTTTTCATACTCACAGTTTTGATTATGAACATCATAGAGTTGAGCTTGGAGTTTGTTGGTGGTGTCGTGAAGTGAGAAGATATCGTCCCACAACTTTGCAGTCTCCCTCTTGTGTCCATCAATGAGTTCAGACACAATCTTGTGAAAGATGTCCACTTCACGCTCGGCCATCTTCTTGTAGTTGAAGACCTCTTGTTCCGGGTTTCTCCATCCTGTCTTCCAAGCTCCCTTCTCCCTTAGGACCCTGGACATCTTTGATCTGCAACTCTCCATCTACGAGCAGCAATTCTTTGGGGTGCATCTTCAGCTCGTTCATGTACGGGTTGACGACGTCCTCAAAGAAGCTGTCCTTCTGAGTTCCCGACGAAGACATGGTGGATCTAGATCCGAGCAGATCCTGGCGAAAACGGCTCGAAACAAAACACGACGAGAAAACGATATACGGACCTCCAAGGGTCCGGGGGATTATATAGCAAATATTTTTACAACAAAAGGAAGGTTCCAGGTCGAACAAGAGTCGGAGGGGGACAACGAGGCGGTGTCCTCATAGGGCGGCGCGGCCGGGGCGGGGCCCGCGCCGGCCTATGGGGGCACGCCCTCGTGCGTCTCCTCCACTCCGTTTCGATCCCGTAATTTTTCATATTTTCCAAAAACAGCAGAAATATTGTTCGGAAAGCTAAACGCGGACTTTTTATTACCTATACTGTTACCTATTCAAAGTTGAGTTCTGGCGGACTGTCAATTTGTCCTTTGATGAAAGCCTCCGGTGTTTCCACTTGAATAATATCAACATCAACATTATAAGAATCAACCGAGATATAATGCTTGAGTCTTTGTCCATTCACCACTTGCGTAGCATTGCCTTGGAGAGAGCTAATTTTAATTGCTCCTGAACGATACACCTCCTCAACAACATATGGTCCTTCCCATTTCGAGAGTAATTTCCCTGCAAAGAATCTGAGACGAGACCGATACAATAGGACTTTATCTCCAACATTAAATTCTCTTTTAATAATTCTTCTATCGTGCCATTTCTTAACTTTTTCTTTAAAGAGTTTAGCATTTTCATAAGCTTCACTTCTCCATTCATCTAGAGAACTTAATTGCAGCAACCTCTTATTACCGGCTAGTTTCGGATCTTTATTTAGTTCTCTAACAGCCCAATAAGCTTTGTGCTCTAGTTCTAGAGGTAAATGACAAGCTTTTCCATAAACCATTTTATAAGGTGACATTCCCATAGGATTTTTATAAGCAGTTCTATAAGCCCATAGTGCTTCCTTCAATTTGCTAGCCCAATTCTTTCTAGATTTATTAACGGTCTTTCCCAAAATAGATTTAATCTCTCTATTTGATAATTCTACTTGACCACTAGTTTGAGGATGATAAGCGGAAGCAATTCTATGATTAATACCATACTTAGCAAGAGTTTTTCTAAAACCTCCATGAATAAAATGAGAACCTCCATCGGTCATAATATATCTAGGTACTCCAAATCTAGGAAAAATAATATCTAAAAGCATTTTTAAAGAGGTCTCACCATCGGCACTTTTTGTGGGTATAGCTTCTACCCATTTAGTAACATAATCAACAGCGACAAGTATATGAGTGTTACCTTCTGAAGAAGGGAAAGGACCCATGAAGTCGAATCCCCAACAATCGAATGGTTCAATAACAAGAGTATAATTCATAGGCATTTCATTGCGTCTCGAGATATTACCAACTCTTTGACATTCATCACAAGATAAGATAAACTTCCTTGCATCTTTGAAAAGTGTTGGCCAATAAAAACCTGATTGTAGAACCTTTTGCGCGGTTCTGTCTCCAGCGTGATGTCCTCCATAAACACTACCATGACATTTACTCAATATCTCCTGTTGTTCATATTCAGGAACACATCTTCGCATAATACCATCTACTCCTTCTTTATATAAGTGTGGGTCATCCCAAAAATAATGCCTCAAGTCATAAAAGAATTTCCTCCTTTGTTGAGCTGAAAAGGTTGGAGGCAAGTACTTTGAAACAATAAAGTTAGCATAATCAACATACCAAGGGCTCTCTCGCGTGCTCACCTTTATTACAGCCAATTGTTCATTTGGAAAATTATCATTAACAGGAACAGGATCATAAGCAATATTTTCCAATCTAGACAAATTATCGACAACGGGATTATCAAGCACCTTTCCTATCTATAATATGTAAATCAAATTCTTGCAAAAGAAGTACCCATCTAATAAGCCTTGGCTTAGCATCTTTCTTTGTCATAAGGTATCTAATTGCAGACATGATCAGTATGAATCGTGACTTTTGAATCAACAATATAGGGTCTAAACTTGTCACAAGCAAAGACTACAGCTAACAATTCCTTTTCAGTTGTAGCATAATTTCTTTGAGCAGCATCAAGAGTCTTACTAGCATAATGAATAACATTTAATTTTTTATCTACTCGCTGTCCAAGAACAGCGCCTACAGCAAAATCACTAGCATCACACATAATTTCAAAAGGCAAATTCCAATCAGGAGGTTCAACTACGGGAGCAGTTGTTAAAGCTTTCTTTAGAGTTTCAAAAGCTTCCTTACAATCATCATCAAAAACAAAAGGTACATCTTTTTGAAGAAGATTAGTAAGAGGCTTTGAAATTTTAGAGAAATCTTTAATAAATCTCCTATAAAACCCAACATGACCAAGAACACTACGAATACCTTTAACATCCCTCGGATAGGGCATCTTCTCAATTGCTTCAACTTTAGCTCTATCAACTTCAATACCTCTCTCGGAAATTTTATGTCCCAATACAATTCCTTCATTAACCATAAAGTGGCATTTCTCCCAATTAAGAACAAGGTTAGTTTCTTCACATCTCTGCAAAACTTTATCGAGGTTTCGCAAGCAATTATCAAAAGAATTCCCATAGACAGAAAAATCATCCATGAACACCTCTACAATACTCTCGCAAAAGCCATGAAAAATAGCGGACATGCATCTTTGAAAAGTAGCAGGAGCATTACATAAACCAAAAGGCATACGCCTATAAGCATAAGTTCCATAAGGACAAGTGAACGTGGTTTTCTCTTGATCTTTAGCTTTAACAGCAATTTGTGAAAACCCAGAATAACCATCAAGAAAACAAAAGTGAGTATTTTTAGATAACCTTTCTAGCATTTGATCAATAAAGGGTAAAGGGTAATGATCTTTCTTAGTAACTTTATTAACTTTTCGAAAATCAATGCACATTCTATACTCTACAACTACTCTTTGAGGGATGAGCTCATCATTATCATTAGGCACAACAGTCATTCCTCCTTTTTTAGGAACACAATGCACAGGACTAACCCATCTACTATCAGCAATAGGATATATAATACCAGCTTCAAGAAGTTTTAATACCTCATTCCTTACCACCTCCTTCATCTTCGGAATTAGACGACGTTGATGTTCAACAACAGGCTTTGCATCATCTTCCATATTGATAGCATGTTGGCAAATAGAAGGAGAAATCCCTTTCAAATCATCAAGAGTGTAGCCAATAGCTCCTCGGTGTTTCTTCAATATTTCCAATAACCTTTCTTCCTCAATCTCTGAAAGCTTAGAACTAATAATAACAGGATATATTTTCTTATCATCAATATGAGCATATTTAAGATTATCTGGTAAAGGCTTTAAATCAAAAACAGGATCTTCCTTTGGTGGCGGTGTTGTACCCAAATCTTCCACCGGTAAATCATGCTTGAGAATAGGTTGGCGAAGAAAAATTTCCTCAAGCTCATCTCTTTCTTTCCTAAAAACTTCACTCTCGCTATTCTCCAAATGTTGCTGCAAAGGATTATTAGGAACAAGAACTATAGATGCACACTGCTCCATTTTAAAATCATCACTAGGCAAATCAACTTTATAAGGAGTTTTGGTAAATTTAGAGAAGTTAAACTCATAAGATTCACCAGCAAATTTAGTCAAAATTTTCTCTTTCTTGCAATCTATAATAGCTCCACAAGTATTTAGAAAAGGTCTACCAAAAATGATAGGACAATAATCACTAGCAGCGAGAACCAAGTACCAAAAAGTCAGCAGGATATTTAATCTTACCACATAGAACTTCCACATCTCGAACAATACCAATTGGAGAAATAGTTTCTCTATTAGCCAGCTGAATAACCACATCAATATCTTCAAGTTCACAAGAATCAATTTCGTGCATAATCTCCGTGTAAAGCTCATAAGGAATAGCACTAACACTTGCACCAATATCACATAAACCATAATAGCAATGATCACCAATTCTAACAGATAGCATAGGAACACTAACTTGTTTGGGTTTATTAGGATGTGAAACAATATTAGAAGCATCTTCACAGAAAATAATATGACCATCCTCCATATTTTCAGTCACAAGATCTTTAACTATTGCAACAGCAGGTTCAACCTTAATTTGTTCTTCAGGTTCTATAGGTTTCTTTTCACTTTTATTAACCGCACTAGATATGACAGAGTACTCCTTCATTTTAGCAGGGAAAGGAGTTTTTTCAATATAAGCTTCAGGAATAACATGATCAACAGTTTCAATCACTACACATTTGTTTACAGATGAATCAACTTTATCTTTATACGGTTCATGATACTTATCAAAATTCTTCTTAGGCAATTCATAATGAGAGGCAAAAGCTTTATAAAGATTTGCAACAACTTGAGAATCAAGACCATATGTAGCACTCATATTACGAAATTTATCAGTATCCATAAAAGCTTCAATGCATTTATAATCATAAATTATACCTAATTCTCTATCCTTGTCGTTCTCCCATCCTTCAGTATTTTCTTGGATCCGATCAAGAAGGTCCCTTTTAAACTCTTCTTTGTTGCGTGTAAATGATCCAGAACAAGAAGTATCCAGCAAGGTCTTATCTTGAAAAGAAAGTCTTGCATAGAAATTATCAATAATAACATTACCAGGAAGCTCATGAATGGGGCATTTGAGCATTAAAGACTTCAATCTCCCCCAAGCTTGGGCAATACTCTCTCCATCATGAGGCCAGAAATTATAAATGCGGTTCCGATCCTTGTGAATTTCACTTGGAGGATAGAATTTAGAATAAAATAAAGGCACAATGTCCTCCCAATCAAGAGAATCACCATTCTTCAGCAATTTATACCAATGCGCCGCTTTACCAGACAGCGATATAGTGAATAGTTTCTTTCTAACTTCATTCATAGAAATACTTGCACATTTGAATAACCCGCATAATTCATGCAAAAACAGTAAATGATCACCAGGATGAACAGTTCCATCCCCTTCATAGCGGTTATCAATAACACGTTCAATAATTTTCATAGGTATTTTATATGGTATCACTTCCTCACCTGGCGCTTCATCCACCACCGTTGCAGTAGTAGTAGATTTCCCAAATAGAAATTGAAGAGAAGATCTCTCCATAATGACTTATAGCAGCAGGCAGAAATTAAATCAGCACAAACAATAAAGGTTTTCCTTACCAATTCCACTTACCAATAGCGCTTCACTCCCCGGCAACGGCGCCGGAAAATAGTCTTGATGACCCACAAGTATAGGGGGTGTATCGTAGTATCTTCGATAAGTAAGAATGTCGATCCCAACGAGGAGCGAGAAGGTGTTGACAAGCGGTTTCGATGAAGGATTCACCGTAAATGCTCACGGACAAGTATTCAAGGGGTTTTGGTGTAACGAGATGAATAAAGTACGAGTAAGTAAAATGCGAGAGAAATAATTGCAACGAGTGGCCCAATCCTTTTTAGCACAAAGGACAAGCCGGTTTGTTTACTTATAATGACCAAACGTTCTTGAGGACACACGGGGATTTTAGTCTAGTGCTTTCGCTTCATACAGCTAATTAATCTTCATTGTTTTGATAAGTGTTGTGTGGGTGAACCTATGCTAATGCACCGCCCTTCCTAGGACTAATACATACTTGTGATTATACCCCTTGCAAGCATCCGCAACTACAAGAAAGTAATTAAGATAAATCTAACCACGGCCTTAAACTCTGAGATCCTGCGATCCCTCTTGCATCGATATACTAACGGGGGCTCAGGTTTCTGTCACTCCGGCAACCCCGCAATTAGAAACCGAATACAAGATGCACTCCCCTAGGCCCATAAATGGTGAAGTATCATGTAGTCGACGTTCACACGACACCACTAGAAGAATGACACCACAACTTAAATATCATAACATTGAATATTACTCAACCATAGTTCACTACTAACATTTAGACTTCACCCATGTCCTCAAGAACTAAACGAACTACTCACGAGACATCATATGGAATACAATCAGAGGTGATATGATGATGAATAACAATCTGAACATAAACCTTGGTTCTATGGTTTCACTCAATAGCATTAATAACAAGTAGAAATCAACACCGGGAGAGTTTCCCCTATCAAACAATCAAGATCCAACCCGAATCGTTACAGCGGTGACGAGGTGCAGCGGTGGTGATGGCGGTGTAGATGGTGGAGATGATGATGATGATGATGGAGATGATGTCCAGCTCGATGACGGTGGCGATGGCGTCGATTTCCCCCTCCGGGAGGGAATTTCCCCGGCGGATTCCTGCCCGTCGGAGAGCTCTTTTCTCTCTGGTGTTCTCCGCCCCGCAGAGGCGGCTGTAACTCTTCGTGAGGTACCCTCTGTGGCTTAGGTTTTCGGGACGAAGGCATACGCGAAGAAAAGGAGGCGAGAGGGGCTGTGGGGCCCCCACACAACATGGTGGCGCGGCCAGGCCATGGGCCGCGCCGCCCTGTTGTCTGGGCCCACCTTGGGTCCAGCTGGCTCCCCCTTCTGGCTTCCTTCGTCATCCGGAAAAATAGGAATTTACGTGTAATTTCCTTCCACAGATTGATCTTCCGAAATATTGCGTTACGACGGTGCTTTTTCCAGCAGAATCCTGGCTCCGATGCTCGATCCTCCAATAATGATGAAACATGCAAAATAGATGAAATAACATAAGTATTGTGTCCCAATATGAAATATATCAATGAATAACAGCAAATTATGATACGAAATAGTGATGCAAATTGGACGTATCAAAGATGCATATGGATTCCGTTTTCGATGAACTTGGGCTTGTTGTAAAGCTAGCAGCAAGCTCAAGAACTTCACACTGAGAAACACCAAGAAGCAACAAGATTTATGGAATGCAAAGCATGCAAAGTATTGAGCTCCCTAAAATGATGTGATCAAGTTACCCAACCGAAAGACCCTCTTGATAGTGCGGCTATCTATCCTATAATCCGGTCTCCCATCAACCACCTTGAGACCGGTAAAAGGAAAACCTATCAAGGCCATACCTTTGCCTTGCGCATCCCTCTTGGTGTTGATGATAACTCTTCAAGCTCCACTCAAGCCGGAATGCCTCACTTGATCATTGTTGCTTCGTGAAGACTCACAAATGCTCCCCCATACACCATGATGGGAAAGCTCCATTGATGCACATCTTCACATGTCCATTATCACCAAATGGACGGCAAGCCTCACGCATATGATCCTCTTGAGATGCTCAACTTGAACTTTCCCAACTCAACTGACGTGGGCATTACCCTTCAGGTAACCGACATTGCTCTACCCTATACGGTCTAGCTGGAGGCCCATGAAGGTATTCGATGACAAGATGGGCCACTTGGATGGCGCGGCGGAAGATTCCTTGGCAGACAAGGCAAGGAAGGAGCCGAACATGGAAGGTTTAGAGATAGAACTATTGTAAATCTAGTCGTACTCGGTTAGACCTCTTGAGACCTGGCCTCCTATATAAAGGCCAGGAGAGGGGCTGCCGAGGGACATGAACAATCTTAGCAATCTTAGCTACCAAAAGTCTAGAGCTAGGTCGCCGTAGCACTTAGCCTCTCGATGAGATCTCAGCCGAACACTTCGGCACCCCATTGTAACCCATTATTTTCATAATCAAGATCAGACAGGCAGGACGTCCATCAACCCTAAGCTTGCAGGATTCCATCAACCCTAAGCCCCTATCGGAGGGCATTGCCGAGGAGCACCCTCGACAATTGGCGCCGTCTGTGGGAACCCTGTCAGCACAAGATCGGTCATCGGCAGATCCAGTCATGTCATCGGCAGCATCATCGACACCATTTTCGCCAAGTCTGGGAAGCCCGATTCGATTCGGCTCCTACGAATTCACCCCGCACAGCGACTCATCTCGCTCGACCTTTTCAGATCTGCAAGGAAACATGGAGATGACCTTCGGCAGCGTCCACTACAACGTCAACTCGGAAGGAATCCTTCGACTGCTGGAGCCACTCGCCTCCGTGTCGACGGATTCAAGCGCGCCGTCATCAATCGACCTTTCGACTGGTCTGACGGACTCAGCAAATTCGCTCGCGCTATCGACTGCCTCCATGTCGGTCGGATCTGACGATCCCGCATCTTCGGAGATGACTTCATACTACTGCTTGCACTGCGATACCAGACACGGGCTAGGTTCAAGCGACACACCGTTCATCTGCAATGCCCAGTACTCATCGGGAGAGGACAGTGTCAACAGCATCGTCCAAGATACCACCTGGAGAACGGCACACCACCAAGTTTATGTCGCTAATAACACGGGAAACACAAGGCACAGAGGAGACGGGGATCACACCCCTCGTTCCAGCAGACGAGCAAGTTTCGAAAATAGCGCCAGCAACAACAACAGCGATTACACCATCACGGACGAGGAGTGGGCAGCAGCCAAGGCAGCCATACTTAACAACACGCCGCTCCCTGCGGGAACCTCGGTTGGAACCCTCAACGCTTATCGCTCTATACTAGAGAAAAACCGGGAGCACTTATCGAAAGAGAAAGCCGCCCTCGAGAGACGCTTAACTGCCGCAGAACAATCTAGGAGAGGTTCGCGAGGAAGCGCCTCTCGAAGCACTCAAGGGGCGGGCAAACACCGATCAAGATTATCCAGACTCTCGGAAGATGACGCCAGGGAAATAACATCGAACCTGACCAAGTCCTTTATGACCACGGACACCGCGGGCATGCCACGACCAAAAACCGTTGCAGGAGCAACTGCCAATCTCGCGGCATACCTCATCAATCAGCGCCCTGAAGGTTCTGTGGCCCAAGCCCATCGGGGTGCCCTAGAAAGTCTCGCGATACTGGGGGACAACCTGGTCCCGCGGAAGGAGAAGACCACGCTACAGGCCAGTGGCTCAAAGCATCATGCGAGAGACGCTCGAGATGAAATCACTCAGAGCAGAATTGACAAAGCAAGGCGACGACGCGCCGCTAGGGAGGAATATGACAGTGATTCTTCGGATGAAAGCCGGGAGAACGATGGTGAGCTAACGGGGGGGGGGGGCGATTGTTTAAGCTACAAAATCCGCGAGGCGATGCCCCCCAGAAAGTTCAAACCTACTCCTACTGACGCCGCCAAATACGATGGACAGCAGGAGCCGAGGTCCCGGATAGACGACTACTTGCGGATCGTGATTACGCACAAAGGAAATCAGATAGCAGCAATGCAATGCTTGCAGCTTTATCTAAAGGATTCAGCATGAGCTTGGTTAAGAGGTCTGCCGAAGGGTTCTATCAAATCATGGGACGACCTAGTAGACGCTTTTGTTGCCAATTTCCAAGCAACATACAAAAGGCCCGTCAGGATTGAGGAATTACGGCATTGCCAGCAAAAGCAGAAGGAATCGATGCGCGCGTACATCGGGAGATTCACCAAGCTCTTGAATGCTGCCGAAGACGTTTCTGTTGACAGAGCAATCGATGCCTTCAGCGACGGCATCCGACGTGAAAGTTACATAGAGGAACTCGGGCGTAAAAAACCAAAAACAATAACCAAGTTAATGGAAATCGCCAACAGCTGGGCTGATGGCGAGGACAACGTACGAAGACCACGACAGCGCAGTGATGACGAAGATGACGACCAGCCGAAGCATGATTCGGGTGGACGAAGGGACCGTCACAAGAGAAGGAAAAATCACAACTACGACGATAGTAACCTGGTAGCCGCAGGATACTCTGATCGGCAGGACGATCGAGATGACGACAGACGAGACGATCGACATGATGGTAACCGGAATAATTCTGGAAACCGCGGCAATTACAAACCGTGACCACAGAGGACTCCCGAGCTACCCTTCACCGAGCAGATCAACGCTCCTTGCTACTTGCACTCGTACATTGATTCCAAGGATAACAAAAAAAAGTCAAGCCACCTGCTCAGAGATTGTAGGAAGTTCCTTGACATGGAGAAACTCATCTGGCAGAAGCAACAGCAACCACCACCTCCGTAAGGGGCCAATAACCCGAAGAATCATCAACAAACGCAGGCACTGGGAAAATCTGCAAAAACAGAGTCAAAGGCATGACGGATTGCATTGCTTCTAGCATGAGAAATAACCTCCCATCAGGAGAATGCAAGTATAAAAGTCATAACAAGGGTACACTAGCAACATTGCTAGTACAGAATTTATTACAATCACAAGTTTCGCGATAGAACAATGTTTCGCATCAATTTAAAATGAAAAAGTTTGTTACAACAATCAAGGGGCTTGTGTCTGGGTCGATAAACTTGGGCCAGCCGATGTTTTCTTTCATGAAACCAGTTCAAGGAGTTGACGTGCACACGTAAGAGCTGACATTTTGAAGGTGCTTAAATCAATGAACTGCCCATCTTGATCTTTCGGAAGTTCCCTAGACATCTTCTTAATGTCGGCCTTGAAGCCATGACCCATCATAAGTTGGAAGGCTAAGAGTGCACCATAAGTATGTGAAGTACGTTTGAATACCTCTATAACATCCTTAGTGTCGACTGCGAAGGCATCGATCAGCTGCCCCAGAGTCTTATCTTGATTAATCTTGGGGAAGATCATCGAGTGCATCCACGCCATGACACCTTTGTCTTTATCAAGTAGCTCCCGTGTAAGCTGGTGTGCAGCAACATTCATCGACACACTGTTAGCTGGGGAGTTGTTCGGGACCTTATCCAAAGCATCGGCAGGGATGTTAGCGGCTTCTGCAAGGGAATGAAGGTCCCCGGGCATGATCCTGGAGTGTAAGAAATTTCTGTCGGGCATGATCCTGGAGTGTAGGATGATCCACACCTTGATGACGATCACCACTTGACGTCATCCTCTCATGGGCTATATGAGATCTCACTTTTGATGCATGCCCATGGAAAGATACCTAACCCACATAGATTACACAAGAGAACATATATGATGGGTTAGTTCATAAAGCATGATTGGCATGGCTTACCATACCACATGACTTCTCGTGGCACATTCTTCATGCTTCATGTGTTGACCAAACTTGAATCTATTCTTCGTTCTTTGTATTGGTCAACCTTGTATCTTCTCATGCTCTATCATACTATCTTGAGGTGTATATAGAATTCTTCATTTGTTTGCATGCTCTAAATCTTAGTCAACCATAGCTCAACTTATGAGACTATCATGGCACAGACTTAGAGCCATAACTTGAATTCTTCACTTGAAATCAAGCACTCAAGATCTTGATCATTCGTTGCTTATCACATAAGCTAAAGCATGTCTAATATTGAGTTCCACATAAGAACTCCATCTTCATTTCTTCTTCTTCTTGATCATATCACATATATATCTTCAAATCGATGATCTTGATGCCAATACACAAGGTATATCTTTATCTTAATGGCATCCATACTTGAATCCAACACATGGAATACAAGTATTACCTATGGATTATTCCTTCATATAAACTCAATGAAAACATTAGTTCATAGGGGTTGTCACTAATTACCAAAACCACACATAGGGGCAATATACCCTTACAGCTACCGGTAAAGCCCTCAGCCTCTGGGGAGAACTACTCCCTCCTCATCATCAGAGTCAGCAATGGCGATGAAGATGGCGGTGGAGTCGATGGAGATGGCTCTGGGGGCAATTCCCCGTCCCAGTAGTGTGCCGGAACAGAGACTTATGTCCCCCCAAACTTGTCTGCGATGGCGGCAGAGCTATGGAACTTTTCGTGGATGAAGGCTAGATGATTTAGGGTTTTTGCGTTGGGAGGCATCTTATAGGCGGAAGGGCGAGGTCGGTGGACGCCCGAGAGCCCCACACCACCCCTAGGCGTGGCCAGAGGCTAGGCCGCGCCAAGGCATGGTGTGGCCCCTCTCTGGCCCTCCTCCGTCTCTGCTCTGGACCCCGTCTTCGTCCCGGGAAAAATAGGAGGTTTGGCTTTTGTTTTGTCCAATTCTGAGAATATTTCCTGTACAACTTTTCTGAAATACAAAACAACAGAAAACAGGGAACTGGCACTGTGGCATCTTGTCAATAGGTTAGTTCCAGAAAATGCATAAATGTGCCACGAAGTGTAAACAAAACATATAGCAATTGGTGTAAAACAAGCATGGAGCATCAAAATTATAGATACATTTGCAAATCACTAGGGTGGAGGGGCGGTAGTCCTCAAGATAAATTGCGTGAGTACCAAGTCTAGCCTGGACCTCAAGTATAAATATGAACCTAAATTCGTGTCCGTGAGGATTTGAACTCAGGTGCTGGGTTTGTACATCCACTCCCCCAACCAATTGAGCTAGGCTCACTTCCCAAAATGGGGAGAATTTCACTTTCCGACCTCTGCACCAACTAGGGATACACACAACCATTTGGCATGAGTAATAAGATTTTTAATCTTGGTTAAGATTAAAGCATAGTCCTCAAGAGAAATTGCATGAGTACCAGGACCAGCCTGGGCCTCAAGTATAAATAGAAACCTAAATTCGTGTCCGTGCGAATTTGAACTCAGGTGTTGGGTTTGTACATCCACTCCCCCAACCAGCCGAGACGGCTTCATGATGGCAATCGCTAGAAGACTCAGTAATTTGATTCATTTTGAACATCAGCCATGGTCGATTGGTGGGGGCGTGCCTCATTCTGATCTGCATGAACACCCATGAAAGAAGGCCGGGCAATGGGCCGATGTACTAGAACCATGCTTATGATGTGTTGACCGGAGCTAGGCTTGAAGAGTTCACTATCGTTGTGGAATTGCTAAAATTGAACCGACAGTGCGAAAATCATCGGCGCTGAAACTGTCGGCAACATATGTGCTATGGCTAGGGGCACCACTCCAGCAGGGAGACTGGAGATGCTCGATCTAAGAGGCCAACGTTAAGAAATTCCTCGATGCATGGTCATCGAGACGTCGGGACATATGTTGAAGAATTCGACGACATTATGGTTACCTAATAAAACAAGGTTACCTAATAAAAGAAGGTTTAAAACATAAAAAACTAGCCCCTCCTTTGAGCATCCAGAGATGATCCACCAGATCATCTTGCAGCTGGTGATGAACAGTTGTGTCCTAGATTTCCTATCGCATGGCGAGAAAAGCAGCTAACGCATGCGGCACCAGTAAGGCTGGACGCTCGGGGGCGAGCTTTTGGCTCGGCCCTGTCCAGCGGCGGCTCACCCGAGCTGGGCTCGGCCCGAGAAAAGAATGGACCGAGTCGAGCCAAAAATGTTGGACCGCAACGAGATTTTGGCTCGGCCGGCTCGGCTCGGTCCGTTAGCTCGTGACTTTTTTTAGTGAGAGAAGTGAGATGGGCCGGTGAATTTGGCCTTCTAATTTGATGCCATGTTTCAAGGTCAATCACTAGATGTTCCCGCTCACTCTAAATGATCATGGTGTGCATGATCATGCAGGCACTCATCACATCCGTCATTTGATCTTTCGACCAGGTAAGAGCTAGGAGCCTCACCATAGCAAATCGAGCTTGAAGCATACCAAATGTCCGCTCGACGTCCTTCCTGCAAGCCTCCTGGCGCTGAAAAAAATGGGCTCTCTTTCCCGGAGTAGGCCTTGAGATTGTCTTCATAAATGTTGTCCATCTTGGATAGATCTCATCCGCCAGATAGTATCCTTTTGTGTACTCATGGCCATTGACCACATAGTTAATCGGAGGAGACTGACCTTCGATAAGCTTGTAGAACACATTGGAGCATGTTGGTATCATTACACCTCTTGATCTCCCATTGCCTCAAGTAGAACGCTTCAACCTCCTTTGTAACCTTTGTACATTCCTCACCAAGCAAATGGACAACTCTTCCAGTGCCAATGCTTGCAGTTGATGCTGCCAAGCATCCCAGGAGTTTCATATGAAAGCATCCTCAAAGGAGAAGCACGATTCTAGATCGTGGAAAACCCGATCGTGCAAACATAATCTTGCTTGCAAACGATGTAGTCATCGTAATGCCTAACTGCCAAAGCAATCTTCAGGAAAAGCTTCCGGTTCATCCTGAAAATGGCGCCGAAAGACCACATCGCCGTGGATTGGGTCATCGGCGAAGTAGTTTGCGTAGAGCATGTAATATCCCTCCAGCCTTTGCCTCGCATTGCTCTTACGCTGCCCCAGCTTTGAACCACCACGCCGTGGCTTGGTATCCTGGGCATACATGGCGAGAAGAGAACCCAAGATTTCCATATGCTCCTTGTCGGCGTCCGCAGCGGCAGCAGCCTCGGCCTCTTCGTCAAACAGAATGGTAGACATGTACTCGTCGTCTGAATCCATCGTAGGCAAATCGCCGAGCACCTCGTGGGTAGGAACGCCGAGAGGTGGCCCCGTAAGGGTTGGAGGATGGTTACGGGCGCAGGATCTATGGCCGGGGAGCTTGGAGATGGCTGGGAGAGGTTTTGATGGGAGGTCCGGCCTTTTCGACAGTGGGAACGATGGAGGCGGCGAGGGGGGTGGTGACGGCGACGGTCGGTCCGGGTGGGAAGGAAAGGGGCAAAATGGGTTTTTTCCTCTCTCTCGCCAACACCGTTGGCCCACACCGTTTTTAGCTTCCGGCAGAGCCTCTGTTAGGTTGAGTTCCGACTGGGGGTGTCGGCGGAAGAAAACACGTTTGCGGGCCCAAAACAAACTTTCAGGGGGGGGGAGGGGGGTTGGCCTTTTTTTCTTTTCTTTCGCCGGCGCCCCCATAGCCGTTTAGGGTACTATGGGGCGCTAATGGAGATGCTCTTAGAGCACCTCTACCGGATACCCTATCTGTCCGGCCAAACCGCATGTTGCGTGGATGTGGTTAATTTTCGCATCAAGAACATAAGCGGCAGAACAGATCTCCAATACAAAAATCTTAAACACAATTTCATTGATTTTGCGCTAGATTTTCAAACGATCTGCAGTAATCTACAACTTTTTCCAAAAGAGGAACTAAACTTTTCCAAAACACTACATTAGATAGCCCGGGAGCTATACTAACATTACAGGGACTTGGGGCGATAAAGGTGTAAGTTTACACGTCGTCGTCGGTGTCCTCGCCGGAGAAGTCAGACTCATCGTCAGAGTAGTCCACGATGACGAAGTTGCCGCGCCATCTCCGGCGGATGGACGCACGCCTGGCCCTCCGAACGTCGTGCTCCTCCCCCTCGGCGGCGTCGCGGGCATGCTTGGGCTTCTCCCACACTTTGGTGACAATAGTCATGAGGGAGTTGCGTCGGGCCATGGCGAGGTGGCAGGCCTCCCAAGTGGCATCGTCCTCCACCTCGTCGGTGGTCGAGTCGAGCTCGATCGACGGGAGCAGGGGAGGCCTGCGCGACGCCGACACGATCACCTACCCCCGCCTCACCATCATACGTGCGCGGGAGGATGCCGTTGCACACGGGGGAGCGTGGGTTGCGGCGGGAGAGCGCGGCGCGCTTGGCGAGTGTCTCAGACGCCCGCCTCGCCACGACCAAGAGGTGGATTGGTGCAGCCTCCACGCACGAAATTCGGCGGCGCCATCGCGGGAGGTGGTAGAGGGGGCGGAGAGGAGGCGAGCGGCTGCGGCGATTTTGATTGCGAGGCAAAAATCAACGACAATCAGCTGAATTCGGCGGCAGCGACGGGAGGCGAATAAGGAAAAAGGATGCGGATTTACCTGATCAAAACCCTCCCAGCCGACTCAAATAGGGGTTTTGCGAATATGGAAGAGAACATCAAGAAATATAACATTAAATCATCAATATTTATTATGAATAAGATGGAGTAAATAAAATACATTTACGTTCGTACACACTGTCACTCGAGGTCTCGAGCAGAGCAGCCCCGCCACCTCTTGGCTGACAGCAGCCAGTGACGCTGTCACCTAGAAGTTTCGCGCTCAGCGTGTACCGTGTAGTGCAGAGCACCCAGCAACTTGCCACCCACAAGTTACCGCCGCCGCCGATTCCCAGTCCGCATCTCCACCTTGACCTTCCAGCTCTCTCATCTTCCCACCTCTCCCATCCCGTCTTCAGCAGTTCAGCTGCAAAGATATTTCCTTTTTTTCTCCCTCCCAACTGCTCCGCACTTTCCTTCTCTCTTTCCTCCTTACGCTTGAGTTTCTTCCCCGATCTGAGCACGCCACCTAAATCCTTCGCTCGATTTCTTCCCGTAACCTCGATCCTTGAGCAGTAGCTAGATTAGTCGGTGCTCTGCTTCTGCTTCCTTCCCGGTCCAGATTAGATTTGCTTGTCCTCTTCTTGCTGTATCCTGTGCTGGGGTGCTCGCTCCAGCTGGTCAAGATTTTCTAGTCGCTGGTCTTGCTTGATTCGCTGCCCTCTCTTGGCGTCTAGTTCATTCCGTGTGAACTAGCCCGATTCTTAGCTTAAAAAAAGTTATATCCCCTTTGGTACTGAGCTAAGTTGTCTTCAGTTTGCCTTCTTGGAGGCATAATTTGTTCTTGTTGAGTTGGAGGCAAAATTTGTGGCTGCCAATCTTGAGCCCCCATTTTTCTCATTCCAATCATGAGATATTTGTGAACTATACATTCCAATTCGCTGTCAATGTCTCCCCTGGCTCTTCTCCCTGCTCTGCTCGTGCTCCTCTGTTCGTCTCTGGCTTTGGCTTCCGAGCCCTCCTCCCGTCCGGGGCCAACACTTCCATGGACATGTGGAGGTGATCATCTTGCCATCCTGGAGACCTCTGATGGCCGTCACAACCTGTCCATCAATGGGGTTTCAGTGCAGGACCGTGCTGAGGGCTGCGACAGGCTCCGGTCCTACTTTGGGAGCGGTTGCCTCCGTTGTGATGAGCGTTCCGAGGCGTGGAGGGGTGCGTGGGTGCACTACTGCAGCGATGGGACTCAGGCGAGCTATGGTGAGTGGCTTCTATGATCCTGTTGATCTGTTGTAGATATCGTAGCTTCAAATGGTGATGTCAGTTGAAATCTAATTCGGTTGGTTGAGTTCATGATGAGGTCTGGGATCCCGATTGTGGCCCGATCTCGCGAATGACCCAAGGAATCGAAGGGGAAAGAGGGGGAGAGGCGGAAGAACACGAAGAACACTAATAACACACGAAGATCCACGCACACCAACCCGATACAATCGATGCTTACCCTCACGGCTCGATGGACCGTGCCAATAGAATCCGCCCGGAAGAGACTCGAGGTAGAATTCCGAGAGGAGAGACCGGTGAGAAGGATGAATCAAGGAGTGAGAGAGAGAGTGCAAGCACTAGAATCTCTTACTACCAAATCCATACATCCACAAGGGTTGCCTTGATTACAGAGGGATGATACCCAAGGGAGACTAAGCTCAAAGTTAGGTTTGAGTTCTAAACAAGTCTAAAGAGTAAAGGAGGGGTCCCAGCTACTTAAATAGGCACACACGACCAAGCAAGGGCGAACAGTGCACGCGAATGGATAAGTCAAGGCGGTTTGGTGGGGAAAACCCGTCGGATCCGGTTGGCCGTCCGGTCGGACCGGGCTCGGGACCGGCTGTCCGGCCGTGGGTCCCGGTCCGACCGGGCCCGTGACCGGGCCTTCCGGTCATGGGTCCGGTCGACCGGTCGCCAACCGGGATTCCGCGAAGAGTCCGGTCCCGGGTCCCGTCGTCGTCCGTACGAGGGAGTTGGTCCGGTTTGCGCCCGGTTGACCGGGCCTCGTGACCGGGTCGTCCGGTCGTGGGGCCGGTCCGACCGGGTCCGTGACCGGCCGCCGTCCTTTTCTTCCTTGGCGCTCTTCGGGCGACGTCGGCTTCGGCTCCATGTTCATCTCCGGGTCTCCGCTCGCTCCTCTCCTTCCCTTGACCATGGCGTCTCCTCCTCTCCGGGGTCTTGGTGCGCCTTGTACCTAATGACACATAGCACATCGGCATGAGGTAGCATTCCATCCAAAGGTGTACCAAGGTCAAGGGTGGTGAGGAGCGAGTTCACCTTGTCATGTATTGCTTTGGCTCGAGCCCGTGTCATGGGTCCACTTGGGGGACTTGTTGGTCTTGGTGAGGAGGTGTCCGAAGGCCACCCCGCATCATCTCCCCCCCCTTGGGAGAGAGTCGTCCTCGACTCTTGTTCCTCCTCATCTCCATGATAGGGTGAAAGGTCCGAGACGTTGAAGGTGTTGCTCACCAAGTACTTGGATGTTGGTATGTCGATGACGTAGGCGTTGTTGTTGATGCGCTTGAGGACCTTGAAAGGCCCATCTCCTCTTGGCTTGAGCTTGGAGTTGCGTTCTTGCGGGAACCTTTCTTTCCTTAGGTGGATCCAAACGAGGTCTCCTTCTTCAAACACGCGTTCCTTTTTCTTGGCGTTGAGGCGGGAAGCTTGGCGAAGTACATGCTCTTGTATGGTTGCTCTTGTCTCTTCATGTAGTTTCTTCATGGCGGTGGTGCGCTCGTCGAAGTCCATGTTCGTCCGTTCATGAAGAGGTAGTGGAAGAATGTCGAGTGCCGTTGGAGGTTCGAATCCATAGACGATCATGAAGGGGCTCCGTGAAGTTGTGGAGTGCTTGGCGCGATTGTAGGCGAACTCCGCGTGGGGTAGGCAATCTTCCCATGACTTCAAATTTGTCTTCACAAGTGTGCGGAGGAGTGTGGAGAGGCTTCGATTGACCACTTCGGTTTGTCCATCGGTTTGAGGGTGCGAGGATGATGAGAACAAGAGCTTCACTCCAAACTTCGCCATGAGCGACTTCCATAGGTAACTCATGAACTTGACGTTTCGATCCGACACAATGCTTGCCGGTACTCCATGTAGGCGAACCACTTCTCTGAAAAACAATGAAGCAATGTGTGAAGCATCATCGCTCTTATGACATGGTATGAAATGAGCCATTTTAGAGAACCTATCCACTACCACAAAGATTGAATCATGCCCATGCTTTGTTCGTGGTAAGCCTAACACAAAGTCCATGCTTATATCCGACCACGGTGCATATGGAATAGGTAAAGGCATGTAAAGACCATAGGGATTGGAAGTAGACTTAGCTTGTAAGCATGTTGTACACCGGCGGCAAAGGCGTTCCACGTCGCGGTACATTCTTGGCCAATAGTAGTGGGTTGAGAGCATGGCATAAGTCTTCTCTCGTCCAAAGTGACCCATGAGGCCACCTCCATGTGACTCTTGCAAAAGCAACTTACGAAGAGAAGACTCGGGAATGCAAATCTTGTTAGCCTTAAACAAGTAGCCATTATGCAAATAGAAATCATCAAAGCCTCGGTCAACTGAACACTTGGCAAAGATTGGTCCAAAGAAAGCATCGGAAGGGTAAAGTTCTTTGATCTCCTCAAGACCCAAAACGTGAAACTCCAAGCGGGTGAGTAGAAGAGTAATCTTGCGGGAAAGTGCATCCGCAACCACATTTTCCTTGCCCTTTTTGTATTTGATTACATAAGGGAAGGACTCTATGAACTCAACCCACTTTGCATGTCTCTTGTTCAAATTGTGTTGACTCTTCAAATACTTCAAGGACTCATGATCCGAGTGAATAACAAACTCTTTTGGCCAAAGGTAGTGTTGCCAAACTTCAAGAACACGAACCAAAGCGTAAAGCTCCTTGTCATATATAGGATAGTTGAGGCGTGCGCCATCCAACTTCTCGCTATAGTATGCCACGGGTTTTCCATTTTGCATGAGGACACCACCGATTCCAAGGCCACTTCGCATTCGATCTCAAATGTTTTGGAAAAGTCGGGAAGAGCAAGTAATGGTGCCTCGGTGAGTCTCTTTTTCAATTCATCAAAAGCTTTTTGTTGTGCTTTGCCCCAAACGAACGGAACATTCTTTTTGTAAGTTCGTTTAAAGGGCAAGCGATGGTGCTTGAAATCTTTGACAAAACGGCGGTAAAATCCGGCAAGTCCATGGAAGCTTCTCACTTGACCAACATTTGTGGGAGTGGGCCAATTGTGGATGGCCTCAACTTTGGAAGAATCAACTTCAATCCCGTTGGCGGAAACCACAAAACCAAGAAAAACCAATTTGTTTTGAGCGAAATGGCATTTTGGAAGGTTGGCAAAGAGCTTCTCGTGGCGCAAGATGCATAAGACTTCTCTCACATGTTGAACATGGTCCTCGAGATTTTTGCTATAGATGAGAATATCATCAAAGTAGACAACCACACTCTTGCCAATGAGAGGTCGCAAGATGTGATTCATAAGACGCATGAAAGTCGAAGGAGCATTTGAAAGACCAAATGGCATGACGAGCCATTCATATAGACCAAGTTTGGTCTTGAATGCCGTCTTCCATTCATCACCAATCGCCATGCGGATTTGGTGGTAGCCACTACGCAAATCAATCTTAGAGAAAATGGTGGCACCACTCAATTCATCCAACATGTCATCTAAACGCGGAATGGGATGGCGATAACGGACGGTAATGGTATTGATGGGGCGGCAATCCATACACATCCGTTGCGTCTCATCCGGTTTAGGCACAAGAATCACGGGAACGGCACAAGGGCTAAGGCTTTCTCGGACGTACCCTTTAGCGAGGAGGTCTTGTATTTGACGTTGGATCTCCTTAGTGTCTTCGGGGTTGGTGCGGTAGGCGGCGCGGTTTGGTAGGGGAGCGCCGGGTATGAGGTCGATGCGATGCTCGATGCCCCGAAGCGGTGGTAGTCCATGAGGTAGCTCGTCGGGGAAGACGTCTTGGAACTCCTTCAAAAGAGACAACAAAGACGAAGGAATGTTGGTTAAGTCATTAGTCTCCTCCGCGAGGCCCTTGCAAATGAGCACGTAGTGTATGGTGGTGGATGGGTTGTCTTTCACTTCTCTCCACTCGCTTTTGGTGGCTAGGAGGACACTCTTTCTCTCACTCATATGTGGATGGTGGCGCTCACTCTCTTTTTGGTGGGTAGCTCCCTCTCCTCTCAACTCACTATGGTGGATGTGGTGTTGTGCCCTCGCTAAAGCCTTCGCATTGTCGGCGATGATTTGGCTAGGAGTCATTGGGCGAAGCTCGAACTTCTTGTCCTTGACCTTGAAGGTGTATGCATTGGAGAAACCATCATGTATGGCCTTCTTGTCAAATTGCCATGGGCGGCCAAGCAACATGTGGCACACGGTCATAGGCACCACGTCACACTCCACGGTGTCTTCATAAGGTCCTATCTTGAAGTTGACGGTGACGGTGTGTTGAATCTTGATATTGCCCTTGTCGCTCAACCATTGGACATGGTACGGATGAGGATGCTTGCGAAGCGTGAGGTTGAGCTTCTCACATAGCTCGGTGCTTGCCAAGTTGTGGCAACTCCCACCGTCGATGATGACCTTGATTGACTTGCCACCAATGCCGCACGCGTTTGGAAGATGTTGCATCTTTGGTCTTCCATAGCTTGGGGTTGAGTGGTGAGCACTCGAGTGACCACAAGAGAAGGGCTTGGATCATGTGTGCATAAGAGAGGGTCTTCTCCACTTTCTTCATCATAATCTTCCTCATTAGCAACGGCGACTTGCACTAGGGCTTCATATTCACCTTCACTTAGAGTCTCTATGTCACCATTCTCCATAGTGATCATGACCTTGGTGTTCTTGCACTCAAAGGATTTGTGGCCTTGGGTGCCACACTTGAAGCAAGTGACATTGGAGGGTCCCGTAGAGGCCTTAGAGGAGGCGGTGGAGGATACCGTTTGCTTCATGCGACTTTGTATGGAAGGTTGCTTGGAAGGTGTAGAGGATGCGGTTGGCTTGGCACTTGTTGTAGGAGTTGATGTGGCAAGCTTGGAGGCGAAGTATTGCTTGGACTTCGAGTACTTGATGTCCTCATTCACTTGACGCTCGGCCTTGGAAGCTTGGTGAACTAACTCAACCATGTTGGAGTATTGTTGGAACTCCACAACTCTCTTGATGGGGTAATTGAGGCCATTGAAGAACCTAGCGATGGTTTGGTTCTCGGACTCTTGGATGTTTGCTCTCATCATGGTTAACTCCATCTCCTTGAAGAATTCCTCAACGGTCTTGGTGCCTTGCTTCAACTTTTGTAGCTTGTTGAAGAGGTCGGTCTTGTAGTGTTTAGGGACAAAGCGAGCTTCCATCTCCTCCTTCATGTCTTCCCAAGTATCAATTGGAGGATCACCCTTTTCTTCCCTAAGAGTGACAACTTGTTCCCACCAAGTGTTGGCATAATCTTCAAACTCGAGGGAGGCCATGGCTACTTTCTTGGCACCGGAGTAGTTGTGGATGCGGAAGATCTTGTCAACCTTGAGTGCCCATGAGAGGTAGGCCTCGGCATCGTCTTCACCCTTGAACTTGGGCATGTTGAACTTGAGCTTTCCATACATATTCTCTTCATCTTCCATGTTCCTTCGGCGAGGACGGATGCCTTCATCTCTTGCGACTTGAGGTGGTAGAGGAGGTCTTCCACGACCAACCATAGCATTGGGTTGGCGTTGGAGGTGAACACTAGCTTCACTTGGCTCATGTTGAGGATGTTGTGGCGGGTCTTGGCGAGGTTGTTGGCGTTGCCCAATTATGGCCCTCTCATCTTGATCATGTTGTGGTTGCCCTCGGCCCCTTTGGTCATGGCGAGGATGATTCCGAAGATCACGCCTTGGTGGGTCTTGATGACCTTGGTCTTGAGCATCCACATGGGCTTGATGATGAGGTGCCGGGTCCATGTTGTGGAGGACGTTGTCTTGGGGATGGTCGTCATGCCCATGGTGGGCATGGCGAGCCGTTTGATGACGATCTTGGTGAAGAGCTTGTTCTTGTTGCGGACGTTCATGAGGACGAGCATGGCGATGGAACTCGCCGCGCCTTGAGTTGGAGCGAGAATCCTCATGACGAGCGTGCGGTCGACGAGAGTGATGATGATCTCCATGCCTTGAGTCGGAGCTTGAGGACGAATGATGATCACGGGAGTAGTCATCATGTGATGATGTCGATGACGATGAGGAAGTAGAGCGATGGCGATGACGACGTCCCAAGTTGGTGATGGCGCGCTCGAGGCTATCCATGCGCCGCTCCATGTTTGCATCATTGGCCGTCACTTGGTCATGCAAGTTGTCCGTAGCTTCACGGAGAAGGTTCATATCTTGGTTCACTTGGCCGAAGTTGTGGGCCACTTCTTGATATTGTTCATCGATGCGTGTCTCGAACAAGTTGAGTTGGTCCTTGAACTCTTGGCGTTGCACCCATAGGTTGTGTTGGGTGGCCAACCTCTCGGAGGGGTGTAGGACCTCATTCTCCTTTCCTTGGTCTCCATGCCTATCCATGATCACAAGACAAGAACTATGTTGTGGATGTTAGTGGAAGGAGACTTCCTCTCACTCTTACCGTGGCAAGATAGTATTGAGGCAATCAACCAAACCGAAAGTAAGACCAATTGTATCGGGACACACACGAAACACACGCAAAAGCTAGCAAATATGGTGTTAGGAGTGGATGGTGGAAAGCCAAAAGACGAAATCCAAAATCGAGTATGTTGTTAAGAGTGGGTAAGGTCCAAAAATCCAAGTGTCAAAGTGGCGATCACTATAAACACGGAAAAATGTGGAACTCACACACGGGATGAGCGGGGTTAGTGCAACCAAGGAACGAGCGGAAAAATGAAAAACCCCTAAGTAAGGGTGCTCAATGTCACACTAACTCAAGAAGAGATCGAAGCTAGGTTGCATAGAGTAGAAACACCAAGATTCGCACGAGGTCTCTCTTCTCTATCTCTCTTGCTTGCTTAAAAGCTTTTCACTCTTTTTTGTTTCGGTGGCACTTTGCACTTTGCTTTTTTTTTTTTTTTTTTTTTTTCACTAGCACACTATGCTCTTACTCTTTTGCTGGCCACTCACGAGCTCCGCTTATGAGCTTTACTCACACAACGCACACCCTCACGGTCGGGACCTCGTGCGATGTTTCGCAACACTCGGAAGCTTCGCTCGTGGGATAGATCGCAAAAAGAAGAGGGCTACAAGGGTTACTGCAAGTTATACCTGCGATGGTGGAGATGGTGGTGGTGGTGGGGGTCGGCGGTGGTGTTAGACGATGTCGAAGACGAGGGGCCCGGTCGGTGGTCCGGTCGGACCGGGTGCTGCGCCGGCTGCTCCGGTCTGGGGTCCGGTTGACCGGCTTCTGGACCGGCTGCTCCGGTTTGCGGCCGGTTGACCGGGTTCTGCGCCGAACGGTCCGGTCTGGGGGCCGGTTGACCGGGTGCGAAACCGGGTTCGTCGATTTGGAGCTTTCTCTCTCCTGTTCTTCCCCAAACCAAAACCAAATCGGCCAAAACGAAGAGAAACGATGGAATTGGAGGCTCAAAGGTGGGGAAATAGTAGATCAAGCACAACAACACCAGATCCACGGAGCAAAACCACTCAAAACTCAACCAAATCACAGATCCGTCCGAAGGCAATTTAGGGCTATTTTTTGGAAAATTTTCTAGAAACGAAATTGGGTGGGTGGAGGGTCAAATCCGCGGAAACCAAAGGCTTCTGATACCATATGATGAGGTCTGGGACCCCGATTGTGGCCCGATCTCGCGAATGACCCAAGGAATCGAAGGGGAAAGAGGGGGAGAGGCGGAAGAACACGAAGAACACTAATAACACACGAAGATCCACGCACACCAACCCGATACAATCGATGCTTACCCTCACGGCTCGATGGACCGTGCCAATAGAATCCGCCCGGAAGAGACTCGAGGTAGAATTCCGAGAGGAGAGACCGGTGAGAAGGATGAATCAAGGAGTGAGAGAGAGAGTGCAAGCACTAGAATCTCTTACTACCAAATCCATACATCCACAAGGGTTGCCTTGATTACAGAGGGATGATACCCAAGGAGACTAAGCTCAAAGTTAGGTTTGAGTTCTAAACAAGTCTAAAGAGTAAAGGAGGGTCCCGGCTACTTAAATAGGCACACACAGCCAGCAAGGGCGAACAGGTACGCGAATGGATAAGTCAAGGCGGTTTGGTGGGGAAAACCCGTCGGATCCGGTTGGCCGTCCGGTCAGACCGGGCCTGGGACCGGGCTGTCCGGTCAGGGGTCCGGTCTGACCGGGCCTGTGACCGGGCCTTCCGGTCATGGGTCCGGTCGACTGGTCGCCAACCGGGATTCTGCGAAGAGTCCGGTCCTGGGTCCGGTCGTCGTCCGGTACGAGGGAGTTGGTCCGGTTTGCGCCCGGTTGACCGGGCCTGTGACCGGGTCGTCCGGTCGTGGGGCCGGTCTGACCGGGTCTGTGACCGGCCAGCGTCCTTTTCTTCCTTGGCGCTCTTCGGGCGACGTCGGCTTCGGCTCCATGTTCATCTCCAGGTTCTGCTGCTCCTCTCCTTCCCTTGACCATGGCGTCTCCTCCTCTCCGGGGTCTTGGTGCGCCTTGTACCTAATGACACATAGCACATCGGCATGAGGTAGCATTCCATCCAAAGGTGTACCAAGGTCAAGGGTGGTGAGGAGCGAGTTCACCTTGTCATGTATTGCTTTGGCTCGAGCCCGTGTCATGGGTCCACTTGGGGGACTTGTTGGTCTTGGTGAGGAGGTGTCCGAAGGCCACCCCGCATCAGTTCATCCGCACATTTTTTTGTGGTGTGACTGTTTCTATTCGTAGTCCATTACATGCAAATATTAACCTATTGTATGTTTGTAGTTTGATAAGAGGGTACATCGTAATGTATCGTTGCTTCCATTCTTTCTTTTCAGACTAATCATTGGCAACTTTTTTTTTGGGAACTTTGGCCATTTTGTGATTACGGAGTTTGTTCTGGCATGCACTGAGGCAATGGACAAACTGATTGGTCAAGTATAGCCTACATAGTTGTTAGCTTCTAATTTATGAGTCATTCATTGAGACCAGCTAGTGGGGGGCTTTCCTCCATTTCAAAATAAATGAAATCAGTTGTATTTGTATGTTGTAATTGAATCTGTTTTTATGTGACTTTTGATCAAATATAGGAAAGCCGGTTAGAAAAATGATAAAATGCGCAAAATCTGGTTAGACAAGCAGGATTATCATAGTCCACTGTAATACCAAACATAAACTGAGTATCATATGCTTATGTGCTTTGATGTATGATTTTGTTTACAGCACATGAACTTTACTGATCAGAGCAGTGATTTGTGGTACTTCATGTAACACTAGTATTCATGCATTGTATCATTATTCTTTCGTTTTGATTTATTCATTAGTTGATTCTTGTATGGGAATCCAACTTCTATCTAGCTATGGATGTATAGACCCACCACTCACGTTCTATCTGGGTGCCTATTTCTTATACTGCCTCTGTCCATAAATAGATGTCTTAGATTTGTCAAAATTTGAATGTATGTAGACACTATTTAGTGTATAGGCAAATCCAAATTTAGACAAACCTAAGATATCTATTTATGGACGGAGGGAGTATTAATTCCTAGGTAAACTAGTTATTTTCTCTATTCCATGCCTTGCAACTTGTAGATGATAAATATTGTTTACTAAATTCTATTTCCACAGGTACAGCTCCAAATATGCCAAGGAAGCTTTTGAAGAAGCCGTCAGAGAATAGTGCAAATATCGGAGATGACCCATGTGTAAATATGAGACTGCACGAAAATAAACAGGACACCAGTGATTCTTTGGAAAAAGAGGATACTCTCTTGGCTGTTCCAGGTGTACTTCTTCTATGCTGTGGTCTTATGCTTCCATGTTTTCATGCTGAAAGGAAAGAAGGAAGCAGACACAATACTGCATCCGTACATCGCAATACTGGTGAGTAAATGCAACATGTGTTAGTGTTTCTTTGATATTGCGGAAAAGCTTATTCTGGGATCAGAACTGAATACACCAATGAAGTTGATTCAATGTTGTATGCATTTGTAAATTTGTAATCTACCTGCTACGTACCAGCTTAGCTACTCCCCACTACTATGTCCATTGCCATAGTAGGTAAGCTATACCATTTCCTAACCCACCGTGTGAACTTATGAGGGTGTGACTGCATGACTTCTGTTAAGATCTTACAATGTAATACCTTTGTCAAGCTTAATTAGCTTTAGTTATGTTTCTCTTGTCAATCGTCATGGTTTCCCATCTTGTGTGCTCCATTTAGAGGTTTTTTCGTCTCATTGCAAACAGAAAGTGAAAGAGTTAATGGCCTATACTTTTGTGTGGGTTGACCACATTAATTTGTGTCTATCTACGTATCTTATATGGAAGTAAATAAGCATTGGGGTATGTTAATATGGAGTAAGTGTTTCCTAGAAAAACCAAAGCAGAACCACTCTGGCAAGTATTTGAATACTTTCCTTTAAAAAAATTATTTTAATACTTTCATATTGCGTGAACTGTCTCAGTTCTGCCTATGACTGTTAAATGGTCTGCATTATCACCGTTTTCTGCAGTTCATTACAATTGTGACCCACTGCTAATATTTCTCAGAATCATGTCTGAACAATTTCATGTTTCTTCACAGTTGACTCTCTTTCATCCTTTGAGGTAAGCACATCATCTGAGAAGATCCCACCAACTCCACATCGAATACCTCCAAGCCCGTCAAGATTCGCGCCATCTCCACAGATAGCTCGAGCAGGATCTGTTGACTTAACCGTCCAGCAGATTCTCAGGGCGACTCAGAATTTCTCACATTCGTTTAAGTTGGGTGAAGGAGGATTTGGGACTGTATACAGGGCTGTACTGTCAGATGGAGTGGTTGTTGCAGTCAAGAGAGCTAAAAAGGTAGTGTTATGCCGATTATTATTTTATCTTTGGGTGTTATTATTGATACTCCATCAAGCTCTTTTGGTTGTTGATTTTTCATTATGTTTTGATATTTAAGAGTTTCGGTTGGATGAAAGTAGTACAGTTCCTGGGAGCACCTTTTTATGCGGCAACTGTCAATTAAGTTCTTCGATTTTCTGCTAGTGGTGCATAATGGGTTCTACTATTTTTGCAGGATCAGTTTGCAGGTCCTAGAGATGAGTTCAGCAATGAAGTAGAATTGCTTGCTAAGATTGACCATCGAAATTTGGTGAGACTATTGGGTTATACTGATAAAGGAAATGAGCGTATTATTATCACAGAATATGTTCCGAATGGAACTTTGAGAGAACACTTGGACGGTAAATAGCATTGCCTGCCCTTGCCTGTTGGTTTTAGCTTCAGAGTTTATATGTATTTATTCATTCTGCAGGCCAACACGGCAGAACTCTGGACTTTAATCAGCGCCTAGAAATTGCGATTGATGTTGCTCACGCACTCACTTACCTCCATCTGTATGCAGGTAAGCATCTTCTCTGAATATTGATGTTCTGCAGGTTTACTATGTTAAATGCAAAATACTTAGCTCGATAAATAATATGATTAAATTGTGTTTTTTTATGATTAAATTGTGTTAAGTACCTGAATATTATTTGTTATTAGCTATGCCAATTTTGATAACTTATTTTGAGAAATTATGTATTTGGAAATAATGTTAAAGGGATTGAGAATTATGTAAACTGTGAACAGAGAAGACAATAATCCATCGCGATGTGAAGTCATCAAACATACTTCTGACAGACAGCTACCGAGCCAAGGTGTCTGACTTTGGATTTGCTAGAAGTGGCCCTAATGATACAGAGAAGACACACATCTCGACGAAAGTGAAGGGAACTGCTGGCTACCTGGACCCTGAGTACCTGAGAACATACCAGCTGACTCCTAAAAGCGATGTCTTCTCCTTTGGCATACTTCTTGTAGAAATTATTTCTGGTCGTCGGCCTGTAGAGCTGAAGCGGGCAGCTGAAGAGAGGATCACTATCAGATGGGTACGTTTTTATTGCTTTTTTTTTCGTCTTCTGTTCATGGCACACAGTTCTACCTATGTGAAAGCGTGGTTTGCTAGTACTCTGAGGTCTTTCGCCATTCTACTTTAGGATGTCTATTTAGATGCGTGTAGGCCAACCTTAAAACGTTTGACTAGTAACATAGACATATATACTTAGACTTGTCGTGTGGAAACGCTATTACTAGTTTCTTTTATCATAAAAGTACTACATATCATTATATTTTTCCATAATGTTTGTAACATCAGTTGAAAAATAATGGTCAAAGGTGTGTTTCTTCTATATAAGTTTGAGAAGTAATGCTGTTTTTGACCTAAACTTATCTGTTCTCAGTTTCGTGCTCATTTTAAAACTTTACATGTAATAGCATATCAACAGAATCTCTTAGTAGAGTCACTTGCAATGAGAAAACAAGTTCAACTTTCATTTGTTTGTGTGTGTGTTTCTAGTTTCTACCATGAGAAGACAAAGTGTATTCAACTTTGTATGTTCCACAGACTTTCAAGAAATTCAACGAAGGCAACATGAGAGAAATATTGGACCCGTTGCTGGAGGATCGCGTGGACGAGGAGGTGCTGGAGAAGCTTCTCAGTTTGGCTTTCCAGTGTGCCGCTCCCACGCGGGAGGACCGTCCCACCATGAAGGAAGTCGGAGAGCAGCTGTGGGAGATCAGGAAAGAGTACGGGAAGAGCATAAGGAGGGTGTGAAACCATGGCAAACATGAGCTCCCTTTAACCACGATCAGAGCATGCGTATTTGTATACGCACTTGATGATGGTAATATTTTGTGCTCACAGAGTGTGCCCTTGAGCAATGTTTCAGACAAACCTGCCATCTGTTTCTTCCTTCCTTGACCACTTTCTAGTCTAGTACTCCCTGGAGATACAGTCCATTTTGCTGGATGTGCATTTTGTGTTGAAAAACTTTCGCTGAATTCATATTGATTTAGATAATTGAAATAAATGTTGTTTCTGGTCGAGCCGGTGTAATGCACTAGCCCTACCCTAAGTAATAGTAGTACTATAACATTTCGCCTGATAGACAACGAACCATGCAACTGTGGAGTATGTGACACAAGACTGACTCGGTGAACACTTTCTGTAAGACCATCGATAGAAACATGGACATAACTGAAGGCGAGTATGCAGTATGCAGAGACACAAGACGAAAACATAGGGTAGCCGCTGCAGCCGTACCACTACCTCCGGGTAGGGATGTCGGATCGGATATTCCTAATATTTGGATTCAATGCGGATTATATCAGATTACGGCGGATTCAGACCGGACTCGCGTTGGAAGCAAATTATTAAGTAAATATGCACATAAAAGATAGGCTTTTTATGTAAAATATGTTTGTACTTATAGACTATAGCTAAATGTACGCACTTGTTCGTACAACAAAACAAATTATGTGCTAATATCATACATAGTTTAGCCGATGAACTAACTATATTGTCTAAATATTTAGGGTTAGGATAATTTTATTGGATTATCCTATTTGTGGATCTCGAATAATCCGTAAAAAGGCGGATAATCTGTATCCGTCGGATAGTATCAATTTCATATCCGCGACCATATCCGTCGGATATCCGTTTGACCACTATCCACATCCATATCTGGAGGATTTCTAAAAATGCATACCATATCCTGAAAAACGGATATGTATGCGGATTCCAAGCGAAAATTATTCATACCATTTACATTCCTACCTTGGATGCCTTCCTGCGTCGGTCTAGTATAGACTGCTTAGTTTTGGGCGTTCTAGCTTTTACTAGGGATTCTTTACGTGTCAGACCGGCGGTGGCGAATCGAAGGCATCACTCGGCGGTGTGGATAAAAAAGGGTTGACCAAAGAGGTATGGATCTCTCCCTTGGTTGTCCCTTCTCCTTTGTTAAGGTAAACTAGTAGAAATGCCCGTGCGTTGCCACGGGTTTTCAAATTTCATTTTTCAATGCACATATATAATTTGAGCTCAATATGAAAATTCAAATTCAAATCAAATCAGGAATATTATAATGTGCTATAGCATGATAATACGGAACACAATAACATGATATCATTGTCATAATACAACTACATTGCTTTGAAGAACGTTATACATGGTTGATCTCAGTAGGACGCGAGCAGTTGTAGAATTCTTATACGTTATAAAAATTAAATAAGTACTCGACTAACTATTTATACATGGTATTTGACCCTCAGGAAATACTTTATGCGCCCTGCACAACTGCTTTCTTCCATGGCGCCGGAGTTGTGCCACACGACCCCCGTCGCCGGCCAACTACACCACTCGCTACCCTCCCCTCCACTTTCCAGATCGTCCGCCTTCTCCCCCTCCTCCGACGCGGTCCCGCTCTACTCCATCCACCATCCATGCCTTCCCGTCCCAAGCTCCTAAATCGAGCAGCGCCGCCCGCGTGGAACCGGCGTTTCTTCCCCAAACATCGTGCTGCTCGGCCCAGATCTTTTCCCCGCTCTGCTCCAGCGTGACTCCCTACTCTCCTCCTGACCACCTTCTGTTCTATCGCGCGCAGCCGCGGATGAGCTCGCGAAGGTTGGGGAAGGCGGCGCCACGCGGGAGGGTGGCGGCGGCAGTGTGCTCTTCCTACACAAGTTCTTGTTACGGATGTGTTGTCGTGTCGCGTCGCGTCGCGTGGAGGAGTTGCACTGCATGTCGTCGGTGTCGCCAAAGCGCAGCTCCACAATGGCCGGAGGGCCTGAGACAAGTTCTGACATTGGCGGCGCCGCCATGGCTGAGCTAAGGAGGACGAATTACAAGAAAATTTAGGTCGGGGTATATTGGTCCTGGGTTCTTAGCCTGATGTTCAAATAAAATAAAAATTCAGAAAGGGCAAATTGTTAAAGCGCCAAGTAAAATCTATTGCAAAGTAATTGAGGACAAATCATAGAGGTACCAAATAAAGACTAAAGAGGGGCAAAAAATAAAGGGTGTGTTTGGTTTGTGCCCCAATTAGCCCCACCAAAATTTTGGCATGACCAATGCAAGGGCATGGCCAAAGTTTTGGGGAGCTGTTTTTGTTTGGATTGTAGCCATGCCATGTCCAGTAACTTGACAGAATGGGTTAATGATTGGTTTGCAACTAACTGATTTGATAAGTAGTTATCTTCCGTAACTCTGTAAATTTCACAAGTTAAGTAGATCGATATTAGGATGCAGTTAAAGGACGAAAATATCAAAACTTTGGGCGGTGTCTCTGGTGCATGCGCTCGCTAATTGTGGGACAGGGATTCGGTGACATCAAAACAGCATGGTACGCTGTGCCATGACCTCCTATCCACCCTACACCTCTTGGCTGATCGTTTGATTGCAGCCGTTAGATGAAAAGTGTAGGGTGGATGGGAGGTCATGGCACAGCGTGCTATGCTGTTTTAATGTCACCGAATCCCAATCCCTAATTGTGTGGAGCCACTCATTCAATTACCATGTAAACTGATCAAATCACCAACCTGCATGCACCAGATAGCAATAAAAAAGGAAACAATATGTGAGACCCACCTAATCACAGAGGACAAGTCGCCTTGCCAATTTTTTGGCGGAGCTTCTGAGCGCCCTGGAATCGCCCGCTCGTTGGCGAGAAATATACGGGAGCGGGGCTGGCTGGCTGGGCGAGCCAATTCCTTGGCAACCATCCAAACGACTACCAAAATTTAAGGGTGAGCCAATATTTTGGTAGGGCCGGCTTTGGCTGCTATCCAAACACGCCCAAAATTCCCCTTCTTTCTCCCACCTCTCAACTTCCCGTCCATCTCTTTTTCTCACTGCTCTTCATTGTCGGCCGCCGCCGCCCCCGGCTTGGCTCGCGCTGCCGCCCCGCGCCCTTCCTCTCGAAGCTCCTCCCGCTCCTCGCCTCTGCGCCGCCCTCCCCCGTCCTCTCCTCCGCCCTCTCGGGCGTGCTCCTCGCTGCGGTTGACATCGCGGACCCCGCCTCCGCGCCGCTCGCCCGCGCCTTTCCTCGCCGCCGCGGCCGCCACCGCCCCGCCGCTCCTCCCCGCTGACGCCGCGCCCGTCGCCCAGCGGCTGCTCCTCGAGTTCGCGGGCACCGACGAAGCGCCGCCCAAGGCCAAGGGGAAGAGAGAGGACGCGGCGCGTATGAAGAACCTGTTAAAGGAACATAATTGCTTGGTATATTTCTCAATTTCTACCTTGCTTACTCTTAGAGATTTTAAAGCCTGCCCATGCAATTCTATGTGATGAATGCACCAAATCCTCTCCTGATTTTATTTGAGGCACTCATATCATCAAAGAAATATTGACTGTTGCTACTGGTGCTACAGTACAATTGAAGGTGGTGTCAGGAAATAATTCTTTGGCTTTGCACACTTTGGAATGGTTAGAGCGGTGCACAGGATTGCAAGAGGTATAACACCACGTGTCCTTCAAGCAGTCAGTCGGTATCCGGAATACCAAATAAAGGTGCAAATTTCTTACTTTTAGTTGTAGTTTCAGAACTTGGGCATACCCAAGTCCTTCCCAGTTTGATTCTATCTCGGAATGTTATTTTGCCCCTTAGGCTTTGGCCTGCTAATGTATTTGCGTGGTTCTGTAATAAATGTTAACAATTTTAATGTCGGTTATTATGTTGGCATTGAAAGACTTCTGATGAAAAATATTTGATCATACTTCTTTATTTACATGCGAATTAACTTGAATTTGGCGATCCCAATCCTCTGTTTCCATTTATAATATGCCTATGTATTTGATCTGTAGAAGAATAACAAAGCCTAAATCCTTAATACATAGTTATGTTACTATTTTGTCAAGGCAGTAGGGAAACATGTGTACTGTAATATATTCCTGAAGTAGAGTTCGGCTGGACAAAGGATAGGGCTCTGGTTGACACATTCATTATGCATTTAGCTGCATATGTCCGTGAACGGAATGATTATGAGGAGGAGGTATTCTTCTTAACTTTTTGTCACCACATAAAATTTTATGCTCTAGCAAGATGTATTGCAAACCAGGTGCCCTTTAGTTGGAAACTGCAACCACAGTTGTACCATTACATTAGGACAGTACTGCACAAGCCAATCTTACTTGATTTTACTTTGCGGAAACATAATCACTATATTTTAAATTGCTGCCAATCAGCATCTGTAAGTCGCATATAATGTTTTATTATTGTATAATGAGTTACTATGCCAACACATTGAAATGAGAACCAAAAGGTATTTATTCGACCTCATTACCTCAGCAAACAGCTAGAAGATTATGCATTTGGTGCTCTTAATCTGCTATACAATCTAGGAAGAGTTCAATATTCCACGACGCACTACTGTTTTATGATTGTTTTTTTTCTGAAGTTAGAATAGCTCATCACATATAAAATTCGTGCAGCTTGTAACCGATGGATAGCTCATCACATTTTATTTTATTTATGTCATAGGTTATGCCTATGCCACTCCAATTTTCGTACTTTGCCACAATTTGAAATTTCACCTTTTGCCTTTCATTAGTAGATATTACATTTATTTATGTGTGTTATCCAAATTTGCTAGCCATGACAATTAAATTATGCTACAGAATTGTTGAATGCTGGCTTGTTAGACTTTTGGATGAACACGTCTTTGGTTGCATTTTTTTTGTAAGGTACGTAAGTCACCACTTTCCCTAGTTGCACACTTCGTAGCAACCATGCAGAGGGATAGGAACTGGAAGCACTCTCCGCTTCCATGAGGTGCCCAGATTGGCAGGGTTTAGGCATGAAAGTGATTATTCCATCAGCTGGGTCAATTCCTATCATGTGTGTTGTCTCCTAGGTCTGGGTCAAGTCATATTTTGTGTGTTGATTTAATTTTATCGAAGGTGTAGGATTAACAAAAACAACAATAGCAAGACATGGACACACCGAAGAGGGGCTAATTATGTTGTTCTGTCATCAGTACTTTATCTGCGAGTGTGATTTTTGTTTATTACATAGTTTTATGTCTGTATAAAACTAATCATAGGTTTTCGTTCATGATTTTGAACCTTTAGTGATAATGTACTGCATTCTTGGTGATCACTGAATATAATGCTTTATGCATTTTCATTAATCAGATAGCACTAATGATTTAATCCTTGTTACCTGCAGGATACATAACTTGACGGTACTGGCTATTGTGAAAAATCACCTAGAGAATACACGTCTGTCGTCGTGGTGAACAAACAGATGCCATAGGATGGCTTATCTAGGGGCCGAATGGACGCTAGAGGATTCGGGGGAGGGTTTATGACTAGATGGGATGAACTTCCGGATGGTTTCCTCAAGAACTTGGCCAAGGCCAGAGGTTGGAGAAGAAAGACACAAGGAAGAACTCGCTCTAGATCACTATCTTCATTGATCTCCACAGGTTACAGGTTTGAGCTTACAAGGTTCTCTCTCTATCTTCTGCTATTGTTCCGCGCGTATGAAAGATGCTTCCCCCTCTCCTTATATAGGGGAGAGGGTGGCTTACAGGACAAGAAACCCTAATGGGATCGTTGATTAGACAAACTACTTTTACAAAGATACTTTACAAAGCTACTTTAATCATAGATGACGCCGGGGTCTTCTTTAAACAAGGAGGCTGACGTCCTCCGGCTTCTTTGGCCGTCATCCTCCTCTTTATCTTCAGGCCTTCGTTTAAAGCCACTTTGCTTAGCTCATCCTTGTCTGCTAGCTCAGGAGAGAATCTTTGACTGGTCCTGCCGACGTGTTCTTTCTTCCGGTCTCCGGCATCCTTTCTATCTGGTCCCGGTATACCCCTCTTTGGGGATACCGGCTTAGCTTACTTAGCCAAATTCCTATCTTTGAGTTCCGGTATAAATATTAAACCGGTATCTTGACGGATAAGACCATCCGGTTTGGCATGCCTTTGGCATACCGGGGGTCATCCCCCCAACATTAGTCCCCGAAGCTGGTATAGTCTGGCGGATCCTATCCAACAAACCATGCCAGGTTCCCATGTTCTTGTATACCGGTTTAATTTATCCGGCGCTCTGCTTGGCTCCGGCATCTTTGCCTGGACTCATGCCCTCTTTCTTTGCAAGGCGTTCTCCGGCTGCTTATCTTCCGGGATCTCGTTCATTTAATACTTCCTCGGCGAAGTCGAGAATATATCGGGTCCCGCGCCTGTCAGAGACATGCGCACTGTGACTGACGCGCCAGTGTCAGGGGTCACTTCCGTTCGGCTTCCGCGCGCGCATTAACTGCTCCACAGTGGATCCCAACTACTTCTTTGGATCCGTGTGCGCCTCCCTGTGGCTCTTCGCTATCGCGCGTGTATTGCCGCGCCACGTGGCGATACGCGGGGCGAACCGTCGCGGCCCACGGGCTGAACCGCTACGGTTCAGCGGTTTTCCAGTCCACCTCTTTTCCTTTATAAGGTCAAACCGCCCCTTCTCCTTCTTCTTCTTCGCACTCTCCAGTTCCTCGCGCACTACTGCTCCTTGCTCGTACGCCTCCGCCACTCCGTTCGCTTGCTCGAGTTCCGCCGCCCAGCAAATCTTCGCCAGTGCGCCGCCGGACGTCGCCGGATTTCACCACGGGACGAATTTCTGTGGCGCCTTTCTCTCGGCTGCGACATTGGCGCTCCTTCAAGCTCTTCTCCGCCTCACCGTCGCCGGACTTCCTTGCCTACAGCAAGCTCGCCCAACCACCGGTGAACTCCTTCCTCTGCGACTCCGCCGCCCCAGGTTAGGCCTTATTCGTGTTTACTCCTCTTTTGCTTGCTGTTCAGATCTTGAGTTGGAAGCGTATTTACTTTTTCTTTTTCTTTGTTTTTTCTCTCTTTCGTAGATCTTCTCGCGGGGGTAGTTCTTGGGGAACTTGTTTTTCCGAGTAGATAGTGGGATTTCTCAAATCCAAATGTCTTCCGAACAATACCTTTCCACCTCTTCCTCCAGTAACCCGGAAGATCGCGCCTCCGACGGGGTTAGCGCAGATCTAGCCCAGATGGAATCTGATGGCGGCCAAGAGTAAGATGCCGGTAGCTCTAGCCAAGCTTCCGGCGCTGATTCTTCCGAGATCACTCGCGGAGCCTGGATGGGCTCCAGCGTTAGTAAATATGAGATTGACTGGCTATACCAGTCCCGGAGGATTCCGGAAGGAGTAACCTGCCGGCTTCCCGGCGACGAGATCGAACCGGTGCCTAACCCCGGTGAACGCGTCGTCTTCCTTGCTCATTTTGAGCGCGGCTTCGGCCTCCCTGTTTCCTCTTTTTTCCGGAGTTTCCTTGACTTTTACAAACTCCAACCTCACCACCTTCCCGGCAACGCCATTTTCTATCTCTCCTGCTACGTCACCTTCATGGAGGCTTATATCGGCATTCGTCCCACTCGTGAGACGTTTGCTCGATTCTTCGCCCTTCGGATTAATTCCGTTCAGGGCTTAGACATTCCTAAACCCAAACCCCCCGTACAATGCGGGTCTTGCATCATTGGCTCTCGCCAGGGGAGCCCCTTCTTTAAGTTTTCCGGTCTCGAGTCATGCCGGCTATGGCAAGGGACCTTCTTCTATGTTAGGAACAACGGCGCCGCAGATCTCATTGATTTGCCTCCTTTTGATCCGGCGCCGCCCACCAAGACTAATTGGGGCTACAATCCGAAGGAGTCTCACAATGAGACAAAACGGATTATACGCTTCATGAAACAACAGATGAAGGACACCAACATCTGCTCTGATGACATCATCCGCACCTTCATCTCGCGCCGGGTGCTTCCTCTTAAGCGCCGCGCCCACAAGATGTGCGAGATGTATGGCCCCGGCGATCCTACCAAGATCACCGGGCTCCCTCTCAGCAAGAAGGATGTCGTCCTTAAGGCCAGGCAGATCTGCCAGACCTCCATGCCGGAAGATTGGGAATGGGGCCTCCGGCCTCTTAGCTCTACTAACCCTCCGACCCAAGAAGTAAGAAATTACACAACTCGGGTCGGTTCACCGGAAGCTTTCATTGCGGTTAACCCCTTTTTCTCTTTTGTTCTTTTAGGCCAAGGACCGTTTCCCCGGCATCGAATCTGACCGGCGAGGGCGTTGCCGGAAGCGCGGTCTCGACAAGTTTGACCCCGATCCCGTCATTTTCTGGCGTGACCTGAAGATGGGCCGGACTCAAGCCGCGCGCCTCGGCAAGTCTCCGCCGGAACCTGCCGGTTCGTCTGATGAACTGACCATCCTTGAGGTAGCTCTTCTTTTATACTTCTCATATTCCTTTGCTATTGTTCTTCTGTAGATGTTCCCTCAGCCAACGTCAAACCACAGGTCCATGAGCATGTCGCCCGCCGCAGGCCGAGGCGAGGCCAAGAGTTTGTGGACAAACTCATGGCCCAGGGCAAGAAGAACAAGACCCCGACCTCTGATGCTGGCTCAAGCCAACCTCCTCCTGCCAAGCGCTTCCGGACCGAACCTCTCGCGGGTAAGGTCGTTGCTGTGAGGCGCCATAAGGGCAAACAGATGCCGACCGCTACCGGGTAAGGCTCCACTTCTCTGCTTGTTTCTTTTCTCTTTTCACCAAGTTCCTTTCCGGCTGCTTTTTTCCAACCTTTTCCTTTTCTCTTTTTCAGCCCCGCGCTCAAGCTTGGCTCTAGGCCTGAGGGCTCTGCCGGTTCGGCCAGGACCTCAACTCCTCCTCCTCATTCCAGCCCGGCACCATCTGGTGCCGGCAACACCTCTGCCTCCCCTCTGGGGGGCACAACAAGTTCGGGGCGCGCGGCCCCTACACCGCCAGATCCCCGCGCGGAGGAGGACCTTGCCTCCCCTCCAGAGACCCAAGACACCGGCGCCAGCAACATGGGCGCCGGAAAAGAACCTGCCGGGCGGGCGGAACCTTCAGTTCCTCCCGTCCCTGAGAAGAAGAAAAAGAAGAAGACTTCCTCCAAGGCCGCGCCGGAAACTTCCGTGCCGGCAACCTCAACACCGACGCCGCCGCCGGAAACCTCTGCTCCGGAGGTAACCGGGGCCACGCCAACGCCTCCACCGACCCAAGGACCTCCTGCGACTGCGCCCAAGCCGCCGCCCGCGAGCCTCAAGATCACGGACTTCCTCAAGCCGGGGGCGTCCCGCGGAAAGGCCGCGGATGGCAGCGCCTCAAGCGGCTCGCGAGCCTTTAGTGCTGCACGTTGGGCCTGCGCCGCCGTGGTCCAGCACAAACCTTCCGGCCTCCTGGGCCGGATCGTTGATCTGAAGCGCGAGGGCAAGGACCTGGGGCATCTTCTCCCCTACGCCCAAAAGTGGAATGATGCGGACATCTCCGCAGCTACCCGCGGCTTGGGGAAGGACCGCCTTCCAGCGCCAGATCCCGCTGGCCCTAGGTCCACTGAAGAACACTTCACGCGGCTCAAGCACGCCGTGAAGGAGTTCGACAGCGCGTGGTACGACGCCACCAGCAACGTGGTGGTAAGTTCCTTCAACTTCTTGTAAATTTTCTTGATGCCGGTTTTCTTCTTTCCGGATCTTGTCTACTCTCCCAGTCCCCGAGTTTTGGGTTGAGAACGTAGATCTCAGCGCAAAACTTTCTTTTAAAGAATCTTCAAAACCGGCATCTTTCTCATAGGATACCGTAAACTCCCAGTCCCCGAGTTTTGGGTTGAGAGCGTAGGTCTTAGCGTGAAACTTTCTTAAAACGCGCGAAACCGGCATAGCCAGTCCCCGAGTTTCGGGTTAAGATCTTGCTCTTGGCGCGAAACTTACTAGAAACGCGCGAAACCGGCATAGCCAGTCCCCGAGTTTCGGGTTAAGATCTTGCTCTTGGCGCGAAACTTACTAGAAACGCGCGAAACCGGCATAGCCAGTCCCCGAGTTTCGGGTTAAGATCTTCGTCCTTTGCTAACATTACTTCCTTCAAATAGAGCACGGCCGACGACCGGAAGGCTCTTTTCGAGGAGCTTCTTTGGGAGCACCGGGACCTTGCTGAGGCACACAACAAGTGCCAAGGTAATTTCTTGCGCCTCCGACATCTTTTACCGGAAGGTTTTCTTTTCTTTGTGATTTACCAGTTTTTCTTATAACAGCTTTCCCGGAAGCCTCCCTTGAGGCCCTCAAGGCCCAGGTTGCCGCACTCCAAGGTACAACTCCTGTCTTTCCGGTTTAACCTGCCTCTTTGTGTTTCATCTGTCTTGTGTTTTGCTAATATCCTCTTTTCCGGCTCTTAGCTGAAAAGGAGCAGCTCATCCGGGATCACCAGAAGGCCTTGGAGGCCCGAGAGGAGATCTCCGAGGAGCTCAAGGATCGAGCTATCCAGGCCGGAGTCCGGCACGCTGAGGAGCTGAAGGCCGCTGAAGCTGCTGCGGAGGCCAGGCTGAACGAAGCGCTGGAGGATGCCGGCAACGCCAATGTGGTGTTGCAGGCCGAGCTGGAAGAGGGCGCCAAAGCGCTGAAAGTAGCCGAGGGCAAAGCCGCAAAAGCGCACAAAGCTGCCGCGGAGGAGGCCACCAGGGCCCAGAAAGCAGCCGAGGGCGAGGTCGCGCGGTTGAAGGCGGAACAGAAGGAGTACGACCTTCTGGTTACGCGGACTGACGCGCTTGCCCTTCGTACGTTTTTCTTTTCTCTTTTCCGGTTTCTGCTTATAAGCTTATTCATTCCGGTATCATATACTTAACTTTCGTTTGTCTTGTAGGGCTCTTTCCGGATTCCCAGGCTCATGCCATAAAGAAGGTTGCGGAGCACCGGGCGCAGCAGGCTGGCGATAACTTGGGTGCACCTTGGGATCCCTATGATCACTTGGTTGCTCTAAACGCGCGGGTCTCGCACATGCGCTCGGTGGACCCTCTGGCCCGGCGAAGTGGTGCCCGACACCTTCTCCCTCATCAGCGACCGCTTGAAAGGTGCCTGCCGGCGGATCCGGGAGTGGCAGTGCTCTGCTGCCCGTGCCGGAGCGGACTCAGCGCTTCGCGTTGCCTGCTCCTGGTATCCGGAGCTGGATTTGGACGCCCTCGTCGGCGTGCGTGAAGGCGCTCCCACTGATCTGGACCCGGTTCTTACCGCTAAGCGGCAGGACCGCGCGTACCACATCGCGGAGTACGCTGAAATGCGCACCTTCATCCCCCCTCCTGAAGATGTCAAGGATTATCTGAGCGAGGAGGAGGAAGATGAAGGCGAGGATGTGCCACCGCAAACTCCCGATGCCGGCGCTGCTCCCCCGGAAGCCCCTGCTGCCTGACTTGTGTTGTGAAAAGATATTACCTGTTCCTGGTTACTTTGTAACAAAACTCGTTAAATTTTACCCCGGTATGCCGGGGTTTATGATGTAAGATAAAACTTATCCTTTTGGTCTGTGGTACAAAATTTTATGCCGGTAAGCTGTACCGGTAACTTATTAAGTTGTGTTTGTCTTAACATATTTGCTTGTTGAGTTGCTTTTTCTTGCACTGCAATGATTTCGAAATTGTTTCCGCATCCAATTGATGCATACTTGGCTCTTTTGCCTTGGCTCTGCCTACCTTCTCTGGGCATTTTTGGCGTATGAGCACAAAGTTCTTTTACCAAGCAAGCATTTTCTTGAACTTAGAAATAACTCGAAATTTTTGAAAAAAACCTGTATAACCGGGGTTAGTTAAATTGTTCCGGATTGTTCTTTCCTGCTCTCTCTTTCCGCAGTTCATGTGCTTATTCCTTACCGGTTTATCTTGCTTGCCATGAAGCCAAGTTATGGACAACAGCAGAGTCGAAGACTCCGGTATGGTCTAGCACACTACTAAACCGGAAAGAAAAAACAGTCAATAGGCAACCGGTCAACAGAAAAAATAGACATGTTTCATGCAAATTAATAAGGGTAGTCCCCGAGAGTCATTCGAGGTTCCGACATCTTTTATTCATAGCAATTAAGGTACAAAAAGGAACTCTTACAGCACCACTTCAAGAGTAGAAAGGATGCAACAAAGCTACATTCCATGGGCGTTTGGTCTCCTCTCCTGACTTGTCCGCCTTTCCTTTCTTCCATTCCTGTGCATCAATCAGGTAATAGGAATCATTGTGGAGAGCCTTGCTCACAATGAAAGGTCCTTCCCACGGAGGGGAAAGCTTGTGCCGGCCTTCAGTGCGCTGCACTAGGCGTAGCACCAGGTCCCCTTCTCGGAACACTCTTGAATTAACCTTCCGGCTATGATAGCGTCTGAGGTTTTGCTGGTAAATGGCTGTTCTTGCCAGAGCTAGTTCTCTTGCTTCTTCTAGCAAGTCCACATCATTTTCTCGGGCCTCCTTTACCTCTTCTTCGGTATAGAGCTGCACCCTTGGGGAATCATGGAGAATGTCGGTTGGTATGACCGCTTCAGCCCCATAAACCATGAAGAATGGCGTGTATCCGGTAGACCGGTTCGGAGTTGTTCTTAGACTCCACAGCACCTATGGTAGCTCATCAATCCAACATCCCGGCGATTTTTCCATTGCATCAATGAGTCTTGGTTTGATACCGGAAAGTACCAAAGCATTTGTTCTTTCAACTTGGCCGTTGCCTTGTGGGTGCGCCACTGAGCACAAATCCAGCCGGATGTTTTTGTCTTCACAAAACCGCTTGAATTCTCCTTGAGCAAAGTTTGAGCCATTGTCAGTTATGATACTGTGCGGGTATCCATACCGCAGAATTACATCTTTTAGGAACTTTACCGCTGTGTGGCCATCACATTTTGCGATAGGCTTCACTTCCAGCCACTTGGTGAACTTATCCACCATTACCAAGATGTGGGTCATGTTTCCCCTTGCGGTTTTAAATGGTCCAACCATGTCTAGGCACCAGACAGCGAATGGCCAAGTTAGCGGTATGGTTTTTAAACCGGATGCTGGGTATGATTTTGCTTGGCGTACCTCTGGCACCCATTGCATTTTCTTACCATATCCTCTGCATTCTCCAAAGCCGTTGGCCAATAGAATCCATGCCGGAACACCTTTGCCACCAGTGCCCTTGACGAGGCGTAGTGTCCGCATTCTCCTCGATGAATTTCCTCAAGCATTTCTTTTCCCTCTTCCGGCTCCACACATCTTTGGAGGACACCGGTAACACTTCTCTTGTATGCCTCACCGTTAATGATAGTGTAAGCTTTGAACCTCCTCTGTATCCTTCTGGACTCATTTTCGTCAACCGGCAAGGTGCCGTTGACCAGGAATTCCTTAATAGGTTTAACCCAAGATGGCGCTTCTCTAACCACAAACACCGGCATGTCTATGTCCATGTTGTCCACGAGTGTTACCTCTGCCGATACGGGTGCCGCAGTCCCCGAGCTTACCGGTGGAGTCCCCGGGTTCGCTGGAGCAGTCCCCGAGTTTCCTTCTTCGATGTCCATTGGCACCACATGTGATTCCGGTACGAAAATTGATTCCGATTCCGGACTTGGTTTGATTGACGGAAGTCTTAAGTGTGCCAAGGCTATTCCGGGGGGAATTTCTTGCCTCGATGAGCCCAGCTTGGATAAAGCATCCGCGGCTTCATTTTCAGCTCGTGGCACATGGTGAAACTCACAGCCTTCGAAGAAGCCGGCAATCTTTTGCACATGAAACCGGTATGAGGCCATGTTGGCATCTTTTGCATCCCAATCTCCGGAACACTGTTGCACCACCAGATCTGAATCGCCGTAGCAAATGATCCGGAGCGCGCTCCGATTTCCTTTGCGACCTTAAGCCCGTGTATCAGAGCTTCGTACTCAGCGACATTGTTTGACGCCCTGAAGTGCACTTGTAGAACATACCGGAGGTGATCTCCTTTAGGTGAGGTGAGCACCACACCGGCACCCAGACCCTCCTTGAGTTTGGATCCGTCAAAGTGCATCTTCCAGTATTCTATCTTGTGATCTGGCGGCTTGTATTGTATCTCCGCCCAATCGACCAAGAAATCAGCTAAAGCTTGCGATTTTATGGCATCTCTTCTTTCATACACCGGTACATATGGTGATAGCTGAATTGCCCATTTTGCAATCCGGCCACTGGCATCCTTGTTACCCATGATATCGGAGATGGGTGCCTCACTCACCACCTTCATGGGGTGTTCCTCAAAGTAATGCTTGAGTTTCGTGGCGGCCATGAACACGCCATAAGTCATCTTTTGGAAGTGTGGGTAGTTCTGCTTTGAGGAGGAGAGCACGTCGCTCAGGTAGTATACCGGCCTCTGGACGGTTTTTTCCTTCCTCTTCTCTTTCCACCACAACCACAACACTAACCACCCGGTTTGTTGCCGCTATATAAAGCAACATAGGTTCTCTTTCTAAGGGCGAGGCCAAGATCGGGGCCGTTACGAGCATGTTCTTCAATTCTTTAAACGCTGCGTCTGCCTGTGTGGTCCGGACGAAAGTATCCGATTTTTTCATCAAAGCATAGAGTGGCAAGGCCTTTTCTCCTAGCCTGCTTATGAACCGGCTTAGTGATGCCAAGCTTCCGGTAAACTTTTGCACATCTTTTAGTTCTCGCGGGATAGTCATTCTTTCTATTGCCCGGATTTTTACCGGATTGACCTCAATGCCCCGGCTTGACACAAGGAAACCAAGCAGCTTGCCGGCAGGGACACCGAATGTGCATTTTGCCGGATTGAGTTTCATCCGGAACCGTCTTAGGTTGTCAAATGTTTGCCGGATGTCATCGATTAAGGTATCTTTTACTTTAGTTTTTATCACAATATCATCCACGTAAACTTGCACATTCTTTCCGACTTGATCAAACAAGCATTTTTGCATACAGCGCTGGTACGTTGCACCAGCGTTGCGCAAACCAAAAGGCATTGTCACATAGTAATAAGCCCCGTGCGGGGTAATGAACGCAGTTTTTATTTGATCTTCCTTTTTCAGAGGGATTTGGTGGAATCCGGAATACGCATCCAGGAAAGACAACAACTCACACCCAGCAGTAGAATCAATCACTTGATCGATTCGGGGCAAAGGGAAAGGATCTCTTGGGCAAGCTTTGTTGAGGTTGGTGTAGTCGATGCACATGCGCCACACCTTCGGAGCTTGTGCCTCCAGGTTCTCATCTTTTTTCTTCTCGACCGTCACCGGATTGGCCAGCCACTCTGTGTGCGTGACCTCCACGATGAAACCGGCAACCAACAGCTTTGTCACTTCTTCTCCAATGATTTTCCTCCTATCTTCTGCGAACCGGCGCAAGGGTTGTCTCACCGGCTTGGCATCCTTCCGGACGTTTAAAGAGTGCTCAGCCAGCTCCCTCGGAACTCCTACCAAGTCATCAGTTGACCAGGCAAAAATGTTCCGATTCTCACGGAGGAAGCTGACGAGCGCGCTTTCCTATGCTTGGTCGAGGCCGGCACCGATACGAACGGTGCGCTCTGGGTAAGCCGGATCCAGCACAATGTCCTTTGTCTCGTTTGTCGGCTTGAATGCCGGTGAGGCCAGGTTTCCACTCATTGCCGCTAAGCTCAACTTTGATGACTGAGCCAGCGCAACAGCAGTTTGCATTCTTTTTTCTTTTCCTCCGCTATCACCAGTGATTCTGCAAGGTTTGATCCGGCGGAAGCGGTTTCCATCGAGACTTTATAGTTTCCCACCACGGTCAAGGGTCCACGAGGTGCCGACATCTTCATCTTGAGGTAAGCCGTATGGGTTGATGCCATGAAAGCTGCCAATGCCGGCCTTCCCAGCAGCGCGTGGTAAGGACTATCCAAGTCCACCACCTCAAACTCAATGTTCTCAACGCGACAATTGTCACGTCCCCCAAACGATACATCCACCCGAACTTTTCCTATCGGGGCGCAAGACAAACCGGGAACGATCCCATGGAAAGTTGTATGAGTTGGCTGCAGCATATTCTCCGTTATGCCCAGCGTACGCATGGTGTGCTTGTACATGATGTTTATGCTGCTGCCGTTGTCTATCAGCACCTTGCTGAATTTTACCCGAGTTTCCGGCCCCTTCATGATTGGGTCCACAACAAGAGCATATCCGCCCGGATTCGGCATGATTTTGGGGTGATCCTTGAACGACCAGGTGATTTCCTGATCTGACCATAGCATGTACTTGGGTACTGCCGGCATCACCGCGTTCACTTCCATGGAACGGCGATGCACGCTCTGCCTGTCATTTGGTTCGGTAACAAAGACAACCATGCACAAATGTGGGTCTTCATAAACATTCCGGCCCAAAGGTGCCGGTGGCGGAGGTTGATCACGATTTTCCCCCACCCGGTTAACTTGCTGGTATTGCTGCCTGTTTGGCTGAGGTTGTACCGGTAGAGCATTTGCTCCAGTAAGCGGTGGTGGTGGTGGTAGTTGTTGTTGGCGCAGCATATCTTGCGGCGGCGGCAACATTGTGGCGCAGCCTTGTCCTTGTGCATCCTTTACTGCCCCTTTTTGCATTAAGTACTTAGTCCAAGAACAATCTTTCGTCAGATGGTTTGACGGGTGATCCGGGTTCGGCGTGTGCCACCGGCAAGGTTGGTCCATGGCGGCTTCCATGGTGTATTTCACAGGCTCTTGCCAATTCTTTTTCTGGCCCCAGGGTTTCTTCTCGACCCATTGCTTCTTAGGACCCGCCCATGGCTGCGATCCGGTTTTCTGTCTCTGACTGCCGCTGGCGTCATAATTTTCTTGCACGGCAGCAACTTGCTGTGGTGCATACCTTCGATCTGGGAAATCTTCCCTTCTTTTGTTGTTCCGGTTGTCCTGGTATTGCTCTTGTCGCTGCTGAGGCGGATTCGACTGCTCCGGCTCAGCTTGCACTGCCGGCTGCATTGGGTCTCCCAACGCATAATTTTCCGCCACACGTATCATTTCCGCCAAGGTTGTTGGCATGCTTCTCTGCAGCTTTTGCCACAAAGGTGATCCTCTCCGGCATCCTTGACTGAACCAAGCAATGGCTTGTGCCTCAATCACTCCTTCACATGTGTTTCTCATTGAGTTCCACCGGGTGAGATAATCCCGGTCTGTTTCTCCTGTACGCTGTTGGCACAGCGCGAGCTGCTGGGGCCGGTTTGGCCTCTTGTAAGTGCTGCTGAAGTTGTTCACAAAGGCTTCCTCAAAATCCAACCATCCGTTAATGCTTCCTGCCGGCAAATTGTTAAGCCAAATCCTCGCAGGACCTACGAGGTAAGACGGTATGATTCTTACCGCCCAACGCCGGTTTACTCCACCACCAGCCACGTAAACAGCTGTGACATAATCTGCCAGCCAGTCTTCCGGCTTGGTCGTACCATCATACGTTCTTGTGTCCCGGGGCAACTGGAAATTGCGCACCGGTGGTTCTTCTCTCATGATCCGTGGGCCAAAACACCTTGGGCCAGGAGGTCCCTCACATTCGACTATTGCGGAAAGATGTACTATGTCCAACCTGTGCCTCGCATCCCGGTCTGGCAAACATCTTTCCCCCAGGCGTTCCCCCAAAGGGTTCCGGTGGACTCTTGTTCGTTCCACCTCGGAGTCTGACTCGTCATATCCTTCCGGTTCCGCGGCTCTTGCCTGCCGGTACCCTGGTGGTGGCATTTCTTCATCGACATATGCCACTCTTGCGGCTCGATAATTTTGCCCGGTTTCATATCTACCGGCATGATTGTTTCCGGCATAGCCTCCCTTGGCGTAGCCCCGATCTGCCCCTTGGCTTTTTCTACCGGCATCATGTTGCCCGGCTTTTTGCTTTCCGGCAAGGACTGGATCATACACAGTCATCTGCCGTGCATTCTTTTCTCTTTCCCTTCTTTTGTCCGGATGGGGGGACGATGCCTGCCCATGGGACTTGCTTCCGACATTCTTTGTTGAACGCGCGGATTTTGAGGCCACTGCCTCGTTCAGCTTAGCTAGCTGTTTAGCATTTTGCTGCTCGATAGTTTTCAACAGCTCTTTTACACGCTCTTGCTGCTTTGCCAACTCGTCTCCGGAAAGCGATTCACATAGTTCTACTACAGCTTTAGCGGCTTTTATAGTTTTATCCGGGCTACTGTACTTAGGCTTTTCTACAATGCTCACAGACACAGATGCACTTTTGCCGGCAAGAACTTCTTTGCGCAAATCCTGATCTAGATTGCGAGCCTTGAGCCGGTTTTCCGGTATCCTAGCGGCATGAGCACTAACAGAAGCAAAGCCATGGGCTGCGTTATACTCACGTAGGGTTAGGTTCAGCTCGCGCTGCGCCCGGATGATGTCGGCGCCACCGGTAAGCAGGGCCTTGCGCGTGGCCTCCAGCTCCTCCTGAGCCTTTGCCGAGTCGATGTTCTGCGCGATGGGCGTGGCCAGCGTGTGCATCGCCGCTTGAAGAGGTGTTGCCGGTGGCGCTGAAGACGCTCCCGCGACGCCTGCGTCACGCTCCAGCGGCGGTTTTGCCGGGCGGGTTGATGCCGCACGTTCATCTCCTTCCTCCACAGCTCCCTTGCCGGTGTTGACCGCACCAGCCATCATGACCTCCACGCTGCCGGCGGCGCGGCCAGCACACAGCCACCTTGGCGGATCCGGCGCCACCAGCACCGGCGAGAGGTGCTGGCGCACAGGAACGGTGCCGAAATAGACGCGGAGGCTGCCGAACTCGATGGTGCGGCCGTTCTGCGGGAACTTACCGCCGTTGGCGAAGCAGCCTGCGTTGTCGTTGATGAAATCCATGTTGTAGATGCGTTGCACGAGCGCGGACACCGTGCGCTCGCCATTGATGTCGAGGATGCCCGCCCGAATATGAACTCCAGCAAGCGCCACTTCATGCCCCACGGTGGGCGCCAACTGTCGTCGTGGTGAACAAACAGATGCCATAGGATGGCTTATCTAGGGGCCGAATGGACGCTAGAGGATTCGGGGGAGGGTTTATGACTAGATGGGATGAACTTCCGGATGGTTTCCTCAAGAACTTGGCCAAGGCCAGAGGTTGAAGAAGAAAGACACAAGGAAGAACTCGCTCTAGATCACTATCTTCATTGATCTCCACAGGTTACAGGTTTGAGCTTACAAGGTTCTCTCTCTATCTTCTGCTATTGTTCCGCGCGTATGAAAGATGCTTTCCCCTCTCCTTATATAGGGGAGAGGGTGGCTTACAAGACAAGAAACCCTAATGGGATCTTTGACTAGACAAACTACTTTTACAAAGATACTTTACAAAGCTACTTTAATCATAGATGACGCCGGGGTCTTCTTTAAACAAGGAGGCTGACGTCCTCCGGCTTCTTTGGCCGTCATCCTCCTCTTTGTCTTCAGGCCTTCGTTTAAAGCCACTTTGCTTAGCTCATCCTTGTCTGCTAGCTCAGGAGAGAATCTTTGACTGGTCCTGCCGACGTGTTCTTTCTTCCGGTCTCCGGCATCCTTTCTATCCGGTCCCGGTATACCCCTCTCTGGGGATACCGGCTTAGCTTACTTAGCCAAATTCCTATCTTTGAGTTCCGGTATAAATATTAAACCGGTATCTTGACGGATAAGACCATCCGGTTTGGCATGCCTTTGGCATACCGGGGGTCATCCCCCCAACAACGTCCTTGACAGATCAAAATACTCTTCTCTCCAACATACTACATCTTTGATAAGATAGAAAATACATAACTTGACAGTTCAAAATAAGGTGCAGAAATGCTCTTCTCTCCTACGCACTACAGCTTTGAAATACTCTTTTTTCTTGTTTGATAAGGAAGATGCTTTGATATGTTCTGGTACATTTGTCCATGAGCAGGAAAAGTGTAGATAGGATGCCTTTCCGTCAAAAGTACATCACTTTCCGTCATCGCTTCCATGGGAACATCACTTGAGCTCATCTATGTCAAGGTAGCCAGCAAGAGTCTGAAATGGATGCATTGAAATACATTTGATATTTTGACTGCACGTCCTTGAAATACCACTATTATCATACTATTGAATGCCCCTAACACATTTGCAAACTGAATAACACATTATGCCATCGGTCCTAGTCTAACACATCTGATATAATGAGATCTGTCCCCTCAAAGTATGATTTACCAAGTCTAACCAAACCATCTTGTTAACTCGTGTGATGCATGTATTCTTTTAGAGGTGTCATTACATACCTTAACTCCCTGAACCCAATGATAATCTGCCTTGTGAAGAAAGTCGATGTTCTTGTTTGAAGGGGACGTGGTCGGTGAGAAGATGGTGCCTCAGGTCATCATGAACACAGATATGGCATGGCCCGGCATGATTTATACTATTGGAGAGAGGGTATAGACGTAAATCACGAGATAATTAACTATATGTTGAAGAAAGGCAAGTAATTTATGTTTATTGGTCCTTTTGATATGCTTCCTTGACAATTTGTTGACTGAATATTTGCTCATTGAATTTATAAACAAAATTTTTGGGTTCAATTAATGAGATTCCTTTAAAAAAATTGATATGCTTCCTTGACAATTTGTTGACTGAATATTTTGCTCATTGAGTTGATATGCTTCCTTTATAAAAAATGCAGGTGTTGGGCTATCGTCATGGTCTGCCGTCTTGGAGAAGGATATGACGAGCGGTCATGTGCCGTCATTAAGAAATCAAATATTTTAGCCTCCGATTGTATGACAGATTGAATGGGATATGGTAAGATGGTTATGTGACAGATTTTATGCCTCCAATTGCGAAATTTGGGTATTGGGCAAAATTTGGCAAGTATATTATGTGGCTTTGTATAAGGATTGTGATTGGCTGGGTGTAGAGCGGAAATTGGGCAAGGGGCGGAATTATGGCAGTCTAATTATGTGGGTTTGTATAAGGAAGGTGATCTTGGAGGTGTCACTTTTGGGGACGTATTGATTGGCAGCGTGACTTATGGAGGTGATTAGGAAGCTACGTATTGATTTTTGCGTGATTTGCTGTTTTGCTGAACTGTGGATTTCCGTGATTCGGGAGAACGAGCGCCAGCAGGTAGCGACGCGGCCCATAATGGCTGGCGAAAGCCCATTCGAGATTACGATAGGGATTAGCGGGATTAGCGATCGTTGACGAACGATGGTGGCAGAAAACGGAGGAAGTTCCTCCTTTTTATATAGTAGAGAAGATGAGACCTCTTCAGTTACGGATTATACGCGCTAATTCGGTCGCACCTGCGACTTAAACCTAGGTGGGCACCGTGAGCTTAAGCCACCAAGCCAGCGCTTAGTTCTCACCGACGGTGTTCCTTATCTGAGTTGATTTTTTTACTTGTATCTATTATTTATTATAAGTACTTTCACTTAATGTTTGTGATGAATTCATAAGACTACTACATATATCTAGTTATCAACACTATACATTAGCAATTGTTGTGCTTGCAGTTTGCTTATCTTTTTTTTTGCGGGAAAAAGAGATATATTAATTAAACAGGAATATTACATTCAGCCCTGACCGCCCCAGCAATCTCTGGCGGATAGTTTTGTAGCCAAACTTCCGTTCTATCCTGCACTTTTCCTAAAGCAGCTAGGGTATGACTAGCACAATTTGCCTCCCTACTGACTTTAGTAATAGCAATCTCTCTTTCCGTGATATTTCCTTTGATTGTCGACACCCGCATGGCGTATCGTGACAGATTTGGAGCGCCACCAACGACCAGCTTAATGGCTTCCGCGCAGTCGGACTCGAGCACTATTGGTTCCGTCGTCAGATGCAGCGCCAAAGCTAAGCCTTCCTCCATGGCCGCGAGCTCTTCCAGGGCGTCTGCACATGCGATCAGCTGCCTGCACGCTGTAAAAATCACAGAACCGTTAGTTCTCCTCAATATCATTCCCGCTCCGGCCCTGCCATCTTGCGAGAAGGCCCCGTCGACATTGAGCTTCACCACTCCTACATCTGGTGGCCTCCATTTTTGCTTGATCTGTGGGCGTTCGTCAGTGCAGCGTTTCTTGCGAAAGCCGCCTTTGCCATCAACAACTTGCTTCCCTTTTTCAACATCAACAGCTGAGTTCTGCTCAATAAGCATCAGTGACTCCACATAGCTCAAAAGGAAACGCTTGGAGGCTTCAACATGTGCTGGCTTTTTGTTGTGTGTGATCTCGTTGTGTACATGCCATATCCGCCATAGTAGCATCAGAAACGAAACCCTTTGATCAACATTCAGTATCTTGAGCGCATGTAAGAACCAGTCAGTGTTATGCTCGAAAAGTACATTCTTGTTTGGCAACTCCCAAACTTCTTCCATTATCTTCCAGAGACCTCGCGCATGTGGGCACTTAACCATGGCATGATACGTGTTCTCATTCTCTGTACCGCAGATCAGGCAGGTAGCAGGTGTGTGCATTCCCCGTCTGTTCATATTGACCTGAGTGGCTAGTCCATTATTTGCAAGCTTCCATGCGAAAATGCGAACCTTCGGCGGCACCGGGCACTGCCAGATTAATTTCCAGTCCGGGCTCTCCCCTCTCGGCCTTTCACTCATAGCTAACCCTCCGTCCACACGGCGCTGTTCCTCGAAAGCTAGGCGGTAGGCACTGCTAACTGTGAACATCCATGTCTTCTCCGGGTGCCAGGCAATGATGTCCCTCTCATTCCTCCTGGAAGTTCTAATCTTCTATCTCTAAATAGATGATCCCATTTCTCTCAACATGCAAGACGTCCACCTCACCAAGCCTTTCTAAGCAATCCTAGCATGCCATGTCGTGCAACTCTGCCACATCAGCAGGCCATGCATTTTCTGGCGTTTGAGCTGCAGGCCATGTACTAATTTAAACATTGATACTCTGGCTTTTATGTGCATCAATGCTAACTATTAATAATGCATCAACCATTCATCTTCCACACAAAATTCTCTGCAGTTTGATGAACCACGTCACCCTTTTGCTTTGGCAACCACGAGCAACTCACCCTTCCGTTGGCAGCCAGCTCCACGGTTCCGTTTCCAAATACTTCTGCATCCAACAATATTGTACCGCCGTCTCCCCTCCCCATACCATACGTTGATTAACACCAAATTAAACACCCCATTATTGTCCCCCGCCCCATTAGTGCAGCATTTATTCCATCGTATATCTCTTCTTCTCTCTAACTCCACCAATTTCCCCCTCTCCGGTTTCTCCGCTCCTTCCCAGGCGTTATTCTCTGCCCCGCGGTTATTTAAGCTCGGTCTGCAGGGCCAAGGACAACACCATCCTCAAGGAGGTGGACGGTGAAGATGCCAATTAGACCAATAATATTGATCTGAACTTCTGACCCCCCATGCTCACAGATTTTTCACGGCCTCGACTTGAAATTGTGTACTACTTAACACAGGGCATGAGTAATCTAATTTCCCATGTTTTCTCTTTCAGTTGTGGCGTTTTCCAGGCCTTATTTCACTTGAAGTGCCGTCGATCTACGAGACCAATCTTCTCATGACAGTCGTGTTATTTCTGGTAAGATTGAATGGTTAATCTCGATTTATTTTCTTGCACTCTTTCTTCGACTTTGCTTCTCAGCACTGTCTACATGAGAATCTGTCTTTTGTGTTGTTGCTGCCACAGATTTTGTAGGTCATATTAGATGTGGGTTGCATGAAAGAGAGATTAACATATAAAATGTTGCAGTCAGATCAGTTTTCTCTTTTAATATTCCACCCGGAGTTTCTTTTCACATATAAAATCTTATAGCTTATTGTGAATCAGGTTGCCTCGGGTGATGATTTTATTCAACTAATCTGCTATATATGCAGGCATTTTGTCCAATTTATGAGTTGCCTTCATTCTTCTTTCATTCTTATGGTGTAACATGCAGTGATAGCTTCTTTGATTCTTCAACTGTCCAGGCTCACCGCCACAGAGAGAGACGGTCATTCAGTTTTATCCGCAAGGACACCTGCGCTCCTTTAGTATGATATATATTATCAAGCCATAACATAGATCGGATCCAAAATTAATTTTAGTACAACAAGAATTGAGTTTGGACTTTGGAATCATGATATGCAGATTGGTGTGTTTCTTCTTTGCAATGAAAGATGAAACATTGGGTTTGGAGGTTCTTGAGGTGTGTTGGAAGTTGGAACTAAGACTGCTGTTGCGCGATTTGATCATAAACAAATGCCCATCTCTGAACTTTATCGCGCCACTATATATGATAATTTTTTTGATGTGTGGACTCTGATTATCAGATAAAGCTACGAAAGAGTGATTCCCCATTTTTCCAGGTTTAATTCTGCACTTTGTAGTAGTTGATCATATACCCATTTTTAAAACTTGTGACATAAGATTTTCCTTCCCAGCCAGGACGACTCCAAATTTGTAATTATCAGGACAAAGTAAAATTTTATTGGATTATTACAATGCACATTATCATTTTAAAGACGATATATACTACAATGATTATGCCATGATTTATACTAATGGTCCAATATAATAGGTACCTTGGTATGTAATACAGAATATGTGTACCTTTTACTCAGTTATTCACTATCTTCATAGGCATGTCAAGTGCACAAAAAAATATATATATGCAAGTCATTTCAAAGATTATTTTCTGCTATTTCACAGTATATTATTTTTACCTTATCCAGTTACTGAGCTCTTTCTTATTAGTCTGTTACCCGTGTTCCATAGTGATCATACCTGCTAAAATGCCAGAATAGCATTCAACATTTCTTCTTTCTGTGAGCTGGCTGTCTGAGAAACGATCCAATTAAATACGCACACAACATGCTCTGGTTGTAGATTCACCCTGTGGCACTATATTTGTACCAGCTTTGGGTTACTTTTTGTGCAGCATTCAACATATCTTTCTTTTTGTGAGCTTGCTGTTTGAGAAACAATCCAATTAAATACACTGCATGTTCTGCTTACAGATCCTCTTAAACACCACAAGAATGTACCGTTCATACAGATTCACCCACTTATTAGTAGTGTGTTCATTCAGATTAGGCCAACGAGGGTGTTACGTATGAAGTCTCGCCTCATTTCACATCTACTTCGAACTGTGCCGAGTGAATTCGGAGGACACTTAGGTTGTGCCCTTTGTGACACTTCGTTCATGATCAAATATTGGTGCCATGAGATGAGTATATATAAATTTTCCGCAGCAACGCGCGGGGTATCATCTAGTTTTCAAAATGTCTTGTACATGATCAATAGGCAAGAACCACCGTTGTAATAGTTGTTCATTACATGTGCCATCAGGGTTTAAAAAATCTGAGACCCACCGCAGTCTGCAGCGTCCTTGTCAGGTGATCGGCAAGAGGTAGGTGTCCCTGGGGATCCAAGGCTGCCGCCAAGCACGGACCTCCGCTCCATTCCCAATGCGCCAGATAGTACCCATCTTTAAAAGTTCCAGGCCGTACTCAAGAGCTCGCCACGTAGTAGAGGCATTGCCAGAGTAGACAGTGTCTGTAAGGAGGCCTTGCGGGAAGTACTTGGCTTTGAGGACCTGTGCACACAAGGTGTCTGGTTGTTGCAACAACCGCCATGCCTGTTTAGCTAACAAGGCTTGGTTAAACAAGCGCATATCCTTAAACCCCAAGCCCCCTTGATCCTTCGGTCTCATCATGCTATCCCATGAGATCCAATGGGTTTTCCTCTTTCCCTTCTCCGAACCATCAGCGACAAAAAGAAATAAGAAGGGGATAGGGAATCACCTTGTCGAAGACCTCGAGAAGGGGAAAACGAATCCAGAAGGGTTCCATTGAATTTTACGGAGTAACTCACAGTGGTGACGCATGACATTATCCAGTTCACCCATCTGTGAGAAAAACCCAATATTTCCATCGCTTTCCTGAGAAAACCCCAGTCCACCCTGTCATATGCTTTTGACAAATCCAGTTTGTAGGCACAGAAATTAGTCTCTTCTTTCTTGTTATGTTCAATAACGTGCAGACACTCAAAGGCCACCAAAGCATTGTCGGTGATTAGTCGACCAGGTACGAACGCACTCTGATTAACTGAAATAATATCTCCCAGAATTAGCCTTAGACGGTTAACCAAGCACTTGGCGATGACCTTATACAGTACAGAACATAAGCTAATAGGCCGGAAGTCCTTGAGTGTCTCCGGCTGGTCAATTTTCGGTATCAGTACAATGGCTGTGTCATTAACACCCTCTGGCATGTTCCCTGTAAGAAAGAACAGCCTCACTGCGTTTACCACTTCAGCCTTCAAGGTATCCCAGTTTCTTTGATAGAAACGTGCAGGGAATCCATCTATTCCTGGGGCCTTAGGGGTCCTATCTGGAACAATGCATCAGCAATCTCTACTTCTGAGAATTCCTTGCACAACTTTTCATTCATATCCTCTATCACCCGTGCCTGCATTAAATTAAGGAGCTCATCAAAATTTAGGTTAGGGTCACGGGTAAAGAGCTCCTTGAAATAGGAGGTTGCCATTCTCTCCATATCCATTGGAACATCCCTCCAAACATTATTTGCGTCCTTAAGTCTCTTGATTTTATTCTTCTGTGCCCTCCACACCGCCTTTTGATGGAAATATTTGGTGTTGCGGTCACCTTCCTTAAGCCAATTAATCCTCGATCTTTGCATCCAAAGCATCTCCTCCCTGTACATCAACTCATTCATCTGATCAGAGACTCTTCGAATGGCGTCTCGGTCATTGCCACTCTGCATTAGTGTCTCAAGCTGCTTCCTACATTTGTCAAGTTCAGAGAGGAGATTACCAAACTTTTTTCGGCTCCAATTCTGCAGTACTTGCATGACACTGTCGAGGCCTTTGTGCACCCTTTGAAGGTCATTCTTAGCCCCTGCCTCCTCCCAGGTTGTAGCAATAAGTTCTAGAAGTTCGGCTGCCCTTTCCCACCACACTTCATAATGGCGTCTAGGCTTCCTCACAGCCTCTCTCTGTTCCTGCAACAAACGGACTAGAACAGGAGAATGGTCAGATACTGGTGAAATAAGATGCTCAACAGCAGAATCACTAAACATATCAAGCCATTCCGCAGTGGCCACCGCACGGTCCAGCCGGACCCGGACATTAGCGCACCCCTTCCGCTTATTATCATATGTGTACGGGACCCCTGTAAAGCCAAGATCAACCAGGTTACACACAGCCAGAGTTTCCTGGAACACGGCCATTTGACCTTCTACCCGCGGTGTACAAGAGAGATGCTCTTGTTGCCAAAGGGCTTCATTGAAATCCCCCATTACTAGCCACGGCAGGTCTGAATTAGCCTTAAGGTTTTTTAGAGAGTCCCACATCCGTTGTCGGTTCTCGACTCGGGGTTCCCCATAGACACAGGTAAGGCGCCATTGGGGTGCATTTGGAGCCTCACGAATATAAGCATCAATATATCTTTCATTAACAGCTTGAACCTCGACACAAAGACTCTCATGCCAAAAAAGAGCTTGACCACCACTAGGACCATCACTACTAAAACCCTCAAAACCTTTAAGACCTAAACGAAAACGAAGACGCCTAACTTTATCTTTATTCTGCCTAGTTTCACACAAGAAAATTAAACGAAGACTAAAAGACTTTGAGAACTGAACAATCTCACTAACTGTCGGAGCGTTCCCGGCTCCCCGACAGTTAAAACTCATGCAATTCATTGTAACTGACGGGGCGCCACACTCGGCCCCGTCAGCTTGCCGGCAGCCCCTGGGCCGGTCGCTTCCTCATCATCATCTCCACCTTTCCTCTCCTCTAGCAGTAGCGTACTTCTCTCCCTGTCTTGGTTCGGCCTCTTTTCTGCACCCCCCTTTTGGCGTCTTTTCTGGTGACAGCTTGGCGAGGTTACTACCGAACAGCACCACCTTCTCATTAGTCTCCTCCACCGACCGCTTCCGCGGTGTTTGATCCACCGCTGGCATCACTTCATCTGAATCGCCAAAGGAGACTATCATCGAGCTCAGCCCGCGTAGCGCCGGGATCATGTCAGATGAGGATGGTGAGATTGGTACTCTCCCCAGCCCAGGGAACTATGGTACAATTTTCCTTCCACTAGTCTTCTTGCATCGTTTTGGCACCGTGTCATGCCCTACCGCTTTCACAGCCGCCAGCCTCAACTCCACGTCCACAGGTTGGTTCTCTACTGGCACCAACCTGCTCCGACAGTTCCTGGTTCACCTCTTCAAGTCCCGCCGCCGCCGCCTCGTCGAAACCATCATGCACCCCCACTTGAATTGGAGGCTCAGCTTGCAGCGACATTTGGTTCGATTGCGTCTCATGATCGTGTTGCCTGAAAGATTTACGAGACTCCGCACTGCCAAAGCTGTTGAAACTTAAGTTCCTTCGAGTCGCCGGGTGGCCATTAGCATGTATATAGTAGGAGCGGTGCTCATACTTTTTGTACGGGCTGCACCGCAGCTCATATGCTTCATAGTCGAGGGAAGGTATACCTCGCCTCTTCTTCTCACATTCAAACTTGCGGTGGCCCATGAACCCGCAGTGGGAGCAGTAGTATGGCACTCTTTCATATTTCAGCTTATACACCTTGAAAGAACTTGGCTGCCCTGTAATACCAGTAGTAATCTGAGTTTGGAGCCGCCGGTTATACGGCAATTTGATGACCCAAAAGTATAGGGGGTGTATCGTAGTACTTTCGATAAATAAGAGTGTCGAACCCAACGAGGAGTAGAAGGTGTTGACAAGCAGTTTCGATGAAGGATTCACTGTAAATGCTCACAGACAAGTTTTCAGGAGGTTTTGATATAGCAGATAAATAAAATACAAGTAAGTAAAATGCGAGAATAATAATTGCAGCAAGTGGCCCAATTCTTTTTAGCACAAAAGACAAGCCGGTTTGTTTACTTATGATGACCTAACGTTCTTGAGGACACACGGGAATTTAGTCTAGTGGTTTCTCTTCATATAGTTGATTAATCTTCATTGTTTTGATAAGTGTTGTGTGGGTGAACCTATGTTAATGCACTGCCCTTCCTAGGACTAATACATACTTGTGATTAAATCCCTTGCAAGCATCCGCAAATACAAGAAAGTAATTAAGATAAATCTAACCACAGCCTTAAACTCTGAGATCCTGCTATCCCTCATGCATCGATATACCAACGGGGGTTCGAGTTGCTCGTCACTCCGGCAACCCCACAATTAGCAAACGAATACAAGATGCATTCCCCTAGGCCCATAAAGGTGAAGTGTCATGTAGTCGATGTTCACATGACACCATGATACATCTCCAACGTATCTATAATTTCTTATGTTCCATGCTAGTTTTATGACAATACCTACATGTTTTGTTCACACTTTTTGATGTTTTGATGCATTTTCCGGCACTAACCTATTAACAAGATGCCGCAGTGCCAGTTCCTGTTTTCTGCTGTTTTTGGTTTCAGAAATCCTACACAGGAAATATTCTCGGAATTGGACGAAACAAAAGCCCACAGTCTTATTTTGCACGGAAGGTTCCAGAGCACCGAAGGAGATACGGAGAGGGGCCACGAGGCGGCCACACCACGTGGCGGCGTGGCCAGGAAGGGGGGCACGCCGCCCTATGGGGTGGGCCCCTCGGGTGCCCCCTGCGCTGCCCCTTCGCCTACTTAATCCCTCCGTCGCGAAAACCCTAGTACCGAGAGCCACGATACGGAAAAAGTTACTGAGACGCCGCCGCCGCCAATCCCATCTCGGGGGATTCAGGAGATCGCCTCCGGCACCCTGCCGGAGAGGGGAATCATCACCGGAGGGCTCTACATCACCATGCCCGCCTCCGGAGTGATGCGTGAGTAGTTCATCCTTGGACTATGGGTCCATAGCAGTAGCTAGATGGTTACCTTCTCCTCTTGTGCTATCATGTTTAGATCTTGTGAGCTGCCTAACATGATCAAGATTATCTATTTGTAATGCTACATGTTGTGTTTGGTGGGATCCGATGAATATTGAATACTATGTCAAGTTGATTATTGATCTATCATATATGTGCTATTTATGTTCTTGCATGCTCTTCGTTGCTATTAGAGGCTCTGGCCAAGTTGATACTTGTAACTCCAAGAGGGAGTATTTATGCTCGATAGTGGGTTCATGCCTCCATTGAATCTGGGACAGTGACAGAAAGTTCTAAGGTTGTGGATGTGCTGTTGCCATTTGTGTTGATTACATTACGCACCATACATAATGCAATTGTCTGTTGTTTGCAACTTAATACTGGAGGGGGTGCGGATGCTAACCTGAAGGTGGACTTTTTAGGCATAGATGCATGCTGGATGGCGGTCTATGTTCTTTGTCGTAATGCCCTGATTAAATCTCATAGTAGTCATCATGATATGTGTATGAATCTCTATTTGTCAATTGCCCACCTGTAATTTGTTCACCCAGCATGCTATTATCTTATTGGAGAGACACCACCAGTGAACTGTGGACCCCGGTCCATTCTTTTACATCTAAAATACAATCTACTGCAATCTCTGTTCTCTGTTGTTCTTCGCAAACAAACATCATTTTCCACACCATACGTTTAATCCTTTGTTTTCAGCAAGCCGGTGAGATTGACAACCTCACTGTTAAATTGGGGCAAAGTATCTTGATTGTGTTGTGCAGGTTCCACGTTGACGCCGGAATCACTGGTGTTGCGCCGCACTACACTCCTCCACCAACAACCTTCACGTGGCCTTCATCTCCTACTGGTTCGATAAACCTTGGTTTCTTACTGAGGGAAAACTTGTTGCTGTGCTCATCATACCTACCTCTTGGGGTTCCCAACGGACGTGTGCTTTACCGTCACAAGGAAGTTGTTGCCTCCCAGCCAGCACACCACTAGAAGAATAACACCACAACTTAAATATGAAACCATTAAATATTACTCAACATAGTTCACTACTAACATTTAGACTTCACCCATGTCCTCAAGAACTAAACGAACTACTCACAAGACATCATATGGGTGATGATCAGATGTGATATGATGATGGATAACAATCTGAACATAAACCTTGATTCAACGGTTTCACTCAATAGCATCAATAACAAGGACTAATCAACATCGGGAGAGTTTCCCCTATGAAATACTCAAGATTCAACCCTAGATGTTACAGCGGAGACGAGGTGCAGCGGTGGAGATGACGGTGTCGGTGGCGGAGATGATGATGATGATCCCAATGAAGTCCAGCTCGATGACGGTGACGATGGCGACGATTTCCCCCCTCCGAGAGGGAATTTCCCCGACAGATTTCTGCTTGCCGGAGAGCTCTTTTCTCTCTGGTGTTTTCCGCCTCGAGGAGGCGGCGGTGACTATCCTCGATGATCCCCCGCACCTTAGGGTTTCTGGGAGATGAAGTACGCGAAAGGGCGATGGCCGAGGGGGTCGTGGGCCCCCTCCCCACATGGCGGCGCGCCGGCATTGGTGGCCGCGCTGGCCCATGGGGAGGGCCCATGGCGGCCCTCCTCGGCCTCCCCTTTTGGCTGTCTCCGTCATCTGGAAAAATAGGAGCTTCGGTATATTTTCCGTCAATTGTTGATCTTCAGAAATATTGTATCCTGACGGTGCTTTTTCCAGCAGAATTCTGACTCCGGTGAGTAATTCTCCAATAATCATGAAACATGCAAAATAGGTGAAATAACATAAGTATCATCTCTAAATATGAAATATACCGATGAATAACAGCAAATTATGATATAAAATAGTGATGCAAAATGGACGTATCACAATTCTACCCGGACTCGCAGGAATTCATTCATATCCTTCTCGCTTGTGGGTGCATCCACTTCCAACGCCCTTCCCAACATGTTGCCATACTTCATGCCCGGTTCCTTCTTCTGCTTGCCCCACGGCACATTATACACTCGTACCTAGATTGGCACCGAGTCTAGGATCATCTCTGATGGCTGCAGCTCATCTTCTACAGCCTTCACCAACATCGCATTCCTATTGAAAATCCACGGCCCTCCACGTATAACAAAGTCAAAATCCCCCTGCGAGAACAACATGATCATGTAGTAATTCTTCTGTAGTTCAGTGTATCTGATCATTGTGCGCAGTCGCCAGACTCCCTTGAAGTATGCAAACATATCATGGGTACAAGGCCTTTGTTGTGCCCGATATCGAGCAAGGATCTTCCACTCCGTGCGTGGTCCCTTCTCCATTGGCGGTTCATCCTCATCAAGCTCCAGGAACACATCATCGTCCATGTCCATCGTGCCTCCAAGCTGCTCCCCTGCACTCTGCCATAGACCCGGTTCTTCACCGCCGCCATGGCTATCATCCCAGTTCCCGTCAGCGCCGTCGTCTGGTTCCACATCAGGACCCCCCGATCGGTCACGCAGCAGGCCTAAATGACCGTCGCCAAGCAGCTTCGGGTGGGCAGATCCCTCACCGGGTTCCCCATAATCGCCCCACTGCCCGGCGGCATCATCAGTAGTCCCGCCGGTGTTCCTACAGGGTTCCGACGACTCATGATCGCTTCCCTGTCAATCCTCTTCCTTGGTTTGCGATCAGATCCAACCAGCAGATCACCGGCCTTTCCTTCCGCCTTCTTCCCCTCTTCCGTTGGATCCATGGCCAGACTTGCAAGGTCTGCGCGAGGCTGATACGTCTCCAACGTATCGATAATTTCTTATGTTCCATGCTACTTTATTGATGATACCTACATGTTTTATGCACATTATATGTCATATTTATGCATTTTCTGGAACTAACCTATTAACAAGATGCCGAAGAGCCAGTTGCTGTTTTCTGCTGTTTTTGGTTTCAGAAATCCTAGTAAAGAAATATTCTCGGAATTGGACGAATCTTTCGCCCAGGGTCCTATTTTTGCACGAAGCTTCCAGAAGACCGAAGACCTAACGAAGTGGGGCCACGAGGCGGCCAGGAGGGAGGCCGGCGCGGCCCGGGCCCTGGCCGCGCCGACCTGCCCCCGGGCCCCTCGTGTGGCCCCTCGCGTTGACCCTCCGCCTACTTAAAGCTTCCGTCGCGAAACCCCCGGTACCGAGAGCCACGATACGGAAAACCTTACGAGAGACGCCGCCGCCGCGAATCCCATCTCGGGGGATTCTGGAGATCGCCTCCGGCACCCTGCCGGAGAGGGGATTCATCTCCCGGAGGACTCTACACCGCCATGGTCGCCTCCGGAGTGATGAGTGAGTAGTTCACCCCTGGACCATGGGTCCATAGCAGTAGCTAGATGGTCGTCTTCTCCTTGTTGAGCTTCATTGTTAGATCTTGTGAGCTGCTAACATGATCAAGATCATCTATATGTAATTCTATATGTTGTGTTTGTCGGGATCCGATGGATAGTGAGTACTATGATTATGGTGATTATCAATCTATTGTTCATGTGTTGTTTATGATCTTGCATGCTCTCCGTTACTAGTAGAGGCTCTGGCCAAGTTTTTACTCTTAACTCCAAGAGGGAGTATTTATGCTCGATAGTGGGTTCATGCCTGCATTTACACCAGGACGAGTGACGAAAGTTCTAAGGTTGTGTTGTGCTTGTTGCCACTAGGGATAAAACATTGATGCTATGTCTAAGGATGTAGTTGTTGATTACATTACGCACCATACTTAATGCAATTGTCTGTTGCTTTGCAACTTAATACTTGGAGGGGTTCGGACGATAACTCGAAGGTGGACTTTTTAGGCATAGATGCGGTTGGATGGCGGTCTATGTACTTTGTCGTAATGCCCAATTAAATCTCACTATATTTACCATGTCATGTATATGCATTGTTATGCCTTTCTCTATTTGTCAATTGCCCGACTGTAATTTGTTCACCCAACATGCTTTTATCTTATGGGAGAGACACCTCTAGTGAACTGTGGACCCCGGTCCTATTCTTTACATAGCATACAATCTACTTGTTTTACTGTTTTCTTTGCAAACATCTTCCACTCGATACGTTTAATCCTTTGTTACAGCAAGCCGGTGAGATTGACAACCTCAATGTTTCGTTGGGGCAAAGTACTTTGGTTGTGTTGTGCAGGTTCCTAGTTGGCGCCGGAATCCCCGGTGTTGCGCCGCATCACATTTCGCGACCATCAACCTTCAACGTGCTTCTTGGCTCCTACTGGTTCGATTAAACCTTGGTTTCTTTCGAGGGAAAACTTGCTACTGTGCGCATCATACCTTCCTCTTGGGGTTTCCCAACGAACGTGTGAGTTACACGCCATCAAGCATAATTTTCTCGGCGCCGTTGCCGGGGAGATCAAGACACGCTGCAAGGGGAGTCTCCACTTCTCAATCTCTTTACTTTGTTTTTGTCTTGCTTTATTTTATTTACTACTTTGTTTGCTGCACTAAATCAAAATACAAAAAAATTAGTTGCTAGTTTTACTATATTTACTGTCTTGCTCTCTATATCAAAAACACAAAAAAATTAGTTACTTGCATTTACTTTATCTAGTTTGCTTTATTGTCCTGCACTCTATATTTAAAATACAAAAAAAATTAGTTACTTTTATTACCATGTCTAGCTCTGAACCTGTTACTTCTTCACCTGAGGACTTAGTCTTTACTTTCAAACAAGGGGATGAGGAGAGTTTTAAGGATGCTTGGTCTAGAATTTTTACTTCTTATCGTAAAACTGAACCTCAAATGACTCTAAGTTTGCTCCTTAGTAATTTTTATTTTGGTCTTATGGTTCGCTATAGATATGCTTTGGACACTTTAGTAGGAGGAGATTTCCTTCATTGTAATGGGGATCAAGCTTTTAATGCCATAAAGAAATTGGTTGCATCACATGATTCAGCTAATAACTTTGATTCAGCCCTTATTAGCATTTATAATAGATTGAACAATCTCGAGATAAGTACATCTCGCTTAAATGACAATTATCACTATGTTCGTAATCGTCTTGAACAAGTCTTAGAGAATCCTAAACCTTCATCATGGGACCCTTCTGTTAAAATTGTTATCGGTGATCGAACTCTTCATGCCTACTGTGATATTATGTATGAATTTTGCCTTATGCCTGAAAACATTTATAAATCTTTGAAACTTTGGGGAGTCGATGAAGGGGGAGAAGAAATAGCTCTCATTGATAACTCTATTATAATTCCTAAGGGAATAGCTGCAGGTGTGCATACAACCATTCATGGAAGAACAATATCCATTGATTATCTTATTATTGAAACAGGAAAAATCATACTCGGAAGATCCCTGCTGAAACTATTGGGAGCAGTCATTGATGTGGGAGAAGGCACGCTAAAATTCACCTCTATACCAGGGGGAAATCATATATTTCCTAAACCAAAAGGAAAGAAAAACAATAAGAAAGGTAAGGGTGAAGCCCAAGGTAAGGTTGGCACACCGTCTCTCGATGTTACTTGATTTGCACTTTCTGCGCCTAGCTGAAAGGCGTTAAAGAAAAGCGCTTATGGGAGACAACCCATGTTTTTACCTACAGCAATTTTTTGTTTTATTGAGTCTTGGAAGTTGTTTACTACTGTAGCAACCTCTCCTTATCATGTTTTTGTGCCAAGTAAAGTTTCTATGTCAAAGTTGATGTTATATTTGGGATCGCTGCGCAGAAACAGCATTGCTGTCTGTCACGAATCTGGGCACAGTCCTCTGTAGAAAATTCGAAAAAATCTGCCAATTTACGAGCGTGATCCTCAGATATGTACGCAACTTTCATTAGTTTTGAGTTTTTCCATTTGAGCAAGTCTGGTGCCATCTTAAAATTCGTCTTTACGGACTGTTCTGTTTTTGACAGATTCTGCCTTTTATTTCGCATTGCCTCTTTTGCTATGTTGGATTTATTTCTTTGATCCATTAATGTCCAGTAGCATTATGCAATGTCCAGAAGTGAAAATAATGATTGTGTCACCTCTGAATGTGTGAATTATTAATGATGCACTAACCCTCTAATGAGTTTGCTTGAAGTTTGGTGTGAAGGAAGTTTTCAAGGGTCAAGAGAGGAGAATGATATACTATGATCAAGAGGAGTGAAAGCTCTAAGCTTGGGGATGCCCCCGTGGTTCACCCCTGCATATTTTAAGAAGACTCAAGCATCTAAGCTTGGGGATGCCCAAGGCATCCCCTTCTTCATCGACAACATCATCAGGTTCCTCCCCTGAAACTATATTTTTATTCAATCACATCTTGTATTCTTTGCTTGGAGCGTCGGTTTGTTTTCGTTTTTGTTTTTGTTTGAATAAGATGGATCCTAGCATTCACTTTGTGGGAGAGAGACACGCTCCGCTGTTGCATATGGACACATGTGTCCTTAGGCTTTACTCATAATGTTCATGGCGAAGTTTCTTCTTCGTTAAATTGTTATATGGTTGGAATTGGAAAATGCTACATGTAGTAATTCTAAAATGTTTTGGATAATGTGATACTTGGTAATTGTTGTGCTCATGATTAAGCTCTTGCATCATATGCTTTGCACCCATTAATGAAGAAATACATAGAGCTTGCTAAAATTTGATTTGCATATTTGGTTTCTCTAAGGTCTAGATAATATCTAGTATTGAGTTTTGAACAACAAGGAAGACAGTGTAGAGTCTTATAATGTTTACAATATGTCTTTTATGTGAGTTTTGCTGCACTTGTTCATCCTTGAGTTTGCTTCAAATAAACCTTGCTAGCCTAAACCTTGTATCGAGAGGGAATACTTCTCATGCATCCAAAATCCTTGAGCCAACTAATATGCCATTTGTGTCCACCATACCTACCTACTACATGGTATTTCTCCGCCATTCCAAAGTAAATTGCTTGAGTGCTACCTTTAAAATTCCATCATTCACCTATGCAATATATAGCTCATGGGACAAAATAGCCTTAAAAACTATTGTAGTATTGAATATGTACTTATGCACTTTATATTTTATTAAGTTGCTTGTTGTGCGATAACCATGCTTCTGGGGAACGCCATCAACTATTGTTGAATATCATGTGAGTTGCTATGCATGTCCGTCTAGTCTGAAGGTCTATCATTTTAGTGGTTGGAGCATGCAAAATTGTTAGAGAAGAACATTGGGCCGCTAACTAAAGCCATGAACCATGGTTGAAGTTTCAGTTTTGGACATATATCCTCAATCTCATATGAGAATAATAACTTTGCTACATGCTTATGCATTTAAGAGGAGTCCATTATCTGTTGTCCATGTTGTCCCGGTATGGATGTCTAAGTTGAGAATAATCAAAAGCGAGAAATCCGAAATGCGAGCATTCTCCTTAGACCTTTGTACAGGCGGCATGGAGGTACCCCTTTGTGACACTTGGTTGAAACATGGCATGCAAAGATCCGGTAGTCCAAGTTAAGTAGGACGAGGTGCGGGCACTATTAGTATACTATGCATGAGGCTTGCAACTTGTAAGATATAATTTTCATAACTCATATGCTTTATTACTACCGTTGACAAAATTGTTTCATGTTTTCAAAATAAAAGCTCTAGCACAAATACAGCAATCGATGCTTTCCTCGTTGAAGGACCATTCTTTTACTTTTATTGTTGAGTCAGTTTACCTATCTCCCTCCACCTTAAGAAGCAAACACTTGTGTGAACTGTGCATTGATTCCTACATACTTGCATATTGCACTTGTTATATTACTTTATGTTGACAATATCCATGAGATATACATGTTACAAGTTGAAAGCAACAGCTGAAACTTAATCTTCCTATGTGTTGCTTCAACACCTTTACTTTGATTTATTGCTTTATGAGTTAACTTTTATGCAAGACTTATTGATGCTTGTCTTGAAGTACTATTCATGAAAAGTCTTTGTCATATGATTCACTTGTTTACTCATGTCATTACCTTTGCTTTGATCGCTGCATTCATTACATATGATTACAAATAGTATGATCAAGATTATGATGGCATGTCACTTCAGAAATTATCTTTGTTATCGTTTTACCTGCTCGGGACGAGCAGAACTAAGCTTGGGGATGCTGATACGTCTCCAACGTATCGATAATTTCTTATGTTCCATGCTACTTTATTGATGATACCTACATGTTTTATGCACATTATATGTCATATTTATGCATTTTCTGGAACTAACCTATTAACAAGATGCCGAAGAGCCGATTGCTTGTTTTCTGCTGTTTTTGGTTTCAGAAATCCTAGTAAAGAAATATTCTCGGAATTGGACGAAACTTTCGCCCGGGGTCCTATTTTTGCACGAAGCTTCCGGAAGACCGAAGACCTAACGAAGTGGGGCCACGAGGCGGCCAGGAGGGAGGCCGGCGCGGCCCAAGCCCTGGCCGCGCCGACCTGCCCCCTGGGCCCCTCGTGTGGCCCCTCGCGTTGACCCTCCGCCTACTTAAAGCTTCCGTCGCGAAACCCCCAGTACCGAGAGCCACGATACGGAAAACCTTACTGAGACGCCGCCGCCGCGAATCCCATCTCGGGGGATTCAGGAGATCGCCTCCGGCACCCTGCCGGAGAGGGGATTCATCTCCCGGAGGACTCTACACCGCCATGGTCGCCTCCGGAGTGATGAGTGAGTAGTTCACCCCTGGACCATGGGTCCATAGCAGTAGCTAGATGGTCGTCTTCTCCTTGTTGAGCTTCATTGTTAGATCTTGTGAGCTGCTAACATGATCAAGATCATCTATATGTAATTCTATATGTTGTGTTTGTCGGGATCCGATGGATAGTGAGTACTATGATTATGGTGATTATCAATCTATTGTTCATGTGTTGTTTATGATCTTGCATGCTCTCCGTTACTAGTAGAGGCTCTGGCCAAGTTTTTACTCTTAACTCCAAGAGGGAGTATTTATGCTCGATAGTGGGTTCATGCCTGCATTTACACCTGGGACAAGTGACAGAAAGTTCTAAGGTTGTGTTGTGCTGTTGCCACTAGGGATAAAACATTGATGCTATGTCTAAGGATGTAGTTGTTGATTACATTACGCACCATACTTAATGCAATTGTCTGTTGCTTTGCAACTTAATACTGGAGGGGGTTCGGACGATAACCTGAAGGTGGACTTTTTAGGCATAGATGCGGTTGGATGGCGGTCTATGTACTTTGTCGTAATGCCCAATTAAATCTCACTATATTTACCATGTCATGTATATGCATTGTTATGCCTTTGTCTATTTGTCAATTGCCCGACTGTAATTTGTTCACCCAACATGCTTTTATCTTATGGGAGAGACACCTCTAGTGAACTGTGGACCCCGGTCCTATTCTTTACATAGCATACAATCTACTTGTTTTACTGTTTTCTTTGCAAACATCTTCCACTCGATACGTTTAATCCTTTGTTACAGCAAGCCGGTGAGATTGACAACCTCACTGTTTCGTTGGGGCAAAGTACTTTGGTTGTGTTGTGCAGGTTCCTAGTTGGCGCCGGAATCCCTGGTGTTGCGCCGCATCACATTTCGCGACCATCAACCTTCAACGTGCTTCTTGGCTCCTACTGGTTCGATTAAACCTTGGTTTCTTTCTGAGGGAAAACTTGCTACTGTGCGCATCATACCTTCCTCTTGGGGTTTCCCAACGAACGTGTGAGTTACACGCCATCAGAGGCTGCACCTTGGATGTCGCCGATCCCTCTTCGATCTCAGATTTTTGATGGTTTAGGGTTACACTTACCGAGGGTTTTATGGGATGCCCCACCGTCGTGACTCCATCGTGCTGGGGAAGGACTCCCCCCGATCCATCTTGTCCACGTCGTACTCGTCGCGAATACTACAGAGGCGCTCGCTTGCGGCGCTCCGACGGACTCTCGTACAGGGGTGGCGGCGGGGGGACTTGGTCGCCCATATCGCCAGACCTACCCGAGACAGAGTTGACTTTTTTACATGCTGACTTTGAGCTATGCTCTAAACACTTTGTATACGAATCCTTGCAGTTTGCTTATCATCAGGATGTATATGCAGTAATGCACACGATATGTGTTTCCCACTTTTTCTGAAACGAAATAGAAATGTTCACACCATTTGTGGCAAAATAATGTAACACATTTAAACGAATTGGCAACGAATGGTTAGTTTCCTTGGTTCTTTTATTTGTAGAGATTAGTTTCATAGGTATTAGCTCACACCAATGAAATAACCAAAGCTAAAATGAGCTTCACGTACACATTGTTAAGGAAGATTGCCGTTTCACGGTTTGGCAAGGATGAGTGCCACATCCTTGTCCTTCGTGCTTTCTGATTTGTGTTTATAATAATAGACTTGATGGAACCAAAAGTGCTTTTTTAGTTGATATGGTTTCCCTATTGTGTCTTTGTTCCGACCACAAAGTGTGTGTTCTTTGAACCTGAACCTTGCTAATGTTTCCCCTAGTATAACGAATATAACCGCTCGCCTCTCGGGTTGTCTCTAGGGCGACTTTAGAGGCCACCCGCCGTCACCCACAAAACTCTCCCCACCGCAGCTCTCTTCACCCTGCCGCCTCTGGAGGAGGCCTCCGGCAGACGGTGGCGGTGGGGTGCCCGCTTTTTCTTCTAGCCCTTCTTTGGATCCTAGCGATTTCCTCCGCCGGCACCTTGTATGATCTGGTCAGTCTACTCATCGGCCGCCATCGAGCACCGGCCCAAGAGGGTCACGCCGGATTCTAGCTCCACCACTGGACTGGACTGTGTGTCGACATGTGCAAGCTTGTCAGATGCGCCACCACACCCTCAACGTCCCCGTCCATGGACGATACTCGATTCTGCAATGCTGACTCAGCATCGTGGTGTTCCACGATATGGATCTTCGCCCGCCATTGCAGCTCTTGGTGGTGTCCTGCCGCCGCATCGGGATGTAGACAAGACCACCGAGCAGGGCAGCACCGTCGCGGGTGGCGGGTGCTCTTCGGTCTGTGCAGGGCACGATGCCCCCAACCCCAAGGTCGTCTTGGTGATGTCGTTGCCTTGTGGGCTTCTCTGGCCGAGCACGCACACTACACAACCCAAGAGGCGTGCGTGACTATGGCTAATGGCCACCTCCTCACCTTGGATTCGCCTTGCCACTCATTGCTGCGATGTTCGAGGTGTTGATGAGGTTCAGGGCCGTCGTGTTTGAAGAAGACCGAGTAGTCTCCGGATGTTCCATCTCACTTGCAACATATCAGGAGAAATATGTGTAGCGGTCAATTAATTTTTCGCAACAAGTCGGTGGTGGCCTCCTCTTCTGCCGATAAGGTCGACCGGCGGGTGGTGGCGTGGGGGTAGGCCGATCTACCTAATAAAGGTGGCTGTCCTACGGTTCTTCTTTTACGAAGATGGTGACCTTACTGAGTCCGGTCCTTCTTCATCTGGCCGGAGTGAGAGCTCCGGAAGGCTCCGTCGGTGAATGCAATAGTGCATCTTATGCTTGGATTTTGCTGGATCGGGTGGTATTCGGTCGTGCGCACCCATACTTTTATTCCAACCGGTTGGTTTTAGAGGAAGTGGTGCGAAGCTCTATTCTGTGTTGTCATGAGATGACATCCTTGTCCATGGTGAAATCAGAGGCGGAGAATATCATGAAGGCTGGATTGGAGAACTAGCAATGGAGGTTCAAGTATCTGTGATGCTGAGGGACTTCCTTAGTGTTCTGAATTTCGCAGCAACATTATGCAATGGGGGTGGAAGCCCAGATGAAATTCAGAGTCTTACCTTGTGTCAACACCCGGATTTTTAGGTCCAGATGCCTATTATGCCATACATCGCAGTCCCAGGAAAATTGTTGTTGCGAGACATAACAGTTGAATACCATAGAGTCATCATTTATTACAACACATAAAGTCTTACATCCATAGATCACATGATCCAATATTACACAAATAGTTGATCTAATGATCAACGAACATAAATAGCGGAAGCGAAGTAGTAGGTGGAACTATCAATCCACAGGCCAACGCTTGACGTTAGAAGCATCCTAGTTCTGGTAGACGTCCTGCTGACCGTCATCCTCATAGTGTTGCTCCTCTTCATAGTCTGGCATTGGAATAGCCAGGGACATAGCCATGAGTACTTTAAGTACTCGCAAACTAATACTAATGTAAGTACTTATCAGTTTTAATGGTTGCTAAGCTCTAGGTTTATTTGCATAAAGCCAAGTTTAGTTCATAAATATTTAGTAAAGATGCTTGAATCGCTAGACTAACTCAAGTGGGAACATTAGTGTCATTCCCACAACATCAGTTGTGTATTCAAAATTCAAGTCACCATTCAATTCACCATTCCTTTTTAAGACAAGTTCTGACTACGAAACAGTATGGCCTTTCCAATCGTCCGTAACCATGGACACGGCTATTCGAATAGGTTTAACACTCTGCAGAGGTTGTACTCTTGTGCCACAACTTTTGATTACATCCGTCGGGATAACCCCGAATCATCGTAACTCAGTACGCGGATCATCAACCATAACCTTTCACTTAAAGAATCTAGTATAGGCACCTCTTGACAAAGGATTAATTTGTCAATGCCTACAGATTGTAGACTAGGGTTTTGCTAGAAGTAGAGGGCAAGTAGATCTCGAAGGTTTCAGCCGAAAAGTACTCGACGATTATGAAAACTAGGGTTCTGCTGACAATAGATTCGATCCTTTCTTTGTCCCTCGACTCCCCCTTATATAGAGGGTGGAGCCGAGGGTTTCGTAATACACAAGTTACAGAGTTCGGGAGGGTTTCGTACCCAACCTGTAAGATTACAAATCTCTATCTTTCCTAATACAAACTATCTTTTCCTAACACTAAATGGGCTTCCCAGTCTTCTTATTCTTCGAGTCCTGGGCCTTTAGTAAACCCCGGGTACCATCTTTGGCAAGCCCATTGGGGATGCCTATGTCGATAGCCCCGAGATTTTTCTTGAATCGAAGAATCAGGGAAAATCTCCAACTTTACTCATTACATAATCTTTCGATATGCAAATATTATTTTGTACAGGGATAACGGTAGTTGGGGCTAGTTCATCTGACGGATCAGGTACCAGTTAACTGCTCTAGTGGCAATCCGCAAAAACCTACTTCAAGATCACGTCCCTGGACATGATCTCGGGATATTGGTGTAAACTTCGACAGGTGCCGTTTAAGGTCTTACCATTCTGTCGAGTCCCAGTCATATTTAATTGGGTACCTAACACGTCCGTTAGGATTTTTCTTCGTATCTGTTGATACGGAAAAAAGTAGCAGTCCGCCGTCAGAGACGGTGCCACGCCGCTCAGAACGGATCTGGGGTCTTACCTTCGCAAAGTTTTGCGGCATTCGAGAGATTTATTCGCGACTTTTAGCGCTCGAGAATATATTGTCGAGTGCTTTTCGGCTGTTGGAATAGCACATTTTATCGAGTCATATTTGATGACTTATTTTGTCTTCCCGATGGGAGTATATGTAGAGTTATCTGTGTAACTCGGAATATGCTCACTTCTGTTTCTTTGTTTTAATCAAAATTCATCGGGTACGCGAACAGCGTTCCCGATGGGAGTAGCCCCCGAGGCTACAGCCAAGAACTTGTGCTTGGGTGTAGGCTCCACAGATTTATACCCTCTGCTGCTATATTTGTAATCCTTCTCGATATTTTCATATCTATCGGGTGCGCGACTAGCGCTCCCGATGGGAGTAGCCCCCGAGGCTATGAACAAATACTTGCATTTGATCATAGGCTCTCACCATTTCTATCTTGTCATACTCGAAATTTTCTATTTTTCCAAAGTAGCCCCCGAGCGTTTGGGCAAAAACTTGTATTTGATCAAAGGCTCTCGAAATAATCTTATGTTGTCGATATTCTCGCCCGGCTTCCTAGTCGAATTTTTCTATTACCACCAAGACGTCATTGCTGATGGTAGCCACGATTTCTATATTGGAAGCATACGAAAACCGCTCTGCTCACTGCCATGTGGGTCCAAATTCCTCATCTGATTGACACGTCGTGCAAGTGGGGGACACACGTTCTCCACTTTTTCTGGCGCACGTTCCATAACTTCTCCAGTGTTAAAATACTTTTTTACCCTTGTGTGTACGTGGTTATCATCTACCTCACCTCTTTTCCATCCAACGGTCCAACGCTTCGCCGCACCTCTATATAAGATCTCCTTCTTCTTCCTCGAGCACTTCTGCTCGCGCCGTTCTCCTACTCTCCTCTGCAAAATCTTCTCCTGTGCCCCACAACTCCTTAAGCTCATCTTCTTCAAGCTGTACTCCTGCGCCATTGTTGATGCCACCGCGTCGGTTGATCAAGCACAACACGCCTGAATCATCAATGGCTGCCGTAGATCTGGGGACCGCGGAATGGGAAAGGTCCAAGATTACCAACCAGGACATCAATCTCCTGAAGAAGCTGGGGATTAGCAAGAAACCCAAGGCGGTGTGCTTCCCTAGTGAAGAAAGCTACCCAACCCCTCCAATGGGGTATCGGGTAAGTTTCGTCGATCATCTCATCCGCGGTCTTTCCGCCCCCATTCATCCTTTTCTCCGTGGATTGCTTTTTGTTTACGGTCTTCAACTTCACCACCTTACTCCCAACTCAATCCTCCATATCTCCATTTTCATCACCCTCTGTGAGGCCTTCCTTGGTGTCCAGCCTAACTGGGCATTATGGAAGCGCATTTTCTTTTGTCGCCGTAATGGCTCTCCCAATGTCGCCTATAATATAGGCGGCGTTGTTATTTCTGTTCGCCCCACAGTCAATTACTTCGACGTCAAACTTCCTGACTCAGTTCAAGGGTGGCGCAAGAAGTGGTTGTACATTCAGGAGGAAAACAATGGATGTGCTGAAGACAACATCCCTCCTTTTGATGGTGCCGAGAAAATCCTTCGCCGCCGTTCTTGGGATGCAGAGGCTACCGAAGAAGAAAAAACTTCAACAGAGGCCTTGATGACTCGCATCCATGAATTGCAAAATACTCGCGGCAAAGAATTGTCAGGTATCCAAATTACAGCGTATTTCCTTAGAGCCAGAGTACAGCCTCTTCAGGCTCGCAAAAACCCTCTCTGGAATTATGCTGGCGACGAGGACACGGATCGGTTGTCGACGAATTTGGAGGTCAAGGACTTGGAAAAGCTTGTCCGAAGAATCTCCTCTCTCAGCAAAAAGGATCCTGTCCCTTCCTCTTTTCGTGTAAAACCATACAGCGCCACCAATGCGCTTCCCAAGGTAAACATTGCCGCTTAATTTGTTATTGCCTTGCTATTTATTTTTTTGTAACTCCTTTTTTGACATCTTTCCTTGTTTTTATATAGAACTATCCAAATCTTGTCTCGCTTCCTCCCCTTCCTGAAGGTGGGGAGGTCGAGGAAAGGGCCGTTATCTCCGACGATAACCAAGATGCCCCCTCTTTTGTGAATGAACCCGCAGATTCTCGAAAATCTGCGGGATCTTATGAAAAGGAGGCTGCCTCTGAAGCCACTGCATCGGCACAATCTCCTCCTCCTGCTGTTTCTCCAAAAAACAAAAGGAAAAGGAATGATGTCGAGGATTCCGGCACCTCCAAACCCGAAGAAGCTGTTCCTTCACGTCAGAAGGCAGCTTATGATCCATATCTTGAGACCCTCATCAGTTCGTAAGTCCCCTCTCTTTTTTATTGCACTTGAAGATTTTTGTCTATCTTGCTGTTTATGCTGCCAACATTTAATCGTAGTGATGATGAGGAAGAAGTACCAGCTTCTGATGTGGCTGCTCGAACGAGTACGTCACACACGCTAGTCGCCTCGGAGACGCCAGTTGAAGGAGAGGACACTTCGCCTCCTCAACAAAACGTCGGCGCTGCTACTCCTCCTTCAAGCCCCCTTGTCCCTTCACCAAAAAGGGCAAGGATTGAAACAATCCCGGAGCCTACTCTCCAATTGAGTAGCTCCTCTAACCCTCTCTTGGATGATGTAAGTTCTTAATTTGCTTGTCACTGTCTATATTTCCTCCGTTTGCTTCTGCGTGCCCTCATATTTTCCCATACCGACATTTTCTTTATTTATCTTTCCTTAACAGCCTATGATGAAAGAGCTTTTTCGTATCGGCGCCCAATTCATTGGGTACCGTGATTATGCCAGTAAAACCGAAGGTAATGCCTGGCTGCTTCTTTTTGCTCCTGCGTTCTTACTCCTTTGTTGTCGATGTTTTTAACTGATTTCAACTTTCTTGGTAGAAAAACTGGCGGAGGTCAACGAGCGTGCCAATACACTTGCTCAAAAATTAGAGCAAAGTGAAGAGGCTCGTAAGAAGGCCGAGTCAGATGCCGTTCAAGCTAGACGAGAGGCTGACAAGGCCAAGACCGATGCTGCTGGTGTCGAAGATCTTAGGAAGAGACTTCACGATGCCGAGACTTCGCTAAGCGAGCATATAACTGCACAATCTGCTCGTGAAGAGGCGATCCTTAAGCGTCTAAGGTCTCAAAATCGTCGCTTTGTCAGTAAGTATCTGAACCACTTCACATCCTTTGGACTTTCTTTCCTGCACTCGTTTGTTGATCAGTAAGTTTTTATCTTTGACAGGTAAAACCTCTCAAGAATTTGAGCTTGAAGATCCCGACAATGATCCTCTTCTTGACGCCGTTTCGTTCCTTGAATTCCATGGAACGAAGCACGCGAGGGCATTGATCAAGCTAAAGCAGGGCTGTCGCGACTCTTCCCCTACTTCTTCCCGAAGAAAGAGGAACCCGCAACTTTCCTTGCTCTTGCCAAGTGCTTTAATCCACCAGAAGATCTTGGGCTGAAGATGCGCCAAGAAAATATGAAGGTCGCTGTTGAAAGCACTGTTGCCTTGGTCGCTGATAGCCAACAAACTATCGACTGGGCGAAAGTGGGCGACACGGAACAGATAGAGCAAACAAAATGGCGATCGTTGATCAAGGCGGCAAAGCCCAACACGAAGAAAATCCTGTCTTATTTCGGGATCAAGCCATCTTCGACTCCTAGCTCATCAAAGCCGGAGGTCTAGTTGAATGCTCCTTTGCTTTTTCCTTTTTATTTTACCTCCTTCTTTTGGCACTGTCGCCATAGTGTTCTTGGCGATGACTGCTTCAGTAGGTCTCTAGAGGTCCTTCTCTTGTAATAGACATGTATATATTATGAGAATGAATGGAAATCTATCTTTTGCTCAATGATTGATGTCGAATTTTCTTTTTTCAGTTAATTTTTGACAACTATACGTCAACTCCTGGTCCTTCCGAAGTTTTTCCTTCGTCTTCTTCGAAGAAAACCCCTGTCGCTGTTAAATTTGTTGATGATTCTGCGAGTAAGGATTTGGCAGAAGATTTGGAAGAACTTCGACAACAGCTCCAATCCATGAAGAAGCAATCCCTTATGCTCATGGAACAGTCTCGAAAATCTTCTGAGAGGGAAAAAGTTGCGTTCCAACAAGCTCAAGATGCCATAACTGAAAAGGACGCCGCCGTTGCTGAAGCTGCTGCAGCTACATCCCGCGAAAATTTTATGCTTCAACTGCTGACAGATGCTAGCTTGGATATGGCAGGTGTGCCTCATTATCGTTGTCGTGTTTTTTCTTTCCCTTGTTGCTTGTCTCTTCGTTTCTCACTAATTCTTTCAAAAAATAGGTTCTTTTTTGGATGCTGCTACTGAAGATGAGCGTGTCGAAGCTCGATCCAATGTACTTCTTCGGCTTGCCAAGGATCATGGTTCAAGTTTTTGGGGCACGCCTGAACGAACTCGCCAGATTGTCAGGTTTAAGGATCGCGCGCTCCAGGTTCGCGATTATCTCGACTTCTGTACAAGGACTCTATCTCTAGTCTATGGCACCATGCTTCCTCGCAACAAGATGCCAGATACTCTTCCTGCTTTAATGGACAAATTTCGGGATGCTCCTCGAATCCACGGCTTTGTGCGGGCCCAATTGGCTGCTGGCGCGAGATTTGCTATGATCATGATAAAAATCTGCTACCCAAAGTTAGACGTGGGGCAGATTGTTCCAAAGTGCTTGGCTAAGATGTCGAAGAGGAAAAGGAACTTCGGCAAATATGATGATATTGTTACTCCTGTTGCCGAAGATATGATGGATGAACTTCTTCAGATGGACGCTGAATTCTTCGTTAAAGGCAGCTATGCTGAACATAGTACTCGTGCTGTAAATAATGAGCGCTTGACGATAGACAATATATTGGGAAATCCTTGAAAATAAACTTGTTCCAAGAATTGTATTTTGTTTATGTATTTTCGTGCTGTAAGGTCACTATTTTTTTTATTTTCGTCGCCAAGCCCCCGGGCGTTTTGTTGGCTGTATTTTTGTTTTATAATGCGAGGTTATCCCAAGGCAAAATAAATACTGTACTATCTTTGTGGGTATGAGTCCCCAAGCTTTATGTTGACCGCTATTTTGTCGATATTTTTATTTTGGCGAGGTACTTTATACCAAGGCGAGATATTTTTTGCGAGTTGTATTTGTCGACACTGTGTATATATATATATTGTATCGTCTAGGAGGAAGCCCCCGAGCCTGTCGAGAAAAGGTATATAATTCCACTATCTTTATTATATTGCAGCACCGCGAGCCCGCCTCATTAAAAACCTTTTCCGGCCCCACTCGGTGCCCCGAAAAAGGAAAAGAGCGCGTCTAAAAACTCGCGGGCGTTTCAGTACATTGTATGTTTACAGAGGAGACTATATTTCGGCATCTAAGCGTAAAAACGCCTGAGCTGCGCCACGTTCCAAGGACTTGGCTCGGCAATCCCCGTCTTCTTGTCCTTGATTCTGTATGCTCCTCCTTCGATTACTTCTGTGACGATGTAGGGTCCAAGCCATGGTGACTCAAGTTTTTCATGACTTTTTTGATTGAGTCGCAAAACCAAATCACCAACTTGGAAGGATCTTGGCCGCAATCGTCGACTGTGGTAGTTTTTCAGGTCCTGTTGATATTTGGCGACTCGTGACAGGACTTCGTCTCGAGCTTCATCAAGTGCGTCGACATCATCCTCCAAAGCTTTTCTCGAAGTTTCTTCATGATATTCTATAACTCTTGGAGAATCATGCTCTATTTCTATCGGCAGGACTGCCTCGGCTCCATGGACCTGAAAGAACGGCGTCTCCTGTGTCGCTGTATTTGGTGTTGTTCGAATACTCCACAACACGCTTGGCAGCTCCTCTGGCCAAGTATACCGAGCTTTTTCCAATGGTCCTAACAGGCGCTTCTTGATACCATTGCAGATGATGCCATTGGCCTTCTCGACTTGACCGTTGGTCTGTGGATGTGCGACAGACGCAAAACTCAATTTGATGCCCAATTTTGCGCAATATGCCTTGAACTCCTTGGACGTAAAATTACTGCCGTTGTCTGTGACGATGCTGTGAGGGACTCCAAATCGAAAGACGATGCTTTTCACGAACTTAATCGCCGACGCGCCGTCCGGTGAATTTATCGGCTTTGCTTCTATCCACTTTGTAAATTTATCGACAGCAACAAGCATATACTCATATCCTCCTGGCGAAACTTTGTGTAGTTTTCCCACCATGTCGAAACCCCATTGAGCAAAAGGCCATGACAGCGGGATTGGCATCAGTTCTGCTGCAGGGGAGTGAGGCTTGGCGGCAAATCTTTGGCACGCGTCGCAAGTTCGCACTATTTCCTTCGCGTCCTCGATTGCTGTTAACCAATAAAATCCTGCTCTGAAAACTTTAGCCGCGATAGCTCGGCTGCTCGCATGGTGCCCACATATTCCTTCGTGTACATCTTTCAGGATGATTCTTCCTTCTTCGGGTGTGACACATCTCTGTAGCACGCCCGAAATATTTCGTTTGTACAACTCCCCTTTTACCACAGTAAAAGCTTTAGATCGCCTGATTATTCGCCTTGCTTCAACTGGATCGTCGGGTATTGTTTTCCTTAGGATGTATGATATGTAAGCCTGCATCCACGGAATTTGCACCATCATGACTAGGTCATGTTCCTCTTCTTCTTCTACTGAGTCTTTGGTGGCACTCGAAGATTTCTCTTCTTTCTCCTTCTTCTTTATTTTCACTGGCTTTGTTGATCTCTCGCTTATTTCTTCCCAAAACACGCCTGGAGGGATCGCGAGATATTGTGACCCGATGTTTGCAAGAACATCAGCTTCATCGTTACTCAGCCTGCTAATGTGGTTTACCTCGCATCCATCAAACGATTTTTCCAACTCATTATACACCTCTTTGTATGCTATCATGCTCTCATTAACCGCATCACATTGGTTCATAACTTGCTGTGCCACCAATTGTGAGTCGCCGAAAATTTTCAATCGGGTTGCGCCGCAAGCCTTCGCCATCTTCATCCCGTGTATGAGAGCTTCATATTCTGCTTCGTTGTTAGACGCGTTTGGGAACGTCATCCGTAAAACATATTTCAACTTGTCGCCTTCAGGTGATACCAATACCACGCCTGCTCGAGCACCTTCCAACCTTTTGGACCCGTCGAAGTTCATGGTCCAGGTTCTCGATAAATCTGGAGGCCCCGTGTTTTGTAGCTCCATCCACTCTGCAATGAAATCTGGTAAAACCTGTGATTTTATTGCCTTTCTTTTTTCATACGTGATGTCTCGAGGGGAAAGTTCTATTCCCCAAAGGGAGACACGACCCGTAGCTTCTGGGTTATTCAATATGTTTGACAAAGGAGCTTCATTGACCACTATTATCGGGTGAGCCGAAAAATAGTGTCGCAATTTCCTTGCTGTCGTAAATACTCCATACGCCAGTTTCTGGTATTGCGGATACCGCTGTTTTGAAGGCGACAGTACTTCGCTGATGAAATATACTGGCCTCTGAACTCCATGAAGCTTTCCTTCTTCTTCTCTCTCGACTACTAGAACCGTGCTAACCAATTGAGGTGTGGCTGCAATATATAAGAGAAGAGGTTCTTTCTCTTTAGGCGCTACCAAGATTGGTGGTGTCGGAATTGTCCGCTTGAGGTTCTCGAAGGCCCTATCTGCTTCCTCTCTCCATTGAAATTTCTCCCCCTGTTTGATCAATGCATAGAACGGCAACGCCTTTTCTCCTAGTCTGGCGACGAATCTGCTTAAAGCTGCGACTCGCCCCGTCAGCTGTTGTATTTCTTTCAACTTTGTTGGCTTCCTCATAGTGACGATGGCCTGTATTTTTTCGGGATTAGCTTCAATCCCTCTTGCTGATACTAGGAACCCGAGAAGTTCTCCCGCAGGAACTCCAAAAGAGCACTTTGTCGGGTTCAGCTTTAGGCAGAACTTATCGAGGTTGTCGAAAGTTTCCTTCAAATCTTTGATTAATGTTGACCCCTTCTTTGATGTTATCACGACATCGTCAATGTAGACTTGCACATTTTTTCCAATCTGTGTTGCAAGGCACTTCTGCATCATCCGCTGATATGTTGCTCCCGCGTTTTTCAAACCAAAGGGCATTGTTTTGTAGCAGAACACACCATAAGGTGTTATGAACGCTGTCTTGGCTTCATCTTCTTCTTTTAGTCTGATCTGGTTATAACCAGAGTACGCGTCCAAGAAGGAAAGACGTTCGCATCCTGCCGTGGAGTCGATGATTTGATCGATCCTTGGGAGGGGAAAGTGATCCTTAGGACAATGTTTATTGAGACACGTAAAGTCGACACACATGCGAAGGACTTTCGTGTGTTTCTTCGGCACCATCACTGGGTTAGCCACCCACGTGGCTTCTGTAGATATTTGTTTGATAAAACCAGCATCTTTGAGTCGATCTATTTCTGATAACATAGCTTTGCGGTTTGGTTCCAAAAAACGCCGCAAAGGTTGCTTGATTGGTCTCGCGAGAGGATCCAAATTGAGGTGGTGCTCGGCAAGTTCCTTGGGTACTCCTGGCATGTCAGCTGGACACCATGCGAAGATTTTCCAGTGCTCACGGAGGAACTCGACGAGCGCGCTTTCCTATGCGATATCCATGTTTGTTGCAATGGATGTTGTTTTCTTTGGGTCCGTTGGGTGAATCTGCACCTCTTTCGAATCCTTGGCAGTGTTGAAGGTTGGCTCCCTGAGAGACCTCCCTGCATCTGGTAGCACATCGTAATTAGTGAGCCTTGGCGCCATATATTCTGCTTGCATCCCGAAAGTTTCTGACAGTCGATGAAAATCCTTGCCGCACTTATCAGATAGCGCGAAACTTCCCTTAATTGTGATAGGTCCCTTGGGCCCGGGCAACCTCCACAACAGGTACGTATAGTGTGGCACTGCCATAAACCTGGCATATGCTGGTCGTCCCAACAGAGCGTGATATTGCGACGGGAAATTCACAACTTCGAACTCCAAATTCTCTATCCTGTAGTTTTCTCGGGTTCCAAACTGAACGTCGAGATTGATCTTGCCCAACGGATAACTTGGCTTCTCTGGTGTGATCCCATGGAACCGTGTATCAGTTGGTTTCAGGTTTGCCAGGGATATGTTCATCTTCCTCAATGTATCTGCATACATAAGGTTTAAGCTGCTGCCGCCATCTATGAAAACTCTCGACACGTCGAAACCAGCAATTACTGCGGGTAAGATGAGTGCCGATTGTCCTGGTCGAGGAACTTGCTGCGGATGATCCGCGATTGTGAAGCCAATGTCTTGCCCCGACCAATTTAAGTACTCAACTGTTGGTGGAGGCATCTTCTCTGCCATGAACACTTGTCGTGAGATTACCTTCTGCGCCCTGTTGGATGGCCTAGCTTTCTGAATCATCGAGACCGCACCGTTGGAATTAGGATCAACATACGGTGGTGGATGTGGTGCTGCCGCTATTCTGAGTTGGTGCCGATTTTCGTCCGTGATTGCGGGAGGAGGTGGAAGGTGGATCTCACTCCTTGGCCCCTGGGGGTTTCTGTTCATTGCTTGGGCATTTGCAATTCCTGCGGCTCGCAACATTGCTTGAAAATTTCGGCGCTCTTTACGGAGATGTCCTGACTGCCTCTTTCCGTTGTTGTCGAGATAAAAGTGCATTTGACACGGGCCGTTCATCATCTCCTCGGGGGACACATAAGGTCTTTGAAACCTTGGTCCACTATTTTGCCTGTTGCCGCGAGAATCACTTCTATTGTCGCCTTGTTGCTCATTACTCCTTTGATAGTCATCTCGACTGTTTCCTCCGGGATTTCCCCGAAAACCAGCCGATATATGGCCAGGAGCGTCGTTGTTGTAGAACTGGCGAGAAAATCGCCTTCTATTTTGAAAATTTCGACCGCGATCCTCTTCTGGCGACCTGTGTCGCTTATTATATATTGCGTCTTCTCCATCTGCCCACTTGTTGGCTATTTCCATCAGTGCTGATATTGTTTTAGGATTGGTTCTCCCTAAGTCCTCAACGAAATCTCCCCGGCGAATTCCTGCTACGAACGCGTCTATTGCTCTCTCGTCAGATATATCTTCTGCCGAGTTTTTAATGATATTCCACCTCTGTATATATTTCCTCATCGACTCATCGTGTTTCTGTTGACATGCCCTCAACTCTTCCAATGATGCAGGTTTTTTGCAGGTGGATCGGAAATTTCTCACGAAGATGTCCTCAAAATTATCCCAGCTGTCGATGGAGCCTGGAGGAAGTTTCTTTATCCAAGATCTTGCGGCACCACTCAAGTGAACTTGGATACTTTGCATGGCTGTTGCTCTGGTTCCTCCTACCAGCTTCACCATCTCGAGATAATCAACGAGCCAATCCTCAGGATCCTGCAGGCCGTCGAATTTCTTGAAATTCTCAGGTAACTTGAACCCTTTTGGGACTCAAGTCTTTCGAACTCTTCTCGTAAAGCACGGGAGTCCACACATATCTTCGTCGGCAACTTCTGGTGAGTGCTGACGTTCTCTTCTTTCTTGTCTCGCTCTGTCCACCCTTACTTGAACTGCTGTGTCTCTTGCTCCACTTGTTCTTGGTGGGTCTTGCACCGTTGTGGTGGGTCGTGGACTATTTTGCCGAGGATTTGCTTCGGGAGGCGTGGCTGCGAACGCTGTTCCCATAACTCCTACTCCAGCCATTGCCATATTGAACAATGGTTCTCTCGGGTCTCCAGGAGGTGGTCTGGACGCGAGGATGTAAGCTTGCGTTGCCATGTAACCTGCTTCTGGTGTTTTCGGGATGATATTTCCCCTTGTATCAATCGTCATGATGGACATATCGAGATTTTGAATTATGTTTCCTCTCTCTTCTTCTGGTATGTTTTGCAACCGAGATCTCATTCTCCTTCGAGCCTCTCTATGGCTATCTGCCGAAGTTTCTGATTGTCGACTGAGCTCTGCTCGACGCCTGCTGGACGCGGAAGCTGCCTCTTTTCTCCTATTCAAGGATGTTGTCTGTTTTTCCAGCTCTCTACTTACCCGAGCAAGTCTATATTGGTATGCTTGTAGTTCTTGTACAGTAGCAGTGGTGGTCATTGGTTCTGAACCATCCATGGCTTTTGCGGCCCTATCCCATGCTGCCTGCGGGAGTTGAACTCTTGCGCGAGTTGAAGACCCAGCATATTTAGTGCCTAAGCCTTTTCTGAGATCAGCGGGATCGATGTATGGATTTCCCAAATCATCGAAAGCCTCTGACGTTTCTGGTTCTGATCGTCCTGCCTCTTCTATCGCATAGATCTGATGATATTTTGAGCATTGATTTTTATCAGGATAGGTGACACCATCATAAAGATTGGTGAAGACCTTTCCAACAGCAACAGACTTGTCGATGAAGTTGAAGCTGTCGACGCTATCGGAGTCGCTGCTTATAACGGAGTCCGCAGACGACTCGAAAGATGTGTCGCTGAAGATCTTGACGAGCTTTCCGTTTGCCTTGGTGTCGACGAAGCGTGGCGGCGAAAACTCCTCGTCACTCGACGAAAAGTCAGAATCGACCGCTGAAAATTCCGACGAGATCGGAACTTCGAGACGGTAAGATCCTTCCTTGTTGACGCCAAATCGGAATTCTCCGAACGTCATGACGATGGGATCCTGCAGATAGGCACATGCATCCACACGGGAGGGCGGGTGAGGAATAAAATTGACTAGATCAGTTTTTTCCCGTTTACCTCGATCCATTGCATTGCTGGCCACCGACGAAGTCGACGAATCTGGACGTGCCATCGAGATCAGCTCCTTGCAACCTCTAATTCCCACAGACGGCGCCAATTGACAAAGGATTAATTTGTCAATGCCTACAGATTGTAGACTAGGGTTTTGCTAGAAGTAGAGGGCAAGTAGATCTCGAAGGTTTCAGCCGAAAAGTACTCGACGATTATGAAAACTAGGGTTCTGCTGACAATAGATTCGATCCTTTGTTTGTCCCTCGACTCCCCCTTATATAGAGGGTGGAGCCGAGGGTTTCGTAATACACAAGTTACAGAGTTCGGGAGGGTTTCGTACCCAACCCGTAAGATTACAAATCTCTATCTTTCCTAATACAAACTATCTTTCCCTAACACTAAATGGGCTTCCCAGTCTTCTTATTCTTCGAGTCCTGGGCCTTTAGTAAACCCCGGGTACCATCTTTGGCAGGCCCATTGGGGATGCCTATGTCACCTCTCCCCATGAGCTTGGCCTCCCGGTGAAAACCAACTGTCAACCCGGAAACTGCACAGGGCTTGGGTCGTACATTCACCTCATATTCACATCATTTCACTTCTTAACGGAGGCAGCCGTGGCGTAACCCCTATGATGCTTGTTTAGAGGGAACCCATACTAAACTACATAAGTTTCTAGTTAAGCCCTACCCATAATCAGGTATTGTGGGGGTACTTGTATAATTGGAAGGGTATCGCATCCGAACCCAATCATCAGTTTTCATCAAAATTCACCAACTCATCAATGTCATATTCACTTTCACAATCTTTCAAGTCATATCATTTCACATTGTTCCCATCTAGAGTAGTCAATTTTATTTATTTAGCAATAGCAACTAGTCATGAGGGGGTGCTATCTAGCTTTGTTTGCTTAAGCTATATCTGATACTCCTGTTCTATTCTAAACAAGTGCATCATGAATCAAAAAGTAAACTTTGAAATACCATAAGTAAAATAATAGTAAGGCAAAACATGGGATAGGATTGTTAAGCATAATGTAACATGTAATGTTGCCTTGCTCATGCAGAGCTTTGCATTAAGTTGGCTTGCAAGAATATTAGCTTGCCTTGGTTGGGATATGAATCAAAGTTTTCCTCCTCCTCTTGAGAGTACCCTTCCTCCTCTTGATACTCCTCGTTACTAGCGTCTATACACGAATACGAGGTATACAATCACCACACAAGCTTAAGTGCTAAGCTAAACACACCAAAAATGCACACAAGCCTATGCTAGCATCACATCTTATTAGCATGGTGATTTACTTTGTTTATTTTAAAGGAAAATAATTTCCTCTCATTATAGTTATTTATTAGTATAGCTCTTTAATGTTTTGGAGGAAATAATTTCCTCTCATTGAATCTTATTAAGATTTAATCTCTTCAAATAATAATAAGGTATGAATATTGGTTGACCAAGGTCAACACTTCATATCTATTATTTGGGAGTAGAATTTAAATGAGGTGCTACACCTCATGCATTTTAATACTAGCATGATAATGATTTAATGTCTCTAAGTAACCAAGCATGAGGCTTATTAGACCAGGGTCAGTACCTCTATTTGGATTACTTAGGATCATAATTTAAATGAGCGAGTAGCTCTCATACTATTTAAATAAATTTCGTTGTATGAGTTAAATGGACTAGAAATGGCTCCATAGCCATTATTTAGTTCTAGTCCATGATCATGCAAAACAACTATACTATATTTTTGCATAAATAATTAGAGTATGCCAAATGTGATTTATGAGAGTTGGAATCAACTCAAAATCATTTGTAGATAATTTTTAATATTTATTTGAAGTTAGAAAAGGCCCTGCCTTGTTATTTTGTCATTTAAATTTAATTACGAATTTGGAAATGAGGCCAGTGGCATTGTTTAGAAAATTCCATGGGCTCTCTGAATATATAAAATTTGTTAAATTTGGTGTTGTAGATTTTAAACTATTCAATTTTGAATTCGACATCAGTATTGGATTTGAGCTAAATGAATTAAACCAAGTTTGAATTTCTGGGCCGCGCGGGAAAAGCCTACGGGCCCAAACGAATTTAAACAGAGAAGCACGGCCCAGCAACACAGCCAGTGTGAGTGGGCCGCCTAACGAGGTGGGGGCCACCCGTCAGTGGCTCTTAAATGGGCGAATCGGTACGAGCGATAGGATCCGTCGGATTAGAACAAGATCGGGCGGTCGTGGCTCGTCGTCGTCTCCGACGAGATCCCGACGTGCTGGCGGCGAACCTAGGGGGTCGGAGGGCCTACCGGCGGTCCCGTGGTCGACGGCGAGGTGCGCGGCGACGTTGGCGTGGATGAGGAAGCTCCTGGTACCATCGGCGAGGCGTGGGGAAGCGTCAATCGGCGGCGGTGATCTCCGGGTACTGGCGGCTCCGATCGTCAAATTGGGGCTGCTCCGGCGTCAATTGGACGGACTACTGGTGGGAGAAGAATCAGAGATGGGAGGAGAGTGAGGTGCTGTGAAGAGTTCATGCTCGGGGTTCCTCTATTTATAGAGGGGAAGGTGACCGGCGGGTGCTGTGAGAGGGCGTCCATGGCGCGGCGTCTCCGGCGTGCGAAAGGGCAAGGCAAGGACGGCATCTTGTAGGCGGCATCATGGCGATGCTCAAGGAGTAGCTGGCGCGTCCAGGGCGTGATGGAATAGCTCGGGCGCGTGCCATGTCTGTCACGGCGTGCGCGGCCGAAAGCGGATGAGAACGGCGGCGATGGTGCAGGCGCTTGCATTTGATGGTGTCTACTGGCTGTAGGGTGGCGAGGAGATGCTCGACGCAGGCGTAGCCTTTGCAGGGGAGGGCGAGAGTGCTCGAGCGCGCGGCGTCCTGGCGCGTCCAGAGCGCGGTGAGCGCGCGTGCTGGCGTGCACTGACACGGTTTGGGCACGCCTCGCCTGGCCAATGCCCTATGCGCGCGAGCCAGGGCCGTGCATGGTCAGAGTCCTTGTGCTCCAGAGATGCTCTTAGACATGGTGGAGGAGAGAGGAGAGAGCCAGATCGATCAAGTGCATGGGTGGCCGGCATGGTGCACGGCATGCTTAGTTTAGGGTTTTCTCCATGATTTAATCGACGAGGCAAGTACAGGGCTTGGTGCAGGGGTTGCAGGAGGAGGTGATCATCACAAGTTAAAGTTGGTTTAGGCAAAAATCTAGTATGTAATTGGGTGTAACACAATTCTGGAAAGTTGCCTGCCGTGTGCTCGATGAAATGGCCGCATGAGAAAAATGTTTGAATTTCGAAATTCTTTTTGGTGAACTTCATTCATATATTTAATGGGATGAAATGGTGGTGGTGGTGTTCATTTTGATGAAGGTTTGCAACATTTCAAATTGGGGGTCATCTACACTTTGTTTCAAAGTTGTTATCACCAGAATTTGACCAAGCCAGAGGTGGGCCGCGATCAAGATGGACGTGAAGATTGTACGTGGAAGAAATACGTGAATCGGCCTGGTTTACCAAGTTGGGCTGAACCGCCCGTGTATCTGTAACATATTAGATCGCATCTTAGTTTAGAAATTAGAGTTTATCTCGTGCACGGTTTAGTGCACGCCCACATTAGAAAGTCCCCTGGACTATAAATATGTACCTAGGGTTTATGGAATAAACAACAACCAACGTTCAACACAAACCAATCTCGGCGCATCGCCAACTCCTTCGTTTCGAGGGTTCCTCCGGTAAGCATCATGCTGCCTAGATCGCATCTCGCGATCTAGGCAGCACAAGCCTGCCTAGTTGTTCATGCGTTGCTCGTACTGAAGCGTTTTTGATGGCGAGCAACGTAGTTATCGTAGACGCGTTAGGGTTAGCATTGTTCTTAGCATCATATGCTCGCGTAGTGCAACCCTTGCGCGTCTAGCCGTCCTTGTGCCTCATCATGGGTGCGGGGCGGCATCCCGCTTGATCTTTGTTTAGTAGATCTGATCCGTTATGGTCGATCCTTGATTCATCAAGGATTAGTTTAATATCTGCAATAGTTAGGCCTTACAAAGGGTTGGAGGATCCAGCGGCATGCGGGGTGTAGTTTGCTGCCCCTAGACGGGACGTTCCGAGGATCAACCTAGTGTTGGTTTTTAGGCCTTGTCTAGGGCTGGCTTACGTTTACCGTGCGTGAGTGCGAGGCCCAATCGTGAGTAGGATGATCCGATTATGCGGTGAAAACCCTAGATCGTCGTGGATCTCATACGCTTCATATTGATCAAGCAGGACCACCATATATTCGGCCACCTTGGACGAATCATGGGTGAATCGGCTCCACGAGCCGATTCACGGGACAACTCGAGAGCCGATCGAGGCTCGTATTTAACGTGTACGTGTGTGCCCTGCAGGAAACTAAGCGAGGCATCATCCACACCTTCCACGACCAGGTATAGGTCAGGTGGCACGCCCTTGCGACCCGGCATCGGCGCGCGACCGGGGAGGCTTTGCGGGCCGTCGCTCTGAGGGACTGGGGCCAGCCGCAGCCCTAGTCATTCCCGGCTCTACCGTGTTGGCCAGTCGCTGCCCGCCGGTGGGTTTCTGACGCCAACACATTCTGGCACGCCCGGTGGGACAATCTTCAACGACACATCTTCAACGACAACCATCTCGCCATCCACATCAGAGATGGCGAAAAGCACCCCGGTCGAGTACGAGGATCGGAATGGCAAAGTCAGGGCCCTCCGTGAAGCCGACCTCATCGGCTCTTCTCACGACGCCCGCTCCCACGGCGTCAACACGGTCGATCTCAGCCACTCCATAAGGGAACCAGGGTTCTCTTTCGACGCCAATATGGCAGGGTTCGTGATTCGCCATGACGCAGACAAAGCAGAGAGCAGCCACGCTCGTGGCAAAGAGAAGGACGAGGCCGTTCTACGTGACCGGCCCCAAGACGACGATAAACGGTACCTGGCCGAGGAGGAGGTGAGAAGCATGCGGTATCCGCGCTCATTATCCGTGCATCTCCTCAGCAAATACGATCAGCCATACGACCGACGCCACCGCTACGGCGGAGGCGATCAAAAAGATCATCGGTCTGATGCAGACGGGAGGTATCGTCGGAACAACGACGGGTATGAACGGCGCGCCAGGGGGAGGTCAGAAGAGCAATACAACATGGACGAGCACTGGAACTGTCCCTTCTTCAAACACTGCTGGGATTCAGGAATGAGCCGATTGCCAACAATCGGCAACTGCCCAAGATGCACACAACAAAGAGGAAGGACGAACCGAGTTGCGGTGTTCAAACGTCTAGGACCTCTCCCACCTCAGAGCAAACGGACTGAGTCGTCTCAAGAAGAAGACTTCGAGGAGTCGGGTAGAGAAGAAGATAGGGACCGCCAACCAAGGCGGTGCCCTGATGGACCCAGCCAGTCTCGGGAGCGCCGGGTGCAGCGGCCGCGAAGTTTGGAAGAGGCTGAGGCACGGTACTTCTACATGTTGAGGATATCACGGCCCGATCTGGCCGCGAAAATCCAACGAATGGTGGAGACAAGGGTGCGCCCACCAAAGAAAGTGTGGCGCCTCAAACAGGCTGAAGCCGATGCACAGACATCAGCGATGCCGATGCGGACGCATCGGTAGACACGAACGTGGCCCGAGGAAGGGACAACATATGAACAGCGCCATCCAGAATCATACCAGGACAAGTGCAGGCGCGTCACCCTGATCGAGAAGGACGAAGATGAAGGCCCAGCAAGAGATCAGGAGTTTACCAATGTTGAGTGGACCCGGGGGGCAAAACCCGAGTCCTGCAAGGGGGCAAAGCAGCCAGGACCAGCAAAGGGATCCGACTTCGACTTGAGCAAAACGGAGCAAATTTTTGATTGGCTCCTGAAGGAAAAACAGCTGAAGTTACCCGACGGCCACAGGATCCCCACGTTACAAGAAATTACCGGCCAACCATACTGCAAATGGCATGACACGTTCACCCATGCCACCAACGATTGCGAAGCCTTGCGCGGACAGATTCAGGTGGCAATAGAACAAGGCCGGTTACTCTTCGACCAGTTCGCCAGGAAAGTTGACACGTACCCGGCTCCGGAGGTCAACATGGTCAATCTCAGCAACTGCTTAAATCGCGAGCGAGATGGCTCATCCGATGTCAATGGAGCAAGGCTCGAAGATCGCCATCACGAGGATGAGACCGAGAGCAGTCGCTCCCGCGAGAAAGGCGAAAAGGAGGCCGATCCACACGATCGGCCCAAAATGATGGCAAGCGTTGACCTAGGAGGCGATGGAAAGCTGGAGTATGGGTTTACATCGGCTGACGGGCCAGAAGGGATTAAGAAAGTCAAGAAAGAGATCAAGAAGTTGTTGGACGCCGGGTTCATCAGGCCATACAAGCACGCTGAAAGGATTACCAATGTAATACCTGTGGAGAAAAAGGATGGCCGGTGGCGCGTTTCCATAGATTTCCGAAATCTCAACATTCTGTGAATAGTCGGATTGACCACTGCAAGGTGAGACGATTCCAGCGATCGGCTACGATTACTCGCACCACCCTTGTGTACTGATGTGCTATTTCGCATGGGTGAGTGGCGAGAAAATCTCGAATTGGCTGAAAAGCCGATATCTTCAATCACGTGAAGGATTCGGCTCGGGGGGCATATACACGGAGAAGGTACAAAGACACAAAGGATGTACCCAGGGGAGCCGATTCGTGAATCGATCGGCTAATAATAAAAAAAAAAAAAAACGCATTTGGGGGCCTCTTAGTGCGAGGGGGAGGTTGACTGCATCGGCTATTTGGATAAAAGTTTTTCTGCTACATTGATGAAAGCTGAAGAAGCTCGGGGAGGCAGTTCTCGTTGATGGTCCTCTGCTTTTGAAAAGCCGATTTGGCTAGAATCGGTTGGTGCTGCACCTGAGGCTCTATGAAGATTTCTCCAACTGTTTGGTGACTCAGGTCTTCTCCGCGAGGGCCTCTGGCGTCGTTTGCAAGCCTCCAGGTGTAACGCTGCTGGCGAATTCAAGGGTTGCAGCCCTACCCAATCAGGCTAGGATCAAGAGAGCAACCGACGGTCATCCGGCTAGATTGGACTCATTTCCACCAGAGGTTGCCCCATGAGTCTGAAGGTTCTCTGCTGTTGACGGTCGGGTTGGTCGGGATCGGTTGACGCTACACCGCAGCTGAGAGGTGGATAGTGGCCCAATACTACCGGTTCACTTTCATGCTCACTTTGGTCAAAGGCTCGGGGGGCAGCTGACCGTGGAGGTTTCTTTGCCCTGGAGGATCCTTTGCTATCAAAAGCCGATTTATCAGGTCCCACATCAATTGGGAGACAAGCCTGGAGCTCCGTTGGGGGTACTTGCTCGAGATCAAATTATCAGCCTGCGCAAAGCCGATGCGCAGCTATCGGCTCTAGCACGAGCACTCAAAGTTGCCTCATTATCGGTTTGGCAATGCTGAAGACGTTGGCATCCCAAAACAGCCTATTGTTCCTTAAGTCAGGGGTGATCGCCCAAAAGTAGTGGCTGACAATGGGAGAAGGGAGATCGGCTCATTAAAAATTGATTGAGTTGTCAATCGGCTAATTTGGCATAAAAAGGAGTTAGTGAAATCAAGTTGGGGAATTTTCCATTGATAACTAGATTTCTTACAAGGAAGGAGCCGATTGCTTAAGAAGAGAAGAACAAAAGGAGGGGCCACTACTACTAGACCTACACTAGTAGATCCTAATCTACGGGCCGTCACTGCCTTCATCATCATCCCCGGAGTTCCCATCGGCGGCTGCTGCCGACGGGCTCCTCGTCGGCTGCGCCGAAGCCCTTTGCGGGGGCTTCATCCTCTTTTTCGTCATCGCTGTCGTCGTCGTCCCACCACATGCGGAGGCGCTTCGCTGGTGGGTAGCCCTCGAGGGAGTCGTCGTCGTCTTCTTCCTCTTCTTCCTCCTCGTCGGAGGAGAAGCCCCCTTCACAGGGGAAGAGGTCGTCGTCATTTGTTGCTTCCAGCTCTCCGTCAAGAAGGAACCGAAGGTCTTCTTCCCCATCGGTGAGGGGTTCATCGTCTTCCGACTCTTTGGAGAAGTCCCAGTCCCGCGCGTCCCAATATTCTGGGGCGCGGGCCTCGTAGATGGCCATCAGATCGACCTCCTGCTCGAGCTCGCTGGAGGAGGAGGACTGGAGGGACAGGCCAGAGGAAGCAGTGGAAGAGGAAGAATCCAGGGGGACTAATGAAGGTTTTTGGGTTTGACGATGGCTACTGTGGAGCAAGGGGGTGAAGAAAGGAATTTTGGGGAGTGGCCAAATGAAAAAGGGCGAAGCAATTTAATGCACAAGCAGTTTCCGAGGACGTGGTGTCAGAACCGTCAAATCGCGCAGAGAAGGCGAGGAGGCAAGACGTCATCATGAAGTATACTGCGACAGTTCTGCTCTGCCATGACATGACCCGACGGAAAAAGCATAATGATTTTGGAAATGTCATTTCCAAAACCAGGGGGGCATGTGTTATCACCAGAATTTGACCAAGCCAGAGGTGGGCCGCGATCAAGATGGACGTGAAGATTGTACGTGGAAGAAATACGTGAATCGGCCTGGTTTACCAAGTTGGGCTGAACCGCCCGTGTATACTGTAACATATTAGATCGCATCTTAGTTTAGAAATTAGAGTTTATCTCGTGCACGGTTTAGTGCACGCCCACATTAGAAAGTCCCCTGGACTATAAATATGTACCTAGGGTTTATGGAATAAACAACAACCAACGTTCAACACAAACCAATCTCGGCGCATCGCCAACTCCTTCGTTTCGAGGGTTCCTCCGGTAAGCATCATGCTGCCTAGATCGCATCTCGCGATCTAGGCAGCACAAGCCTGCCTAGTTGTTCATGCGTTGCTCGTACTGAAGCGTTTTTGATGGCGAGCAACGTAGTTATCGTAGACGCGTTAGGGTTAGCATTGTTCTTAGCATCATATGCTCGCGTAGTGCAACCCTTGCGCGTCTAGCCGTCCTTGTGCCTCATCATGGGTGCAGGGGCGGCATCCCGCTTGATCTTTGTTTAGTAGATCTGATCCGTTATGGTCGATCCTTGATTCATCAAGGATTAGTTTAATATCTGCAATAGTTAGGCCTTACAAAGGGTTGGAGGATCCAGCGGCATGCAGGGTGTAGTTTGCTGCCCCTAGACAGGGACGTTCCGAGGATCAACCTAGTGTTGGTTTTTAGGCCTTGTCTAGGGCTGGCTTACGTTTACCGTGCGTGAGTGCGAGGCCCAATCGTGAGTAGGATGATCCGATTATGCGGTGAAAACCCTAGATCGTCGTGGATCTCATACGCTTCATATTGATCAAGCAGGACCACCATATATTCGGCCACCTTGGACGAATCATGGGTGAATCGGCTCCCTGAGCCGATTCACAGGACAACCTGAGAGCCGATCGAGGCTCGTATTTAACGTGTACGTGTGTGCCCTGCAGGAAACTAAGCGAGGCATCATCCACACCTTCCTGACCGAGGTATAGGTCGGGTGGCACGCCCTTGCGACCCAGCATCGGCGCGCGACCAGGAGGCTTTGCGGGCCGTCGCTCTGAGGGACTGGGGCCAGCCGCAGCCCTAGTCATTCCCGGCTCTACCGTGTTGGCCAGTCGCTGCCCGCCGGTGGGTTTCTGACGCCAACAAAAGTCCTCTCTTGTCAAATCATTTCTGGTCAACCTGGTCCAAGTTAGCATGGGTGGTCAACAGCAAAGTTGTTCACTTTGACATGGTCTTGGATGAGGTGTCAAGGGTTGACCAAGTTTGGTTTAAGAAAATTCAAATACAGAGGTGCAAAGAGGTGAAGATTTTATAAAGTGGTCATATGACCATTATCATATGTATGTTTAAATTTGAAATTTCCTTTGATTTGAATCTGGGTTCTTTGATGCATTTGTGTTTGTTTTTGTTATATAAGAGTTTTACAAACCATAGATCAAGCAATGGTGGCCTTTGGTGATGATTTGCATAATTGGCCAAAGTTGTATGTGGGTGAGAATTGAGTTATTCTCTATTTCTTTTCTTCTTCTCAATTTATGGTTAAGTGATCTTAGTTTAGGGTTTAAGCATACTTGATCAACATTACACACTCATCATGGCAAGATGCACAAGAGAAATGCACACTATGCATAAAACTATATGTGGTACTATATGCATAATAAAAGTTTTTGTTTGTTGCAAATTTTGGATATTTGAATTTCTCTTCTCTTTATTTATTATTGAAAACTTGGGATGTTACACCTTTCAGGGTGAAAATCCAAGGTTTGGCATTAATTGGTTGTGACTAGCAATGGCCTTTTTGAGGGCTTTGTTTTGAGAGCGGGGATATCTTCAGGGTGAAATCATAAATTTTTTTAATTGGGCATTGACGGCGCTTGTGCACTATTTTCTTCTTAGAGGCGTCGCTTTTGGAGAGCCTGGAGTTTAGGTGGTGGTGGATGTATTATTGTTGTTAGAGCTAGAATACCGTAGCAGATTTTTATTTCTTAGTTTTCTTTTTCTTTTCTAACTGTGTGCATCCGTACTTTCATCAGGTACTACGGTGTTGAAGAGGCTAAATGTAATTTCTATTTGTCGATATTAATATATTTTCTTTATGGAAAAATAATAATAAGTGGTAGTTAACATCAAAAAACTGAAAACCACCTCGCGTGGCCTAGATGTTTTTTCTTTTTTTCCTGCGAAGCGGGTAGCCTAGATGTCTTGAGCTCTTGATATGTGAAACGTGTGTAGTTCCCACTTACATGTTGGCCGGCCGACTGATCGAGATAAAGACGGATTCTTTTGTTTTCTAGATGAGATAAATACGGATCCTTTTATTTTCTTCAGTAGACGAGATAAATACGGATCCTTAACTGAAAATCAGATCTATACTACGCATCACCGATCTTCTAGTTCTCCTAGTTTTTCTGGAGATCTGTCGCCGAGGCTAGCCGCGCGCTGCAGGGCATGGGCGACATAGAGAACGTCGCCATGGCGGAGCCGGCTCTGGCACGACGTCGGCCCATGTTTTGGGTGTTGGAAGAAAAGGTGTGGGATTTTCTGGAGAGATACAAGACGACAAACCATGGGATAGGCGAGGAGGACGACTTCGTGGCCCTGAAGGCGGAGCCGCAGGAGCATACCAGGTGGATCCTCATCGGCCTCGTGACCATCGGCGCCACCTTCATCTATCTCATTGCCATCTACATGCCGTTTGAACGACAGGAGACGAACCTATGTTATATCATGCTATGGATGTTTGCTGCGTTCTGCCCCGCATTGTTTGCTGGATTCCTCATCGCAGAATGCCAGCGAGATGGGATTCAAGACGAGGAACGTACTAGGCTCGTTGACCACTTACTCCAGTTATAGCCGGTATTTATTCTTCTTGTTTGGACCTGTTCTCGTTGATGATATGGTACACACTCCAGACGCTGGCATGTATCATGGTGCACGCGCACGGCTAGGTTTCGAGATGAGGATCATAATAGACTTGTAGATTTCTCGCTCCGGTTCTAGCTTATACAGTTAGATAATTGTCAATATATATAAAGACACTTGATTGCTGCAGAAATCAACTACTAGTACTATTTTTTTTTTGCTCTTTTCCCCTTGCCTTTTCTGTCCTTGAATGAAATTTTGATTTTGAGAGAATGATATGCGTGCGCTTTTAATGAAAATTTGAGCCCATCTATCACAAACACTGATCCTAGCACACTGCTGCATACAATTTTCAGGTGTCAATCAGAATGAACATATGTTCTGTGTCTGAAACTCTTTTCTTTTTGACTAAATTGCAGAGCTGCTTTTCATTCATGCGGTAGCCATGAGTTCTTCTTCTTCCGCTTCGCCTGAAACTATGAACATACTATTCGCCATGAGTTCTTCTTCTTCCGCTTCGCCTGGACGATGCTGCTGCGCGCCAGAGCTCATGCGGAAGCTTTTCGATCTCAGCTCGGGTCTCATAGTTGATACCACCCCAAGTGGCATGTTCCCCGGCGGTGGCCAGATCTCCTGTTTGCGGTGGAGAAGACCAAGGACTCGATTGCTTTTCTATTTTTAGTTCTAGGGTCTTTTCTGTAAAAGTCACGGTCTTATCTGTTACTCCCCAACTTGTTAGGAGCCTCGATGTAAGTTGTAACGCACCGACGGATTAATGAAGCAGCCTCTGGGACCTTCGGGTCCTCCTTTGTTCAAAAAAAAATTGGGAGCCATATATTTGATACAACCGTCGCCCAGCAAGAGGTCGATCCAGAACAGCAGCCGCTCGCCGTCGCCTAGGTGAAAACCCACCGAGGCCGCGAACAGAGCCCGGACTTTGTCGTCGATGGGGAGGGGCAATCCGTGCCAGAGGGTTCTCAGCGCGATGCTAGTGGCCTGTGGCCGGCAGACCACGGATGCCCAGGCCATCGCTGCCCGGCACACCGATCTCCACTTGACTAGGCATTTTCCACCTGATGCGACCTCGTCCTTTGACCAGAACAAGAAGCAGCCGCGGCCAATCTTGTACATGGCCTTGGTCAGCCACAACGGCTGCGCGATGGCCGGCGTCTGAAAGATTGGCATGGCCGCCAGAACATGCTTGACCAAGACCAGACGCCGCGTCAATCCAGAAGGATCCCTTGATCCATCCCTTCACTATGCCACTTGCTTGTCGAGCGTGGGCTTGCAGATCGCGCTTGTGCAGCCTCTTGTCAGATAATGGCATCCCCAGGCAGCGACATGGGAATTGAGCGACAGGGCAGCCAAACGTTGCAGCCAGGGCGTGTCATGTCGGTGTCAGTGCCTGCAACTCTGAATACTGAATCTACGTACTGGAAAATGTAAATATACCTTCCGAGGTAGAGAGATTCATGCAGGCACAGACGATGATCAGGATCGGCGGGATGAACCTGCAACAGGCACTGCTTCTTGATGCACCGCGTGAGTGTCAGGCTCAGCTCGAGGTTATCAAGTTGCTGTCAGTTTCTTCAGACAAATTCAGTTTCGTCTGTTCAGTTCAGAGTTAGGTGTGTAGTTCGTAGGTTTGCCTTTTCTCCAGTTACCCACTTCGTCTTGCTCCTCATCCATTTTCACTGTACATGACTTCTTCATGCTGCACAGCTTGTTTTCTGCAGCCTAGTCAAACGCTACGTCCACCCACCCTCATCTGATGCACGTTGACTAGCATCCAGGAGCTAGATGCGGCGTGGGCATCCTCTACATGTAACACAACTTTGATCATCCAGGAGCCATGTCTCTGCTGTGACACACCTTATATAATGTGTCCAGCAACCTGAAACATTGCTTGTTCAAATAGTTGAGCACCACACAATTATCAGTTCTTGGCTTGTATTTGTGATACATGATTTATCGGTGCAACAATGTTTCACAACCTTCTTAGGTTGCCACTGAATGTGTTTATGTTTTGGGGACATGACCAGCGTAACAGAGGACAAGTTTTTGAGATACACTTTCATGAATTCTACTTTGGTACCCATGATCCAGCTCACAGTCAATGAATTGGTAATATTAGGAGCCGCAGCCTTTCCGATGCCACGAGATGATTTTGTGTTCAACAAGTGTGATCTTGGACAATGTACAATCCTATATGAGGGATTAGAACTGGAACAAAATGGTGTTTTGAAGATGTAGCACAGTATATATGGAGAGAACATATGCAGGCATACTTTTTTACCAAAGGATGGTTCATGTCCACCAAAGAAATGTCTAAGCACAAGCATGATTTCGCAAATAAGCAACATAGACGTTGGTACGTCCCAAACAAATGTGGATGTTGCAACATCTTTTGGCAACTCTTCCAGCAACGAGGATCATGCATCCATGCCCATGCTGTACCGACTCTGAACTTACTCAAGTGAAAAAAGCACATTTTGACATGAACCCCTTGGATGCTTATGTTGCTCCAATGTAATATCTGCAGCAGAAATCGGAACGAATTAGGAAACACCATAATAAGAATTAATGTACAGGGTTCTAATTAAGAAAATGTGTTTGCAGCTATTCTTAGATAAAGTAGTCTCAGACAGCACTAAAATTAGTTAAAACCGCCCGCAGTGTCAATATGCTGACCACAGAGGCAATATGTCAAATATAGCAGTTCCAAACCAGCTGCTGAACTCCGTAACCCTCCGAGACAACCCAAAAAAAGGAACCATGCATGGGCCATCATCCGGTGGCACCCTCACAGTACCCAAAAACTGTGTGGCTTCCCTTCCGCTCGCGCCTTGTCCACCCCTTGCTCCATTCTCGTAGCATGCCTCCTCATGCTTTGCTTTCCCGTTTGCGTCATTCCTTCTTCAAGCATTTTTGCATTCTCCTTACTTTTACTTTGTTAAAAAAATTAGGATAGCTCTCACCAATTCCCCCCTTCCAGTTGATGCATCATTCTACGGTGTGTATTCTCGATGGAGTTTCCAGGGTAGGGTAAGATTTCCATTTGCACGGGGAAGAGGGAGGAGTGAATCATTGTTGCTCAATCTCTCTTTCCCGTATTCCTCAGTTTCATTCTTGTTATCATCGCAACTTCAACCGGAAGGAGGAGCAGAAGATCTTTTTGTTGATTCAGGAAGAAGCGGAAAAGTTGGTCCAACAACTTGTATCATTCAAATGGTTTCTTGATTTGAGAAAAGGGAAGGCTTGCAAAATCTGAAGCATGGAGGAAATACCAAGCGAGAAGCCAAGCGAATCTGGATCAATTAATTGCGCAAGTAGTTCAGGCAACAGCCAGGACACTCCAAATTCATTGGTGGATAAAGACGAAGGCCACATTATTGGGGTGGTAAACGAATTAAAGGAGGCGGGGATGGCTGTCGAACTGAAGGAGGGGATGGCTATTGAGTTGAAGGAGGAGGGAGTGGCTATTGAGCTGAAGGAGGAAGGGGCGGTGACTATCGAATTGAAGGATGAGGGCGTGTCTATCGAATTGACGGTCGAGGGGGCATCTACCAAAATGAAGGAGGGGGTGGCTATCGACTTGAAGGAGGACAGAACAGCCATTGAACTGAAGGAAGAGGGTGCTGCAACTGACTCGAAGGAGGAGGGGGTGACTGTCACCTCGAAAGAGGATGCGGCCGCTATCGGTTTGAAGGATGAGGAGGCGAGGATCAAATTGGAGGAAGAGACAAAGTTATCCCAGAAGAGGGACTATGAGCAGGCTATCAAACTAAAGGGGGACGGGACAAAGCTATTCCAGAGGCGGGACTATGAAGGGGCAGCCTCCATATTTGACGAGGCAATAAAGCTCTTGCCAAAGGAGCATGGCGACATTGCCTTCCTCCACTGCAACATTGCTGCATGTTACATGCACATGAACCCTGAGGATTATGAACGCGCGGTTGATGAGTGCAATGCAGCACTGGAGGCATCACCCAAATATACAAATGCATTACTGAAAAGGGCGCGATGCTTTGAAGCATTGGATAGGCTGGATCTAGCGTGTAGTGATGTGGAAAAGGTGCTGAGCTTCGAACCGAACAACATTACTGCATTGGAGCTCTTTGAGAGTATTAAGGAGGAGATGGAGGAGAAAGAAAATATATTGGAGGATCAGGTTGTGTCACCAGTGGAGCATAAGACGATATTTGCAAAAGAGAAGATCAAGAGGAAAGTATCTCGAAAATTCAGAAACTCCATAGTCCAGGAAGAGGTGTGGTTGATTCATGATGACGATATCCCAGAGAATGATGAAGATGAAAATGAAGAAAACTGTGATGAAGAAAACCATATGAAGATAGATTTAAGCAATGAAGAAAATGACGCCAAGGAGATGCAGTCGAGGCATAATCATGATGAAGATAAATGTTCCACAGAACAGAACCATGTGAAGCATGATAAGAACAAAGAAGGAGAAAATCATGAAAACCAACAACTGCAGCACACTTCTTGGGATATGGAAGAAATGCACCGCAAAGAAATGCAGAATCAAAACAAGCATGAAAATCCCCTCAAAGAGATAAAGGTGAGAAGTGGTCAGAGTCAGCAGGAAACACATACAGCACAGAATCAGGTCGGCGATGTGGACAAACGTCAAAAGCACATTGAGGAGGTACATACCACTAGTCAAAGCAAACAAGAAACACACACTGACATGTATGAAAGGTTTATCAATGGCAACCAAGTAAAAAACTCCTTAGAGCAGCATACTAGTCGTGGCGAGGACAAGCAGGAAAACCAAAGTGCAATCAAACTGCCAAGTCATGGTAGAGATGAGCAAAAGCATACGAGGGAGAAGAGCACATATGCTAACGATGGAGAAACGAAGACTGCAAAGTTTGTTTTGGGAGATGACATAAGGATTGCACTAGTTCCAGAAAATTGTAGTCTGCTGCAATTGATAAACATAGCTCGGTGTAAGTACAGTCCCCACCTGAAGGCAATGCTTCTTAAATTTCAGGATATAGAGGGTGACTTGGTGACAATTACATCAAGTGAAGAACTAAGGTGGGTTGAAGAGCTGAAGCAAGGACCAGCTCGATTGTACATAAAAGAAGTAAGTCCTGAGCGTGAGATCACTAGGGACATTGTTATGCCCAGTATATCTACTGCAACGTTAGAGAGAAAGCAGAGCATTTCTGAGTGTGGAAGTTCTAGGATTGCAGAAGAAAAGAACTCATCATATGCTGATGACTGGATGATGCAGTTTGCTCGTCTATTCAAGAACCATGTTGGTTTTGATTCTGATGCATATGTAGATCTCCGTGACCTTGGTACGCGGCTGTACTATGAAGCAATGGAAGACACCATCACAAGCGACGAAGCTCAGGAGATATTTCATGCAGCAGAGGCAAAATTTCAAGAAATGGCAGCTCTAGCGCTGTTTAATTGGGGCAACATACACATGTCTCGTGCAAAGAAGAGATTATGTTTATCTGAAGATGCTCCAAAAGAATCTGTACTTTCCCAGGTCAAGCGTGCATATGAATTGGCATGTGCTGAATATGTCAAAGCTGGAAAGAAGTTTGAAGATACTGTGGACGTAAAACCAGACTTTTATGAAGGTCTTATTGCACTAGGACATCAACAGTTTGAGCAAGCAAAGCTTTCTTGGCGTTATGCAGATGCATGTAAGGTAGACATGGGAACTGAAGTACTAGAACTATTTAACCGTGCTGAGGATAATATGGAAAAAGGAATGGAGATGTGGGAGGGAATAGAATATTTACGACTAAAAGGGATGTCTAAATCAAAAAAGGAGAAAATCCTACTGGACAAGTTGGGCTTGGATGGGCACCTAAAAGATTTAACATCAGATGAAGCGTTTGAGCAAGCTTCAAATATGCGATCACAGCTAAACATTTCATGGGGTACCATTCTTTATGAGCGTTCAGTAGTAGAATTCAAGTTAGGTCTTGCTAGCTGGGAGGAAAGTCTCACCGAAGCAATTGAAAAATTTAAGACCGGTGGAGCTTCCCTGGCAGATATCAGTGTAATGATAAAGAACCACTGTGCGAATGAGAAAACTCAAGAAGGTACGATGTAAGCATTTTTCCTTACTTTCTGCAATTTCTTTGTTCCTTGTTGCTAAATCATCAAAACCAAGACTCGTACATGTAAGTCATGTATGCTATAATCATACTTCTTATAATGATTATTTTTTATGGACCACTAGCATTAACCTAAACCTGTATATGACTATTTGTATTAGTAGAGGCAAAAATGACTAAGTATCCGCGCAAGTGAATCATGCATTTCCAATTATCAACCATATACGGAGTTATAAGCTATAAAACACAAATACTGGGATCTGCGCTATTCAGAATGTAGATTGCAAATTTCCAAAGCCAATCAGTTTCGTCAGCGGATAGTAAGCTATAACCACAGCATCCGTTGCTATGATTTGGTATTGTATTCCAGAAGCAATTCAGTATTACAGCTGAGAACTGTTCACGGTCAAGAAAAACAAGATTTTATGAACTTTTCTTAGTCATGGTGTGCTTTACATGTAGCAAAATTACTATTAGTCGTGGCATTAAACTAAAACTTTACCAATCTGCTAGGACAGAGATTAAAATTTTACATCCTCCGATCTTAACTACATTTAAGAGCATATAAGTTGTTAAGACTTTTTCTTTGTTATTCAGGATTGAGCTTCAAGATTGATGAGATAGTTCAAGCATGGAACGAGATGTACGATGCTAAAAAGTTGAAAAATGGTAGTTCTTCTTTCCGTCTTGAACCTTTATTCCGAAGGCAGCCTTCGAAGCTGCATAACATACTAGAGCACATAAAGCACACGTGAGCTTGTACTTAACATAGGACTTGATGCTGTCGACATGGATACCAGTGTTGATGCTAACTGCAAAAGGTAATTTCATTCCTTATTGGTATGTATTATTAAGATTATTCCAAAATTGTTTATTTGATGTAATACACAGAAAATGAACTGCATGACCGTTGTTTGCTGTGTAGAATCATTACATATAACCATAACCATTACTGGATATATATAGAAAAAAGAACCGTGATAGAATAAATCGGCATATCACTCATGGAATGATCAGAGTGACAATAACATAAATATAAAGAAATGAAGTATTGCAGGCATTGGGCCACATTTCACTATAATATTCCAACCCTTCCCAATCAATCATCTCTCCCTCTAGGCTTCCTTGCCAAATGCACCCAGAAAACCCATCTCCGCAGAGTCCTAGCATCCACTAGCACCGGAAGTAATGGCATCTAGATTAGGGCACCTGGGATAGGATGACAACATGAGTGGCAGAAAAAGCGCAATGTGTGCATCTCCTTAGATGCATAGATGGGGACAGCATGGCAGGGGGTGGGAGCGCCTCCATACTTTAGGAGGCTGCTGCCTACCTCTGTTTTTCATTCTTTAGGCCTGGCCCACAGCACTTCAGTAGATGTCTGGCATAGTTTTGGATTGAAATCTTGATGATTCAATGTTCAGCGCTAAAATCAGACTCTGCAAGAAGAGTTGAAAAGTAGGCATTTTCTCTGTATTGCTGTAAAACAATGTATTATGTCGATGTTCTATTGTTCTGCTCTTATTACTAATAATGGAGTTGGTTCTTACACTAACTATGTGGTTCATCTATTATTGAAGAGTGTGCTCTATATAGAGGACCAGAGCATTTTCATGTATTATCGAAGAGTGTCCTCCATGTAGTTGACCATCAATGGCAAAAACTGAACTCATTATTGGTGCATACAATTAGTACTACAATTCGATCTCCAAAATATACTACGACAATAGTTGAGGGACCAATTGTAGACTTTTTCCTATTTTAAAGGTTGTTGTCCCCGCATAGACTGAACTCATTATTGGTGTCCATTTTGCTCTTTTGAGGCTTTATGATGTGTTATACTCTTAGTATTAGTTCTCAGCATCTCTTTTTAATATGTACTGTTTCTGTCAACTCATCTTATTTCCAACATTTGCTTTGCATGCTTTCTGTGAGCACACCATCCATATACATCCTTAAATTTAAAATGATCTTGATATGTTTTGCAGGCTGCTAACTGTTCGAAACTGTATATTCATGAACTGGACCCGATGATATTACCAATTCAAGATAGAAAAGGTGGTCAGGATGCACTTTTTGAAGTTTACATGATATTTCAGAAGCTGCACATCTTTTTTACCTATGCAAATACCCCAACTGTGTATTATTAGATACTTAGGTAATCTCAACCGTTGTAGAGATTCAAGAGTTAAAGCTCAATGTGAAAGTTTGTAGTTTTGGAATGTCTGAATGGTATGCACTTCACTAGAAGGATTTGCCGCTGTAATGTGCTGATAAATTGTGTTCAGATCCACCATCACCTGCGTGAACAGTACTTGGTTACTGCAGCACAGATGGAACCTAGCAATAGATTAGGGATAGGAACTTGTCTAGTTTGAAATACATATTTGGTAAGGAGTATGATCTGATAAGTTTCTCTCTATTTGAGATATGCTTGGTTACATTTACAGATTTATTCTCAGTGGTTAATTAGCGTTATGAGATCACTATGTCCGGCTTTGGTCTCCTAATTGGGCATAAATTTAAGAACCGTTCAGCCCTCCTTCATCTAGTGTTATTTTACTTATAAATCCCTCTGACGGAATTTTACTCCATTTATGCACTATCATATATAGACCGTGCATATGCAGAGAAGAGATAGAAAAAACAGCAATGTTATCCAACTCATAGCATTGCCTAGTTGCAGTATTCCTCCTCGAAACAGGCTTTCGCCCCGCTTTATAAATAAAGCAACCAAATCCATACAAGGTTCACATACAGCACACATAGCACACACCCCACATCAAGAGACTACTGGGCCAAGCACAACACGCCCAAACACTCGCCGGAAAACGATACAACACCCCACACAAGAGGTGTACTCGCAGGCTGGACGGTGTAGATATGCGGCGGGCAGCCGCTAGAAGATCCTCCAGCATGCCGTCCAAGCGCTCCTTGTCCCGCTGTCTACACAACGGGTACCACCGCTGCAACAAAGCCAAGAAAGAGAATACAGAGTCGAAGCGCGCCGAGGTAAGATCCGCTCGATGACCATCTTATTGCGCACAGTCCACAAAGTCCAGGACAAGGCCGCGAACAATAACCGGAAGAGGCGCCTCCTCCTACCAGTAGTGTTCGCCCGGACCTCGATGAACTCCCCGAGGGCCGAGGCCTGCCACTCGAGCCCCAGCGCCTCCAACAGGAAGCTCCAAAGAAATCGTGCCGCGGTGCAGGAAAACATGATGTGAGTCGTTGTCTCCGGAACCGCACACAATGGGCAAAGCCCGTTGCCCGGCCCGTGCCTCTTCATAACCTCCACCCCAGAGGGAAGACGATCCCTCAGCAGCTGCCAGAGGAAGATCTTCGTCTTAAGCGGGATAGGGGCCTTAAAGAGCGGACCCGTCCAAGGAAGCAGAGGCCCCCTAAACAAAGCCCTATAGGCCGTCCGCACTGAGAACGTACCAGACGGCGTTAAGCGCCATGAGGGCGCATCTAGTCCTCCCGGCAGGGCGTCCGGGAGGAGGTCCCGCAGCGAGTCCAGACTCAGGGCTTCCCCCTGAGTTAGACCGCGACGGAACACAAAATCCCATCCCTCCAGTTCCACTTCGGCCACCAGGCTAGAAGGGTTAGCACAGATGGCGAAGAGGTCCGGAAAGACAAGGTTAAGGGGGCGATCGCCTAGCCATGTGTCGAGCCGAACATGGTCCCTCTACCATCGCCTATGGAGAGGGAGAGCCCGGTTCTAATCTCGTGCTTGATGTCCTGGAGGGCTCTCCAAAACCGAGATCCCTCCCGACGGTCACGGGCAAGGAGTGGCCGACCCCGAAGGTATTTAGCCTTAATCGGCTTCAGCCACAAGCCCCCATCGTCCGACAAGATCCTCCAAACCCATTTCAGCATGAGGGCCACATTCATGTGGCGCGAGGATATGATCCCTATGCCCCCAAGGTCCTTGGGGGCGCACACATCGGCCCATCTGACCATGTGATACTTCTGGCGTCCTGTCTTGTCCCGCCAAAAGAAGCGGGATAGCTCCTTGTCGAAGGCAAGCATGTACCCCTTCGGGAAGGATGTACAGCCCCATGATGTACATGGGAAGGCTAGACAGACAGGAGTCAATGAGGATCGACTTGCTACCTTTGGAGGTGAACCTCCCACACCAAGGCTCCGCCTTCGCTCTAACTCGCCCCAACAAGGGGGCGAGGTCCCTAATAAGGATCCTAGAGTCCCTAACCGGGACTCCCAGGTAATCCATAGGGAAAGATGACAGCCTGCTGTTGAGGTTGTCAGCTATCCGCTGCTGAACTTCCGGGGGGTACCCCAAGACCACCACCTCGCTCTTGTCAAAATTAATTTTGAGGCCCGACATGGCCTCAAAGCAGAGGAGCAGGAATTTGGTGTTCCGGATGTCCAAGTCCGAGCCCTCAAACATAATCATGGTATCATCCGCATACTGGAGGTGAGTCACCCCTCCGCCAGGGATAAGGTGGCCCACCACCCCGGTAATATGGCCCGAGGTCCTAGCCCTCTCCAGGATCTCGGCCAGGGAATCCACCGCAGCGTTGAAGAGGAGAGGGGACAGGGGGTCACCCTGACGCACTCCACACGCCGGCCTAAAATAGGGACCCACTTCCCCATTTATGTTAATGGCCGTGCTGCCAGACATCACGATCTGCATCACCCAACCAATCATCCGGTCGTCCACGCCCCTCCTCTGAAGAACCTGTCGGAGGAAGGACCAGTCCAAGCGGTCGTAGGCTTTCTGGAAGTCTAGTTTTAAGAAGACACCCCTCTGATGTCGACTCCTGACCTCGTGCATGATCTCATGTAGTGCAAGAATGCCATCATGGATGTGGCGACCCTTGAGGAAGGCAAATTGATATTGGTGCGTAATCCGCTCCATAATCGGAGCCAACCTCATCGCACACACCTTGGAGAACAACCGTTGAACCACGTTGATGACCGTAATAGGCCTGAACTGGCGAATATCCGTGGCCCCCACTATCTTGGGGATCAAGGTAATAATGCCGTAATTCAGGCGCCCCATATCAAGCGTCCCAACATAGAACTCCTGAAACATGGGCAGGATAGTCTCCTGGAGCTTCGCCCAGAACTTCTGGAAGAAGACAACCGGGAGTCCATCCGGACCAGGGGCCGAGTTAGCCTTCATTCCCTCGAGAGCGCTCCGGACTTCCGTTGGGAGGAACGGAAGGGTGAGAGCGGCATTCTCCTCGTCAGAGACCCAGGCCCTAGCTGGCCATAGGTCTGCCGCGAGGGCTACCCCAGTCCTGGGGCCAGCCGCAAATAGACCTTTATAAAAGGTATAAATATGGGTGGTGATCTCTCCGGCCTCCTCCAGAAGGCGATCACCATCCCAAAGACAGGGGATGGAACACTTCCGTCGACGACCATTCGCAATCGCATGGAAGTACGCAGGTGTTCGCATCCCCTTTAAGAAGCCGCTCGGCGGCTCCGCTGCCGCCGAACGCCTCCTCCCCACGGTAGATCTCCATAAGCGAGTGTTCAAGGGCATATCGCCGAAGCCACTCCTCGGCGACTAGCCCCACCTCGTCCGCGATGCGGTCTAACTCCCGAACCCGGCGGAGGAGAAGGTCCTTTTCAGCCGTACCTCCGCCCCGAGGTTAGCCCCCAGCCTCTCATGAACTGGCGGGCAATCTTCGTGCAGTGGTGCCACACATCAACTGCATTGAAGACCCTCGGAGGGGAGTCCGCTGCGCGCTCCCACTTGTGTCCAATCGCCTCCACAAACCCTGGTTGACCGAGCCAAAAGTTTTCAAAGTGGAAGCGGTTAAGCCTCGGGGGGGCATCCCCCCCGGAGCAAAGTAGGAGTGGGGAGTGGTCAGACCCAATCCTAGTAGCCGCCCTAAGCGAGCACAGTGGAAACGCCATTTCCCACTCAACCGACACAAACACTCGATCCAACACACTCTGGATCGGGTCAATGCGGTTGTTACTCCAAGTGAACCGGGCGCCCACGCGCGTGATCTCTCTAAGGGCGAGATCCGCAAGGCAGTCATTGAACATCCGCATCCTAGGGATGTCCACCCGGCTCGAGCTCTTGTCCTCCGGGGAGCGAATGAGATTAAAATCGCCGGCCACCACCACAGGGGTGGTACACCGGTCAATCTTATCTCGCAGCTCCGCCAGGAAGGCCGGCGACCTCGAGTGGTCCGCCGGGCCATAGACGATAATAACCTCCCAGCTAAGGTTAGATCGTTTATGGGTGACGGCCATACTGACAAAGAACTCGCCGTGTTCCATGTCCTCAACCTCGAAGGTCTCCTCCTTGACACCTAGGAGGATGCCCCCCGAGTGCCCCGTCGCAGGCCGCCAATGCCAGGCGAACTTGTGTCTACTAAGGCCCTCCAGCTCGTGGAGGAGGAAGGACTCCTTGATCGTCTCTTGGAGCCCCACAATATCCACATTCTCACGCCGAATGTACTCCTTCAGTTGTTGTTTGCGCCCGGGGCCTCGAACCCCCTGATGTTCCAAATGAGTGAGAAGAAAGGGCTACTCATTGGATCACATCAGAATGGGGGGTTCCCCTACTGGGAACCGATCGAGCCCTACTACGTGTCGAGGGTCCGGACGGTGGTCTAGGAGGTCTCCCTCGCGGTCCCCCAGCCCGGGGTGCCGCGTCAGAGCGCTCCGCCGGGATAGACCCATCGGAGTTCTCTGGACCAGACCCAGGTGCCAGCTGCACAGGGTCGGTCAGGGTAGCGGCGGTCGCCCTCTCGCGTTCCAACTGAGCGCGAGAAGCGGCGAGCACACCATCATAGACCTCCTTGGCCCGAAGCGCCGCCAGCTGTTCAACCCGAGGGCCGCGTTCTCCCCTGAAAATCACACCACAGTCCGACGCCACCTGACCCAGGTGGTCAAGCGACGCCGTAGCAAGAACAGAGAACCGAGAACCCGAGGGGGGGGGGGGATGGGGCAGAGGATGGGGGGCGAGGAGTGGGATGGGTACCTGAGTCGAGGTTGCGGGCCGCCCCCCCGCCTCTCCGCCTGCGCAGCAACAGTCGGCTCCATCGCCTCGGCCCCGGAGCGGGAACGAGCGAGCCTAGCGCTGTGGCGGGACGGCTGGGTGGACTGGCGCTGACGCCGCGGAGCCCTCGCCTTGGCTCCAGCCACGGGAGTGTCGGGGAAGACCGAGGCAGGCTCCAGGACTGTAGGGCCCGGGGTCGCAGGGCCCATGGGCGAGGTGGGAGTAGAGCCCGTGGAGCGCGTGTAGCAGACCAGGCCCGGCGACCTCGGCGACTGTGGGGGGCACACCTCCAACCCCACGCTCGCAGACGACGACTCCAGAGGGAAGTTGGAGCCATACTCCATGATGTGCAGCCCGCCGGACGCCACAGTGGCAGCAGGGGTGACGCGCGGGAAGGACGTCCCCAGTTTGGCCGGCGCGCTCCAGTGAGCCAACGCCGACCCCAGCAGAGCAGTCTGTGCCCCCGGCCTGGCGTCCAGGACTGCCGGAGACCCGGCCCCCACGCCAGCGGTAGGAGGCTGACGTGGAGAGGGGGCCCCGCCGTCGCCTCCCAAGTCATCCTCAGAGTCTCCATCGGAGGAAGCGTCGTCATCGTCAGCGTCATCATCGTGGTGGGATCGGGAGGGTCGAGGGAGGAGACCGGGACCCCGCACGGGCCTCGTCCCCTCCACCTCAACCGTCAAGGCCCGGCCAACCCTCCCAAAGAAGACGTGGGGGAGAGTGCAGGCGAGCCTCGCGGGGTCTGGGCATAGAATCAGCATGCGCACCGGCCCGTCGCCTGGGAGAGAGAGAGGATCCACAGTGACCAGCTTTCCTATGGTCTGAGAAATGAGCTCCAGGATATGCTCACTCCTAGCCTCCTCAGGAATGCCGTGGATCCGGACCCAAACCTCCGCCAAAGTAGCCACAGTGACAGGATCCACACAGGACGGCCTGACTGAGACGCCGATGTTGTTGGCCGGGAGGATAGTCGAGTTGCTCCAGGACAAGGCACGGAGGAGCTCAGCCGAAGGAAACGCCACTGCAAACTCAGTAGGCGAGATCTCCCTCACGTTCCACACCCAAGTCGACTCCAGCTGAGTGAGCTCGGCGCGGATCGTGTCAACTGTCACCTCAATCTGAAGCGGAGGGTCCTGCTCCGGCAGCACGGTGATCACTGCCAGGTGTTGGGGGGTGCTAAGCTCCGCCCCCCCAAGGTCGATGTAGTAGAAGCCCCCATCGATCCCGTGTCCGAGGTACTCGATGACCTCCCGACGCCTGCGGCGGTCGAAGCGCTCCGTGCAGGCCGCAGCTTGATGGCCAGGGTCACCGCAGAAGAGGCACTGTTCCGGCCTCGTGCACGTGGACCGAAAGTGTCCCATCACCCCACAGTTGAAACAAATGTTGGATGTGGGGGACTTCTCCGCCGGCGCCGCCACCCCCAGCTGGGTATCAGCGCGGCCAGCATGCGATTGTCCCTGCGGAAGGACCATAGGCGGGTGCCCAAGCTGACCCCCACCCGCGGCCCCTCCCGCAGCGACGCCCGCGACGTTCTTCCTCTTCTTAGCCTTCTTCTTCTTCTTCGCAACGGTCGGTCCACCATGTTGCACAGCTTGCGTCTCCGACGCCTCCCCCCGCTGCTCGCGACGAGGCGGTGTCCGGCCGCGGCCCTCCCGCCAGGAGGCATCGCGGCCATGCTCCCTGCCCGGCCTCGGAGCGCGCTGCTCCAACTCGGCCCGCAGCGCGGCCTCTCTGCGCGACGCGGAAGGGGACGGGGCGCGCCGGCCCGGCGAGCCGCCGCGGGCGGCATGGGCAGCGCCTCCCTGGTGGCGCGCGGAGGAGACCCGCTCCCGGCCACCCTCAACCAGGCCCACCGCACGGCCATCCCGGCCGTGTCTGCGAGGCGACGGCGACCGCCGTCGGGGGGAAGTTGCAGTATTTACCATGAAGCAAGCTGAATCGCAGATATTGACTGAAGTTGTGGAGAGAAGAACCGATGATGACGATCCATTGAAACTTTGATCACCAAGAAGTCCTAGTGGCTACAGAAAAAAGACCGGCATTTCACTGCCTTTAGATGTATATTCATCTCCTGAAAACTGCCATTGTTTGATAACAAAACATCTAGAAGGAAACAGCATACAGATTAAAGAGTTCAGGGAGCCAGAGGCACTAATCTTGATGAGTAACCATCTGATCCTACCCTGTTAAAAAGGGTTCTGTAAATTTTCAGTTGTCTGAGTAATAATGTGCTGGTACAGTGATATGAAAGGTTTGTATCCTGAGACTAGATCGACTTTTTGTTTGAAACGCAACTTCTGTTGCGCAGTCGTGGTAATGCAATTAGTAACGAGAATAACATAAGCCCACTAGTCACCTCAGCTCGTCAAGAGACGCCAAAGCAAGGCAATTAGAGCATCTCCAGTCGCGTCCCCCAAACCGTCCCCCAAAGCGATTTGGGGCGCGCCGGACAAAAAAAGCGTTCCAGCCGCGTCCCCCAAAGCCCTTTTTTGTCCGGCGCGCCCCCATTCGGTGTCCGGTGTCCCGAGCCCGTCCCCGTCCCACAGGGGACGCACCGGGCACGCCGGACACAACGAAATGAGAGGCGAGGAGGCGCGGGGCCGACCCGTCAGCGGCTCGGACGCTCAACCGCCACATACGTAGCGACGGTGCAGTTGACAGGAAGCGGAACCGTCGCATTGGCAAGCGCGTCGACGACGCGCCAACCCCGCCGGAATGGAGCGCCGACTCCTCGGAAGAGCAACCGCTGCTCTCTTCGACTTCTGCGCCGCCGTTCATCCGCGCTCAATAAGACCCGTACGTACGCCGTACGCACGCCACCATTCATCCAAGCCTTCATCCGACACCTCCGGCGACGATGAGCTACATCTCCCGGCTCCCGTCCGACACCTCCAGCGAGGGAAAGCCCGCCGGCTGGCGCCATTGGTGGGAGAGAGCCGGGACGCCGAGCAGCGGCGACGATTCCCCGCCGCCGGCTGACGGCGAGGAGGAATGGCTGGGCTGGGAGGAGGAGGAAGAAGAGAGCGAGGCCGCGGCGGCGGCGGTGGCCCGTGCGAAGGCGAAGGCGGCCAAGGCGAAGGCGGCCAAGGCGAAGGCTTCCAAGGCGAAGGCCGCCAAGGCCAAGGCCAAGGCCAAGGCGAAGGCGAAGGCGAAGGCCAAGGCGCAGCCGACGAGCACCGGCGACGACGACGCGTCGAGCGCCGACACCGCCTCTTCGGAAGAGGTGACGAGTAGGAAGCGCCACCACGATGACGACGACGAGGCGGGGCCATCGCGAAGAAGAAGAAGTAGATAGTTTATATGTATTTAATTATATTTTTTCGAAGTTTTATATATAATTTGTTTATGTTCAACCGATTTGAATATTATTAAATAGTTTCTTTCTAGCCAAAAAAATACTTTAAATGTTTGGGGGCGGCGTTTGGGGGACGCGGCTGGGGAGCGACGTCCCCCAAACGCGGCACGAACGAAACACGTCCCCCAAACGCTCGATCCGGCGCGGTTTGGGGGACGGTTTGGGGGCAGCGGCTGGAGATGCTCT
>NC_061512.1:150886756-150971457 GCF_022539505.1 Lolium rigidum | reverse complement strand
TAGCAAGAGAGCAACAGGGGGCACCGAATTGGGATCAACGAGGCAACCCTATTTCCGCGACTAAAATGTTCAAGTCGTTGCGTACTCGGTTTCAGTCTAGCACTCAAACAGAACCAGAGGAGGACACAAGCAAACCTGGTCCTAAACAGGTCTGAACACAAAGAGGGCAAGGGCTGGCCGCCGAGGTTGTGATCCGCGGATGTCTGATGGCCGAGGACTGCTCGCTCAGCCGCCGAGGAGAGAGGGGGAGGCTTTCTTTCGGCCGTACCGGAGTCGGAATTGGGAGGACGCGGCGGGCCAGGGCTGTGTCTTTAGTAGCCCAGGCCGATTCTCTCTTCTTATACAGTACAAGCTGACGCCAGGTCGTAGGAAAGTTTCCCGGCGATTCCTATTCTCCGCTCACCGCCGGAGCGATCCGGGGCTCCGCACAGGGAATATTATTTCTGGGCCGGCCAATTAGCGAGGTCAGTGTGTGTTTTCCGGTTTTTCTTCAGTTTATTCCGAACTTTTTTAACTTTCAAGTTTTTCTGAACTTTTTAAAATCTGAACGAATTTTAATCATTTCGAAATTTGAACATTTTTGAAACTCGAACATTTTTCAGATCGATTTTTTTAGATTTGAACATTTCTAAATTTAAACTTTCTTTTAGATTCAGGCATTTTCAAAATCCGAATATTTTCCAGATCCTACAATTTTAACATTTTTAGATTCGGATATTTTTCAAATTTGAACATTATTCATATTCAAACAATTTTTGGATTTGAAAAATTAAACGTGTTTTAGATTCATATATTTTTCAAATTCGAACAAATTTTAGATCTATATTTTTTAATTTGAACATTACTCAGATACAAACAATTTGAAGTCTACATGGGATCTTGTGCGCGATGTGAAGACCAAAATTATGGAGGATTTCTCCATATTTTTCAGTTTTCCTGTCTAGGCCATTGGGAGAAGATGACTGTAGGGGAACCTTAGGCCGTTAGGCGTTCATAGGAAACCCTGTGTTGATGGCAACATACGATGGATTTACAAAGCCATCATCTATTGAGCTAACACACATTGATATATGGATTTAAATCCACGACCTCCCGATCGGTTATGCTTCAATGGTGAAATCTTTGGCTTCCAAGGTTGGTGAGTTCAAGACCTCGGAGAGTGCAGCCTTTGGATATGAAGGCAATTTTTACCAAGTTAAAGTGAGATTGTATGTCCATAAACCTCTGAAAAAAGTTATCTCGATGATCAGATCGGGAGTGAGGGAATTGTTCTTGGTGAAGTATGAAATACTTCCTAACTGGTGCCAAGCATGTGGGCATCTCGGCCATGAGTTCAAGGAACATGGGGACAAAACCCATCCCCAGTCAGCCCTAGTTTTCAAGGACCTGAGAGCGACCTGGAATATACAACCAGGTATTGGGTCAAACTGTGGAAGGGGATGACCTCGTGGTCCTGGTAGGGATGGCTTTGGCAGCTCTTGGGGACGTTCCTTAGTTATTCCTGATGAGGATCCGGATGAAGAGATGGATGATGTTGGGAAGAACAGAAAGAGAGGGACGAGTTGTGATCGACATCCTCAGTCTATTCTACATGGAAGCCCGAATGGTTGGGTGCCATTGTTGTGTGGAGAATTCTAGCATGGTGGGGACAATGGTTCAACAGTTTGAAGTGGCTATGCCAAACCCCATTTGCACCTGCTAGCCCTATCCATGTTCATGGCCTGAAGAGAAAGAAATTTGGGGACAACAATTGTACTGATGAAAGTGAAGATCCATCCTTGGTGGGCTCCAATGAGGGTAGCCGCCCGTCTCAATGAGTATCCTTAGCTTGAACTTTCGAGGAGCAGGTAATGCCTCGACAGTCAAAGAGCTGCGTGACTTGGTCACTAAGTTTGCCCCTACTTTTTTATGTATTCAGGAGACTCGAATTATTAAGGCCGGTGTGGAGTGTTTGGTAGTACTCTAGGCTTTGATCATGCTTTTGATATTGCTAGCGAGGCGTAGGAGTGGTGGTCTCGGTTTATTCTGAAATATTGATCAATGTGTAGATGTTCTTGGTTACTCGCAGTATCATATTGATGTGTCTTTTCAGGGTCTTGGCGATGAGTGGAGGTTGACATGTGTGTATGGCGAAGCACAGACAAGTGAAAGGTATAAAATGTGGAACAATCTATCGTTTTCATGCTAGCTTGATTGATCAATCTTGTAGTTATTACCCGGAAACAATAACCGCCAGCAACAACAAGAGTGCTAACCGTACTTCTGACCCAGATGAGCGCCAAGAGTTCATTTCCAGATCCGGCACCTCCTACATGCAAATCAAATCAAATCTCGGTGTGTCAAAGATCCCTTCGTCTAAACCCTTCTCTCGCTGAAGGCGAGATGTACAAGCAAGTTCTTACTGCATTTAGCATGTTGTACTGTCAAGTTCTTATGTGCATTTATGTTACCTTCTGTTGCACGATGACACACTCAGGCTGCTTCCCTTGAACACAGGTAATGACGCTACTAGGCATGTCTTTGTAGACATAATCAGTCATTGGATGGATGCTAACCATAAGGAGGCAACCCTGAATAGTAATGCGGATAAAGGCACGCATGCTTAGTGTATTTAGTCTTTTTATTCCATATTCTGTTTGTAGTACCATTATTGTTACCTCATTAATTATTTACATGTGTAGTGGTGGCTGGCAAACTAGTAGTTGTCATTCAAAAGGTATGATGAGGAGAGTGTCAACTTTTGTCGCTGCAAAGTTTTCTGCTGAATGCCACAATGCAGTCAAGAACCATGTGCCTGTGAGCTCGCACTGGAAGAAATATAAGGGGGATAGTAGGCTCCTCTCTGACTATTACCACAGAGTTTCGGTAAGTCCATCCTAGGCGTTTTGCCCCTCTGCAATATTCATATAATGCTGTTGATTCAGAGATTTCCATTCTTATGTATGTTCTTCCATGCCACTAGGTTAGGTGTGATAAGGATATAAATGCTTCACCAGTAAAAGCAGCGTGCAAGAGGTATCTTTAGATAGGTGTTTAAAATATTGAGTGGAATGAGCTTGTGCAGCACTGGATGGATCCCAAGATGAAGGTCAGTTATTTTATGCAAATCGAAGCTGGTACATTACATGCTTATGGCAGATGAACTTGTTAACTGAATTGACTAGCCCTTTCCTCAGTTTTGACTTATGACTGCATTCTTGTGCATGAAGCTTGACTATGAGTACCGTTACTAATTCTACCATCCAGCAGGAAATCAGCGAGAAAAACAAATTCAACCATGCTAAGGTCCTGATCCATCCGACAACCGGATCACGCAGCTATGTCGCGCACATGGAAAACATGGTAAGTCACTAACTGTCAAAACATAAAACTGTGTTGTGATGAGTATTTCAAGTTTGTTGGTTATATAAGTTTGTTGTTGTGCTCAACACACGTGCTAGATGATGTTCCCTATTTTCTTTAGGACAGATTGCATTTTATTTATTTCACAATAACGTCATTTACAGAGCAACGTCAGTTGAATTGAATTCCAGCTATGGTAACTATAGTGCACATGGTCGCTAGCAGAAACTGTAGATTTTATGTAGACCTGAAACCTTTAAGCTGATCACCTATTTATGTTTTTTTCTTCAGAAGGACAAATACAACGGTAAAGAACTTAGTCCTCTGGATATGTTCAAAGAGTGTCACTTGAGCCGACATAACGGCTTCTCCACCCCGACAAAGGATGCAATTATAAGCCATCTTTCATTATCTTATATCTTGCATCTCCTACCCATGATTCTTCATTGTAAAATAAGGCTGAGATGGAATATGAGCTGTGTGTACCTAAAGCATACGGACAACGCAGGTGTCGAGGGTACTCCTCGGCAATGCCCTCCATTTGGGGCTTAGGATAGATGGAATCCTGTAGGCTGACACGAGACATCGGTTATCAAACAAGCGAGGAGAGCGATTTACCCAGGTTCGGGACCCTCGATGAGGTAAAATGTAACATCCCAAGTTTTCAAATTCAATAAAGACAAGAAATCCAATTTCCCAAAATTTGGAGTTAACAAAAACTTTTCTTCACATATAGTGCTATGCATAATTGATCATGCTTTCTTGTATGCATTTGCCATGATGAGTGTTTGATTGTTGTTCTATTATGCTTAAACCCTAAATCAAGATCACCAAACCCTAATTTGAGAGAAATAAAAGAAATGGAAAAGAATCCAATTTTCCCTCTCATACACAATTAGCCAATTTTGCAAATCATCAAACAAGGCCTCAATTGCTTGTGCCATTGTTTGTAAAACACTTATATATCAATAACACACCCTTTTGCATCAAAGAAACCCAATTCAAATCAAAGAAAATTTAAAATCCAACATACATATGATAATGGTCATTTGGCCATTTTTAAATATCTTCCCCACTTTGCACCCCTGGTTTTGACTTTTCTTAAACCAACCTTGGTCAACACTTGCCACCTCATCCAAGACCATGTCAAGGTGAACCACTTTGATGTTGACTACCAGTGTTGACTCTAACCAGGTTGACCAGAAAGGAGTTGACAAGTTGAGACATTGAAACAAAGGGAAGATGAGAGCAAATTTGAAATCTTGCCAAGCTTCACCAAATTGACCACCACCAACACCAATCTACTTCTCTAATTATATGATTGAGATGCACCAAAAAGATTTCCAAAATTCGAAGACAAAGTTCTTGCGGCCATTGTGTCGAACAGTTGGCAGGCAACATTCCAGTTTTGTGTTACACCTCTTTACCCAGCAGTTCTAAGCCTAAACCAACTTTAATTTGTGATGATGAGCATCTCTTGCATCCCCTGCATCAAGCCTCGTCCTTGCTGGTGCTGATTAAAGTGAGGAGAGAGCTCCTTTCTCTCCATGCCGTACCATGTCGACCACCCTCTCTCACTTTCTCTCTGGCCCCTCTCTCTCCCCAAAACCTTGTCCTGGAGAATCTACAGAGCATAAGGATCATGACCATGCACGGCCCTGGCTCGCGCGAGCGTGGCATTGGCCAGGCGAGGCACGCCCAGCACGATGCCAGTGCACGCCGCATACGCGCGCTCACCGCGTACTGGACGCGCCAGAGCGCCGCTCGACCGATCACCCTCGTCCTCCCCTGCAAAGCCTACCTATGCGTCGCACACCGTCTCCCTTCCCTCTAGCTCGTAGACATGCTCAAAGATGCGCAGGAGCCATGTCGCTGTCGTCCTCGTCGGAAAAGCACCGCGGGTACCGTAGCACTCGATTCATGCTCCTGAGCGATTTCGTCCAGCTTTTGCAGCGCCGAAAGATGGTTCAGCATCGCCATGCCGCCACCCATCGATTGCCGTCCTCGCATTGCCCCTTCGAGCGCCGGAGACGCCGCGCCATGCTCGAGCCTTCTCAGCACCCGCGGCACCACCTCCATTCTATAAATAGAGCAGCCCCACACTCAAACTCTTCACAGCACCTCATTCTCCTCCCATCTCTAATTCTCCTCGCACCGTTAGTTAACTCAATCGTCGCCGGAGTAGCTCCAATTTGAAGACGAAGGCCGTCGGAGCCCGGAGATCCTCGCCATCGACTGGAGCCTCCCCACGCCTCATCGTTTGTACCAGGAGCATCGTCGTCCTCGCCAACGTCGCCGCGCACCTCGCCGTCGACCGCGGGAACGCCGGTAGGCCCTCCGACCCCCTAGGCTCGCCGGCGAAGCCACGGCATCTCGTCGATGACGATGATGTCTGTGCGCCGTCGATCTGCGTTTTAATCCGACGTCTCACCATCCTCGTACCGCTTCGCCGTTTTAAGAGACGCTGACGGGTGGGCCCCACCTCGTCAGACGGCCCACTCGCACGAGATGCGTTGCTGGGCTGCGTCTCGCTGTTTAAATCGTTTGGGCCCGTAGGCTTTTCCCGCGCGGCCCAATATTTCAAATCTGGATTAATTCGTTTCACCCCAATTCAAATACTGTTGTCCAATTCAAATTTGAATAGTTTCAAATCTACAACTCCAAATTTAGCAAACTTTATATCTCTGGAAAGCCCATGAAATTATCTACACAATTCCACTAGTCTCACCTCCATTTTCATAGTAGTTTTCAAATGAAAAAAATGACAAGTCAGGGACTTTTACAAATTGAAACTTTAATTAAAATTCAACCATAATTGATTTTGAGTGCATTCTAACTCTCATAAATCACAAATGATGTCCTCTAATTGATTATGCAAAAAGATAACCAAGTTGTTTGTATGATCATGGACTAGATCAAAATAATGGCTATGGAGCCATTTCTAGTGCATTTAAATCTTATATTTCAAATTCTTTAAATAGTATGAGAGCTCCTCTCTCATTTAAATCTTGATCCTAGGTGATTCAATAAGAGGTAATGACCTTAGGCTAATAAACCTCTTATTTGATTACTTAGTGATTTTAAATCATTACTATGTATTCATAAAATGAATGAGGTGTAGCACCTCATTTATTGGTGGAGATTAAATCTTAATAGGATTTAAAGTGAGGAAATTATTTTCTCCAAAGAATTAAATAGCAAACCCAAGTCAATAATTGTAATGAGAGGAAATTATTTTTCTCTTAAATAGGAAAACCAAGTAAATCACCATGCTATGAATGATGTGATGCTAGAATAGTTTTGTGTGAATCTTTGGTGTGTTTAGTCTAGCATATAAGTTTGGTTTGGTGATTGTGTACCTCGTATTCGTATATAGACGCTAGTAACGAGGAATATCAAGAGGAGGAAGGCTACTCCCAGGAGGAGGAGGAAAACTTTGACCACTACCCTGCTCAAGGCAAGCTAACACTCTTGCAAAGCACCATGTGCAAAGCTCTACAAGAGCAAGGCACCATCACTCTTTACTTTATGTTTAATCAACCTATCCCATGTTTTTACCTTGCAATTATTTTGCTTATTGTCTTTTAAAGATTATTTTTGATTCATGATTCACTTGGTCTAGACTAGAATAAGAGCAACCAAGTTTAGCTTAGAGCTAATAAAAGCTAGATAGCACCCCTCATGATTAGTGGATAGTGCTAATTAAATAAAAGTGACTACTCTAGATGGGAACATGTGAAATGACTTTGAAAGGTTTTGAAGATGAAGGTGACATGAATGACTTGGTGAATTTTGATGAAAACTGATGATTGGGTTTGAATGCGATACCTTTCCAATTATACAAGTACCCCCACAATACCTTATTATGCGTAGGGCTTAACTGGAAGTTTGTGTGTCTTAGTATGGGTTCCCTCTAACAAGCATCATAGGGGTTATGCCGAGGCTGCCTCCGTTACAAGTGAAATGATGTGAATATGAGGAGAATGTATGACCCAAGCCTAATGCAGTTCCCGGGTTGACAGTTGGTTTCCACCGGGAGGCCAAGCTCATGGGGAGAGGTGCCTATACTAGGGTATATAAGTGAAAGGTTAAGGTTGATGATCCGCGTACTGAGTTACGATGATTCGGGGTTATCCTCGACGGATGTAATAAAAAAGTTGTGGCACAAGAGTACAACCTATGCAGAGTGTTAAACCTATTCGAATAGCCGTGTCCACGGTTACGGACGATTGGAAAGGCCATACTGTTCCGTTGTCAGAACTTTTGTCTTAAAAGGGAATGGTGAATTGAAAGGTGATTTGACTTGAATCACAATTGAATTGTCGGAATGACACTAATGTTCCCACTTGAGTTAGTTAGTTAGTTAAAATGAGGAGTCTTTACTAAATGTTTATGAACTAAATTTGGCTTTATGCAAATAAACATAGAGCTTAGCACCCCTTATTAAAGTTGTTAAGCAATTACTTTGGTATTAGTTTGCGAGTACTTTAAAGTACTCATGGCTGTGTCCCTGGCTATTCAAATGCCAGACTATGAAGAGGAGCCACAGTATCAGGACGACGGACAGCAGGACGTCTACGATAACTAGGATCATCTTCTAACGTCAAGCGTTGCCTCTGGAATAGATATTCCACTACTACTTCGCTTCCGCTACTTATTTGTGATGTTGAACAATTTATTTGTGTAATATTGGATCATGTGATCCATTGTTGTAAGACAAGTATGTGTTGTAATAAATGATGACTCTATGCTACTTACTATTATGTCTCACAAAAACAATCTTCCTGGGATTGCGATGTATGATATAATGGGCATCTGGACTTAAAAATCCGGGTGTTGACAAGTTGGTATCAGAGCCATTGTTTGACCTTAGGAGACCCTAGTTAGAAGGGACGTCTGAAAAACTTAGCTTCAAATTTAATGAATTGAATAGTTACGAAAAACATATTCACACCCTTACCTTTGAGATCTTTTCAAAATAGCAAATTCATGCTCTTCCTTATAAGTTACTTAAAATTTTGAACACTTGCACTTCTCTAACTTACTCATCAAATTCCTCTACAGATGGAGCCTTTCATCCAAACCGAGGTGTACCAGCTGGGAAACGGCGGAGACATGATCATTGAAAGGGACCTTCATGCCCTCTCAGAGTTTCTTGGACGCTCGCCTCCTGTGTTCTACGGGGGTCAAGTCAATGACCAGCCCGGAGGACAGCTGCAGTGGGTCATCATGGACGACCTCCCCGGGAAGCCTGAGTCTCCCATGTTCGGAAAGATCCAGTTCTCTCTCAGGGAGAACAACTGGGCGGACGGACTCGCTCGCGCTCTGCAAGAAGCACTCGCACGTCTGTGCGGGCAGAACGCGATGGCCCTCCAAGGAGGACGCTTTGCTCACCTTGCAAGGCACAACTCCCTGGGAGTACCCCTGAACCTTCCATTCCACCCCGTGATGAGGCACCATGTGGACCACCTCGACTTCATGCTGTGCGAGACTCGCACGGAGATGGACAACTCCCGCGCCTACACCAACCACACCTACCTCCAGCTGGCTCAGCAGGCGGAGACCATCAAGGTCATCGCCAAGGAGCGCAGGGCTCTTCGCCGCCTGAACGCGAAGAAGGACTACACCATCCACCGCCTCAAGGCCAAGATCGCCTCACTGAAGGAGACCATCGCCACTCAGGCGGAACAGCTCCAGGAACTGGAAGGGGAAGGCGAGGGAGATGGCTACTCCTATGTGAGTAACGATGATGACTACGAGGAGGAGGAAGACGAAGACCTGGCCTTCCACCCCTATGAGGATGGCCATGAGCACCTGACAGCCGGGATGGATAACACCTTCCCGATCAACGTTGATGGAGAGTACTCCCCCATGAGCACTTGCGTAGCGTGATTTGTATCGGTCCTTTGTATCAGTCCCTTGTATCGTAGAATGGTGAAAGGGTTCTTCAAACCCTTCGGTTTGTTGGTTTGTAATATTTGTTACTTGAATGATTAAGTTTGTGTGTTTAAGTTCATCATATCAAGAACTCAAGTTTTACACTTTGTGAAACTTTATCCAAAACAAGCCATAGAAATTTCCCTCTCGTCTCATGATCTATCTCCATGTTCAGATGGCACCTCCGACTCGCAGTACCAATCAGGATGCGATGATGCAAATGCTGCAAATGCTGATGGCAGATCAAGAGGTTGAAAGATCCGAGAGACAAGCCAACATCGCTGCCATGCAACAGATTGCACAGAATAACCAAGGCCACGGAAACCATGACCACCCTGGGTCAAAGCTGAAGAACTTCCAGAACACTAACCCACCGGTGTTCAGCAAGACGGAAGAACCCCTTGACGCCGATGATTGGCTCCAAACTATGGAGAACAATCTTGAGGTTGCCGGAGTGGAGGATAATGACAAGGTGCTGTTTGCCACCCACTATTTGGCAGGACCTGCACGTGCCTGGTGGACGAGTGCCCGCGCATTAAATGCGAGGCAAATGATGACTTGGGCAGATTTCAAGCTCAAGTTTAGCAAGTATCATGTGCCACCGGGTCTGATCAAGAAGATGAGGGACGAGTTCAGGGAACTGAAGCAAGGCCGACTGACCGTGGTAGAATACCGCGACAGATTCCTCACTCTGTCAAGGTACGCCCCGGATGAGACCGACACCACTGAGAAGAGGAAGGAGAGATTCCTGAATGGACTGCATGATGAGATGCAGACTGTTCTGGTCAACATCCGTTTTGCTGACCTAGAACTCTAGAAGCCCTTGTTGACTCCGCCATCCAGATGGAGGGGAAACTGAACCAAGCCAACGAGAACCGCAAGCGCCGAATGATGCACCAAAGTGGGCCCAGCAATACCCCCAGGTTTCGCCCCAGCTCAAGCGGAGGGTTTACCCCCAGAAACAACAAGCCCCAGATGCAGACTTCATGTCCGGGTTATCAGAACCGGAGTGGAGGAAACCCCAGGCCAGGAGGCCACCACAACAACAGCAACTACAACAACAACAACAACTTCAATCGCGCTCCGCCCAGAGCCCCCAACCACACTAGCAACAACTCCAACACTGCTCCAAGGACTGGGAGCAACGCTGTTCCCATCACTCCCAAGGACAAATCCACCATCACTTGTTACGAGTGCGGAGTGGTGGGGCACTACTCCAACAAGTGCCCCAAAAGACTCGCCAAGACTGCCGCCAACACCTCTGGCCCTCCTCAGCAGCAACGCCATGTCGCCAACGGCAAGAAGTTCACCCCCAACAACCTGAACAACCGCAACGGCCGCCTCATTCACATGAGTGCGGAAGAAGCCCAGGAAGCCCCAGATGTCGTGCTGGGTATGTTCTATGTTAACTCAATACCTGCAAGAGTGCTGTTTGATTCTGGAGCATTGCATTCGTTTGTTACTGAAGATTTTGCATGCACTAGTAAGATTCAGCCCATCAGTTTGAAGCATGTCATGATAGTTCAAATACTTGGGTCAACAACTAAAGCTAGAAATATTTGCAAAGATGTGCCTATCAGAATACATGAAATAGAATTTTATGCAAATTTGATTATTCTGGGAACAAAAAGTACTGGGTATGGACTGGATGTCGAAACATCATGGACTGGTTTATTGTGCCAAGAAGGCCATCACCATGACTAGTACCACCGGAGTGTTAGTCGAGCACATATCTGAAAGACTGCCCAGAAAGTTTACCTGCAACCAGAGTCTAGCCAAACCCACCTTGGATCAGATCAGGGTCGTCTGTCGATACCCCGATGTGTTTCCTTATGATCTACCCGGTATGCCCCCAGATCGGGATATCGAGTTTATCATTGAGTTAATCCCTGGAACCGGACCTATCGCCCAGTGAGCCTATAGTATGAACCCGACAGAGTTAGTGGAACTGAAGAAGCAACTGGATGATATGTTGTTCAAAGGTCTGATTCGACCAAGTGCGTCGCCTTGGAGATCCCCAGTTTTGTTTGTGGACAAGAAGGATGGTGCCACTCGTTTATGTACGGATTACCGTAAGCTTAACGACGTCACCATCAAGAACAAGTATCCTTTGCCAAAGATAGAAGATCTGTTTGACCAGCTGACCGGTGCCAAAGTGTTCTCTAAGATTGATCTTAGGACTGGTTATCACCAACTGAAGATTCGTGCCACCGATATCCCCAAAACTGCCTTCACCACCAGATATGGATTGTATGAGTATAATGTCATGTCATTTGGATTGACCAATGCCCCCGCTTACTTCATGAACCTCATGAATAAGATCTTTATGAACTTCCTGGATAAGTTTGTCGTTGTCTTCATCGACGACATCCTTATTTACTCCAAATCCGAAGAAGAACATGAGCATCATTTGGAAGTGGTCCTAGATACCCTTCGGGAGCATCAGTTGTACGCCAAGTTCAGCAAGTATGAGTTTTGGTTGAAGGAAGTAGGATTCCTGGGACATATCTTGTCTGCAGGAGGAATTGCCGTTGACCCCTCAAAGATCAAGACCGTTGAAGAATGGAAAGCCCCAACCACTCAGACTGAAGTCCGTGCATTTCTCGGATTGGCGGGATATTACCGCCGGTTTGTTGAAGGATTCTCGAGCATAGCAAGACCAATGACTCAATTACTGAAGAAGGACAAGAAGTTTGAATGGACTAACAAATGTGAAGAAAGTTTCCAACAGCTGAAGAGTAGACTGACCTCAGCCCCAATATTGATCATGCCGGACATCACCAAGCCATTTGACGTGTACTTTGACGCCTCCAAGATTGGTCTTGGATGTGTGTTGATGCAAGAAGGCAAAGTGATCTCATACCTATCAGGGCAACTGAAGCAACATGAGTAGAACTATCCAACCCATGACTTAGAGCTAGCAACCATGGTTTTAGCCCTGAAAGTGTGGCATCATTACCTCATGGGTAATCGATGTGAGATCTATTCGGATCACAAGAGCTTGAAGTATATCTTCACCCAGAAGGAGCTGAATATGAGGCAGCGCAGATGGATAGAGTTAATCAAGGATTATGACATGGAAATTCACTACCACCCCGGCAAGGCCAATGTTGTAGCAGATGCCCTGAGTAGATTGCCATGTCAGTTGAACTCCATGATCGCAATTGAGCAACCCAGCCTGTTTCAAGAGTTTGAACAGTTTAGACTTGAACTCGTTGATGGCGTGTATTTCACACGTTTGTTGGGCAACCCCAAGAGGAAGGTATGATGCGCACAGCAGCAAGTTTTCCCTCAGAAAGAAACCAAGGTTTATCGAACCAGGAGGAGTCAAGAAGCACGTTGAAGGTTGATGGCGGCGGGATGTAGTGCGGCGCAACACCAGGGATTCCGGCGCCAACGTGGAACCTGCACAACACAACCAAAGTACTTTGCCCCAACGAAACAGTGAGGTTGTCAATCTCACCGGCTTGCTGTAACAAAGGATTAACCGTATTGTGTGGAAGATGATTGTTTGCAGAGAAAATAGTAAAACAAGTATTGCAGCAGATTTGTATTTCGAGTATTAAAGAATGGACCGGGGTCCACAGTTCACTAGAGGTGTCTCTCCCATAAGATAAAAGCATGTTGGGTGAACAAATTATAGTCGGGCAATTGACAAATAGAGAGAGCATAACAATGCACATACATGACATGATAAGTATAGTGAGATTTAATTGGGCATTACGACAAAGTACATAGACCGCCATCCAACTGGCATCTATGCCTAAAAAGTCCACCTTCAGGTTATCATCCGAACCCCTCCAGTATTAAGTTGCTAACAACGGACAATTGCATTAAGTATGGTGCGTAATGTAATCAACAACTACATCCTCGGACATAGCGCCAATGTTTTATCCCTAGTGGCAACAAGCACAACACAACCTTAGAACTTTCCGTCACTCGTCCCGGTGTCAATGCGGGCATGAACCCACTATCGAGCATAAATACTCCCTCTTGGAGTTAAAAGCAAAAACTTGGCCGAGCCTCTACTAATAACGGAGAGCATGCAAGATCATAAACAACACATATGTAATAACTTGATAATTAACATGACATGGTATTCTCTATCCATCGGATCCCGACAAACACAACATATAGAATTACAGATAGATGATCTTGATCATGTTAGGCAGCTCACAAGATCCAACAATGAAGCACAATGAGGAGAAGACAACCATCTAGCTACTGCTATGGACCCATAGTCCAGGGGTGAACTACTCACTCATCACTCCGGAGGCAACCATGGCGGTGTAGAGTCCTCCGGGAGATGAATCCCCTCTCCGGCAGGGTGCCGGAGGAGATCTCCAGAATCCCCCGAGATGGGATCGGCGGCGGCGGCGTCTCAGTAAGGTTTTCCGTATCGTGGTTTTCCGCATCGTGGTTTTTCGCATCAGGGGTTTCGCGACGGAGGCTTTAAGTAGGCGGAAGGGCAGAGTCGGGGGCCTGACGAGGGGCCCACACCATAGGGCGGCGCGGGCCCCCCCTTGGCCGCGCCGCCTTGTGGTGTCGCCACCTCGTGGCCCCACTTCGTATGCTCTTCGGTCTTCCGGAAGCTCCGTGGAAAAATAGGCCCCCGGGTCTTCGTTTCGTCCAATTCCGAGAATATTTCGTTACTAGGATTTCGAAACCAAAAACAGCAGAAAACGAGAACCGGCACTTCGGCATCTTGTTAATAGGTTAGTTCCGGAAAATGCACGAATATGACATAAAGTGTGCATAAAACATGTAGGTATCATCAATAATATGGCATAGAACATAAGAAATTATCGATACGTCGGAGACGTATCAAGCATCCCCAAGCTTAGTTCCGCTCGTCCCGAGCAGGTAAAACGATAACAAAGATAATTTCTGAAGTGATATGCCATCATAACCTTGATCATACTATTTGTAAACATATGTAGTGGATGCAGCGATCAAAACAATGGTAATGACATGAGTAAACAAGTGAATCATAAAGCAAAGACTTTTCATGAATAGTACTTCAAGACAAGTATTAATAAGTCTTGCATAAGAGTTAACTCATAAAGCAATAAATCAAAGTAAAGGTATTGAAGCAACACAAAGGAAGATTAAGTTTCAGCGGTTGCTTTCAACTTGTAACATGTATATCTCATGGATAATAGTCAACATAGAGTAATATAACAAGTACAATATGCAAGTATGTAGGAATCAATGCACAGTTCACACAAGTGTTTGCTTCTTGAGGTGGAGAGAGATAGGTGAACTGACTCAACATAAAAGTAAAAAGAATGGTCCTTCAAAGAGGAAAGCATCGATTGCTATATTTGTGCTAGAGCTTTTATTTTGAAAACATGAAACAATTTTGTCAACGGTAGTAATAAAGCATATGAGTTATGTACATTATATCTTACAAGTTGCAAGTCTCATGCATAGTATACTAATAGTGCCCGCACCTTGTCCTAATTAACTTGGACTACCGGATCTTTGCAATGCACATGTTTTGACCAAGTGTCACAATGGGGTACCTCCATGCCGCCTGTACAAAGGTCTAAGGAGAAAGCTCGCATTTTGGATTTCTCGCTTTTGATTATTCTCAACTTAGACATCCATACCGGGACAACATGGACAACAGATAATGGACTCCTCTTTAATGCATAAGCATGTGGCAACAATTATTATTCTCATATGAGATTGAGGATATATGTCCAAGACTGAAACTTCCACCATGAATCATGGCTTTAGTTAGCGGCCCAAAGTTCTTCTCTAACAATATGCATGCTCCAACCATGAAGGTGGTAGATCTCTCTTGCTTTAGACAAGACGGACATGCATAGCAACTCACATGATATTCAACAAAGAATAGTTGATGGACGTCCCCAGAAGCATGGTTATCGCACAACAAGCAACTTAATAAGAGATAAAGTGCATAAGTACATATTCAATACCACAATAGTTTTTAAGCTATTTGTCCCATGAGCTATATATTGCAAAGGTGAATGATGGAATTTTAAAGGTAGCACTCAAGCAATTTACTTTGGAATGGCGGAGAAATACCATGTAGTAGGTAGGTATGGTGGACACAAATGGCATAGTGGTTGGCTCAAGTATTTTGGATGCATGAGAAGTATTCCCTCTCGATACAAGGTTTAGGCTAGCAAGGTTATTTGAAACAAACACAAGGATGAACGGTACAGCAAAACTCACATAGAAGACATATGGTAAACATTATAAGACTCCATACCGTCTTGCTTGTTGTTCAAAACTCAATACTAGATGTTATCTAGACTCTAGAGAAACCAAATATGCAAACCAAATTAGCAAGCTCTAAGTATTTCTTCATTAATGGGTGCAAAGTATATGATGCAAGAGCTTAAACATGAGCACAACAATTGCCAAGTATCAAATTATCCAAGACATTTTAGAGTTACTACATGTATCATTTTCCAATTCCAACCATATAACAATTTAACGAAGAAGAAACTTCGCCATGAATACTATGAGTAGAGCCTAAGGACATATTTGTCCATATGCTACAGTGGAGCGTGTCTCTCTCCCATAAAGTGAATGCTAGGATCCATTTTATTCGAACAAAACAAAAAAAACAAAAACAAACCGACGCTCCAAGTAAAGTACATAAGATGTGACGGAATAAAAATATAGTTTCGGGGAGGAACTCGATAATGTTGTCGATGAAGAAGGGGATGCCTTGGGCATACCCAAGCTTAGACGCTTGAGTCTTCTTAGAATATGCAGGGGTGAACCACCGGGCATCCCCAAGCTTAGAGCTTTCACTCTCCTTGATCATATTGCATCATACTCCTCTCTTGATCCTTGAAAACTTCTTCCACACCAAACTCGAAACAACTCATTAGAGGGTTAGTGCATAATAAAAATTCACATGTTCAGAGGTGACACAATCATTCTTAACACTTCTGGACATTGCATAAAGCTACTGGACATTAGTGGATCAAAGAAATTCATCCAACATAGCAAAAGAGGCAATGCGAAATAAAAGACAGAATCTGTCAAAACAGAACAGTCCGTAAAGATGGATTTTATTAGGCCACCATACTTGCTCAAACGAAAATGCTCAAATTGAATGAAAGTTGCGTACATATCCGAGGATCATGCTCGTAAATTGGCTTAATTTTCTGAGCTACCTACAGGGAGATAGACCCAGATTCGTGACAAGCAAAGAAATCTGGAACTGCGCAGTAATCCAAATCTAGTACTTACTTTACTATCAAAGACTTTACTTGGCACAACAAAACATAAAACTAAGATAAGAAGAGGTTGCTACAGTAGTAAACAACTTCCAAGACACAAATATAAAACAAAAATACTGTAGTAAAAACATGGGTTGTCTCCCATAAGCGCTTTTCTTTAACGCCTTTCAGCTAGGCGCAGAAAGTGTGACTCAAGTAACATCAAGAGACGAAGCATCAACATCATAATTTGTTCTAATGATAGAATCATAAGGTAACTTCATTCTCTTTCTAGGGAAGTGTTCCATACCTTTCTTGAGAGGAAATTGATATTTAATATTACCTTCCTTCATATCAATAGTGGCACCAACGGTTCGAAGAAAAGGTCTTCCCAATATAATGGGGCAAGATGCATTGCATTCAATATCCAAGACAACAAAATCAACGGGGACAAGGTTATTGTTAACCATAATATGAACATTATCAACTTTCCCCAAAGGTTTCTTTTTAGCATTATCAGCGAGATTAACATCCAAATAACAGTTTTTCAATGGTGGCAAGTCAAGCATATCATAGACTTTTTTAGGCATAACAGAAATACTTGCACCAAGATCACATAAAGCATTACAATCAAAATCTTTGACTCTCATTTTAATGATGGGCTCCCAACCATCCTCTAGCTTTCTAGGAATAGAAGTTTCAAGTTTTAGTTTCTCTTCTCTAGCTTTTATGAGAGCATTTGTAATATGTTTTGTGAAAGCCAAGTTTATAGCGCTAGCATTGGGACTCTTAGCAAGTTTTTGCAAGAACTTTATAACTTCAGAGATGTGGCAATCATCAAAATCTAAATCATTACAATCTAAAGCAATGGGATTATCATCCCCAAGGTTGGAAAAAATTTCAGCAGTTTTATCACAGGCAGTTTCAGCAGTTTTAGCAGTTTGAGGTAATTTTGCGCGCTTTGCACTAGGAGTAGAAGCATTGCCAACACCAATTATTTTACCATTGATAGTAGGAGGTGCAGCAACATGTGAATCATTAGCATTGCTAGTGGTGGTAATAGTCCAAACTTTAGCTACATTTTCCTTTTTAGCTAGTTTTTCATTTTCTTCTCTATCCCACCTAGCACGCAGTTCAGCCATTAATCTTATATTCTCATTAATTCTAACTTGGATGGCATTTGCTGTAGTAACAATTTTATTTTCAATATCCCTATTAGGCATAACTTTCGATTTCAAAAGATCAACATCGGAGGCAAGACTATCAACTCTAGAAACAAGAATATCAATTTTATTGAGCTTTTCCTCAACAGATTTGTTAAAGGCAGTTTGTGTACTAATAAATTCTTTAAGCATAGCTTCAAGTCCAGGGGTGTATTCCTATTATTGTTGTAAGAATTCCCATAAGAATTAGCATAACCGTTACCATTATTATAAGGATATGGCCTATAGTTATTACTAGAATTGTTCCGATAAGCATTGTTGTTGAAATTATTATTTTTAATGAAGTTTACATCAACATGTTCTTCTTGGGCAACCAATGAAGCTAATGGAACATTATTAGGATCAACATTAGTCCTATCATTCGCAAGCATAGACATAATAGCATCAACCTTATCATTCAAGGAAGAGGATTCTTCAACGGAATTTACCTTCTTACCTTGTGGAGCTCTTTCCGTGTGCCATTCGGAGTAATTAACCATCATGTTATCAAGGAGCTTTGTTGCTTCACCAAGAGTGATGGACATAAAGGTACCTCCAGCAGCTGAATCCAATAAATTCCGCGAAGAAAAATTTAGTCCTGCATAGAAGGTTTGAATGATCATCCAAGTAGTCAGTCCATGGGTTGGGCAATTTTTAACCAAAGATTTCATTCTTTCCCAAGCTTGAGCAACATGTTCATTATCCAATTGTTTAAAATTCATTATGCTACTCCTCAAAGATATAATTTTAGCAGGGGGATAATATCTACCAATAAAAGCATCCTTGCATTTAGTCCATGAATCAATACTATTCTTAGGCAGAGATAGCAACCAATCTTTAGCTCTTCCTCTTAATGAGAAAGGGAACAATTTTAATTTTATAATGTCACCATCTACATCTTTATACTTTTGCATTTCACACAATTCAACAAAATTATTGAGATGGGCAGCAGCATCATCAGAACTAACACCAGAAAATTGCTCTCGCATAACAAGATTAAGTAAAGCAGGTTTAATTTCAAAGAATTCTGCTGTAGTAGCAGGTGGAGCAATGGGTGTGCATAAGAAATCATTATTATTTGTGCTAGTGAAGTCACACAACTTAGTATTTTCAGGGTTGGCCATTTTAGCAGTAGTAAATAAAGCAAACTAAATAAAGTAAATGCAAGTAAACTAATTTTTTTGTGTTTTTGATATAGAGTGCAAGACAGTAAATAAAGTAAAACTAGCAACTAATTTTTGTGTGTTTTGATATAATGCAGCAAACAAAGTAGTAAATAAAATAAAGCAAGACAAAAACAAAGTAAAGAGATTGAGAAGTGGAGACTCCCCTTGCAGCGTGTCTTGATCTCCCCGGCAACGGCGCCGTAAAAAGAGCTTGATGGCGTGTATTTCACACGTTCGTTGGGCAACCCCAAGAGGAAGGTATGATGCGCACAGCAGCAAGTTTTCCCTCGTAAAGAAACCAAGGTTTATCGAACCAGGAGGAGCCAAGAAGCACGTTGAAGGTTGATGGCGGCGGGATGTAGTGCGGCGCAACACCGGGGATTCCGGCGCCAACGTGGAACCCGCACAACACAACCAAAGTACTTTGCCCCAACGAAACAGGTGAGGTTGTCAATCTCACCGGCTTGCTGTAACAAAGGATTAACCGTATTGTGTGGAAGATGATTGTTTGCAGAGAAAATAGTAAAACAAGTATTGCAGCAGATTTGTATTTCAGTATTAAAGAATGGACCGGGGTCCACAGGTCACTAGAGGTGTCTCTCCCATAAGATAAAAGCATGTTGGGTGAACAAATTACAGTCGGGCAATTGACAAATAGAGAGAGCATAACAATGCACATACATGACATGATAAGTATAGTGAGATTTAATTGGGCATTACGACAAAGTACATAGACCGCCATCCAATCGCATCTATGCCTAAAAAGTCCACCTTCGGGTTATCATCCGAACCCCTCCAAGTATTAAGTTGCTAACAACGGACAATTGCATTAAGTATGGTGCGTAATGTAATCAACAACTACATCCTCGGACATAGCGCCAATGTTTTATCCCTAGTGGCAACAGCACAACACAACCTTAGAACTTTCTCGTCACCGTCCCGGTGTCAATGCAGGCATGAACCCACTATCGAGCATAAATACTCCCTCTTGGAGTTAAAAGCAAAAACTTGGCCGAGCCTCTACTAATAACGGAGAGCATGCAAGATCATAAACAACACATATGTAATAACTTGATAATTAACATGACATGGTATTCTCTATCCATCGGATCCCGACAAACACAACATATAGAATTACGGATAGATGATCTTGATCATGTTAGGCAGCTCACAAGATCCAACAATGAAGCACAATGAGGAGAAGACAACCATCTAGCTACCGCTATGGACCCATAGTCCAGGGGTGAACTACTCACTCATCACTCCGGAGGCGACCATGGCGGTGTAGAGTCCTCCGGGAGATGAATCCCCTCTCCGGCAGGGTGCCGGAGGAGATCTCCAGAATCCCCCGAGATGGGATCGGCGGCGGCGGCATCTCAGTAAGGTTTTCCGTATCGTGGTTTTCCGCATCGTGGTTTTTCGCATCAGGGGTTTCGCGACGGAGGCTTTAAGTAGGCGGAAGGGCAGAGTCGGGGGCCTGACGAGGGGCCCACACCATAGGGACGGCGCGGGCCCCCCTTGGCCGCGCCGCCTTGTGGTGTCGCCACCTCGTGGCCCCACTTCGTATGCTCTTCGGTCTTCCGGGAAGCTCCGTGGAAAAATAGGCCCCCGGGTCTTCGTTTCGTCCAATTCCGAGAATATTTCGTTACTAGGATTTCGAAACCAAAAACAGCAGAAAACAGAACCGGCACTTCGGCATCTTGTTAATAGGTTAGTTCCAGAAAATGCACGAATATGACATAAAGTGTGCATAAAACATGTAGGTATCATCAATAATATGGCATAGAACATAAGAAATTATCGATACGTCGGAGACGTATCACTCGTTAGTGAAGGATTTTGATGTCTACGGGAGCTTCTATTCTTGTAGACAGTGTTGGGCCTCCAAAGCAGAGGTTTGTAGAACAGCAGCAAGTTTCCCTTAAGTGGATCACCCAAGGTTTATCGATCTCAGGGAGGAAGAGGTCAAAGATATCCCTCTCATGCAACCCTGCAACCACAAAGCAAGAAGTCTCTTGTGTCCCCAACACACCCAATAGGTGCACTAGTTCGGCGAAGAGATAGTGAAATACAGGTGGTATGAATAAGTAGTAGCAACGGCACCAGAAAAGTGCTTTGCCCGAGACAAGTAAACAAGCAAGTAGTAATGCAGCAGTAGTAACGCAATGAAACAAGTAAACAAGCAGCGATATCAGTATTTAGGAACAAGGCCTATGGATTAGACTTTCACTAGTGGACACTCTCAACATTGATCACATAACAGAATAGATAAATGCATACTCTACACTCTTGTTGGATGATGAACACATTGCGTAGGATTACACGAACCCTCAATGCCGGAGTTAACAAGCTCCACAATAATGCTCATATTTTAGTAACCTTTAGTGTAAGATAGATCAAAAGACTAAACCAAGTACTAACATAGCATGCACACTCGTCACCTTCATGCATATGTAGGAGGAATAGATCACATCAATATTATCATAGCAATAGTTAACTTCGCAATCTACAAGAGATCATGATCATAGCATAAACCAAGTACTAACACGGTGCACACACTGTCACCTTTGCACACATGCGGGAGGAATAAAACTACTTTAATAACTTTGCTAGAGTAGCACATAGATAAATTGTGATACAAACACATTGCAATCATCAAGAGATATAAATAAGCACTTCACTATGCCATTCAACAGGTGAATAAGTATTCTCGTGAAATATAGCCTAAGAGACCCACACGGTGCACACACTCGTCACCTTTACACACGTGGGACAAGGAGTCTCCGGAGATCACATAAGTAAAACTCACTTGACTAGCATAATGACATCTAGATTACAAGCATCATCATATGAATCTCAATCATGTAAGGCAGCTCATGAGATTATTGTATTGAAGTACATAGGAGAGAGATGAACCACATAGCTACCGGTACAGCCCCGAGCCTCGATGGAGAACTACTCCCTCCTCATGGGAGCAAGCAGCGGTGATGAAGATGGCGGTGGAGATGGCAGCGGTGTCGATGGAGAAGCCTTCCGGGGGCACTTCCCCGCTCCGGCAGGGTGCCGGAACAGAGACTCCTGTCCCCCGCATCTTGGCTTCGCGATGGCGGCGGCTCCGGAAGGTTTTCCGTATCGTGGTTCTTCGCATCGGGGTTTTCACGACGGAGGCTTTATATAGGCGAAGAGGCGGCGCAGGAGGGTCGAAGGGGTGGCCACACCATATGGCGGCGCGGCCAGGGCCTCGGGCCGCGCCGGCCTATGGTCCGGGGGCCCAGTGCCCCCCTCTGGTCCTTCCCGGGTGTTCTGGATGCTTCCGGTGAAAATAGGAACCTGGGTCTTGATTTCGTCCGATTCCGAGAATATTTCGTTACTAGGATTTCTGAAACCAAAAACAGCAGAAAATAGCAACTGGCACTTCGGCATCTTGTTAGTAGGTTAGTTCCAGAAAATGCACGAATATGACATAAAGTGTGCATAGAACATGTAGGTATCATCAATAATATGGCATAGAACATAAGAAATTATCGATACGTCGGAGACGTATCAAGCATCCCCAAGCTTAGTTCTGCTCGTCCCGAGCAGGTAAAACGATAACAAAGATAATTTCTGAAGTGACATGCCATCATAACCTTGATCATACTATTTGTAAACATATGTAGTGGATGCAGCGATCAAAACAATGGTAATGACATGAGTAAACAAGTGAATCATAAAGCAAAGACTTTTCATGAATAGTACTTCAAGACAAGTATTAATAAGTCTTGCATAAGAGTTAACTCATAAAGCAATAAATCAAAGTAAAGGTATTGAAGCAACACAAAGGAAGATTAAGTTTCAGCGGTTGCTTTCAACTTGTAACATGTATATCTCATGGATAATTGTCAACATAGAGTAATATAACAAGTACAATATGCAAGTATGTAGGAATCAATGCACAGTTCACACAAGTGTTTGCTTCTTGAGGTGGAGAGAGATAGGTGAACTGACTCAACATAAAAGTAAAGAGAATGGTCCTTCAAAGAGGAAAGCATCGATTGCTATATTTGTGCTAGAGCTTTTATTTTGAAAACATGAAACAATTTTGTCAACGGTAGTAATAAAGCATATGAGTTATGTACATTATATCTTACAAGTTGCAAGTCTCATGCATAGTATACTAATAGTGCCCGCACCTTGTCCTAATTAACTTGGACTACCGGATCTTTGCAATGCACATGTTTTGACCAAGTGTCACAATGGGGTACCTCCATGCCGCATGTACAAAGGTCTAAGGAGAAAGCTCGCATTTTGGATTTCTCGCTTTTGATTATTCTCAACTTAGACATCCATACCGGGACAACATGGACAACAGATAATGGACTCCTCTTTAATGCATAAGCATGTGGCAACAATTATTATTCTCATATGAGATTGAGGATATATGTCCAAAACTGAAACTTCCACCATGATTCATGGCTTTAGTTAGCGTCCCAATGTTCTTCTCTAACAATATGCATGCTCCAACCATGAAGGTGGTAGATCTCTCTTACTTCAGACAAGACGGACATGCATAGCAACTCACATGATATTCAACAAAGAATAGTTGATGGCGTCCCCGAAGCATGGTTATCGCACAACAAGCAACTTAATAAGAGATAAAGTGCATAAGTACATATTCAATACCACAATAGTTTTTAAGCTATTTGTCCCATGAGCTATATATTGCAAAGGTGAATGATGGAATTTTAAAGGTAGCACTCAAGCAATTTACTTTGGAATGGCGGATAAATACCATGCAGTAGGTAGGTATGGTGGACACGAATGGCATAGTGGTTGGCTCAAGGATGTTGGATGCATGAGAAGTATTCCCTCTCGATACAAGGCTTAGGCTAGCAAGGTTATTTGAAACAAACACAAGGATGAACCGGTGCAGCAAAACTCACAAAAAAGACATATTGTAATCATTATAAGACTCTACACCGTCTTCCTTGTTGTTCAAAACTCAATACTAGAAATTATCTAGACTTTAGAGAGACCAATTATGCAAACCAAATTTTAGCAAGCTCTATGTATTTCTTCATTAATAGGTGCAAAGCATATGATGCAAGAGCTTAAACATGAGCACAACAATTGCCAAGTATCACATTATCCAAGACATTATAGCAATTTACTACATGTATCATTTTCCAATTCCAACCATATAACAAATTAACGAAGAAGAAACTTCGCCATGAAAATTAAAAGCTAAGAACACATGTGTTCATATGAACCAGCGGAGCGTGTCTCTCTCCCACAAAAGCATTTATTCAAACAAAAACAAAAACAAAAGCACACAGACGCTCCAAGTAAAGTACATAAGATGTGGCCGAATAAAAATATAGTTTCAAGAGAAGGAACCTGATAATTTGTCGATGAAGAAGGGGATGCCTTGGGCATCCCCAAGCTTAGACGCTTGATTCTTCTTAGAATATGCAGGGGTGAACCACCGGGGCATCCCCAAGCTTAGAGTTTTCACTCTCCTTGATCATAGTATATCATCCTCCTCTCTTGACCCTTGAAAACTTCCTCCACACCAAACTCGAAACAACTCATTAGAGGGTTAGTGGACAATAAAAATTAACATGTTCAGAGGTGACACAATCATTCTTAACACTTCTGGACATTGCATAAAGCTACTGGACATTAATGGATCAAAGAAATTCATCCAACATAGCAAAAGAGGCAATGCGAAATAAAAGGCAGAATCTGTCAAAACAGAACAGTCCGTAAAGATGGATTTTATTAGGCCACCAGACTTGCTCAAATGAAAATGCTCAAATTGAATGAAAGTTGCGTACATATCTGAGGATCATGCACGTAAATTGGCTTAATTTTCTGAGCTACCTACAGGGAGGTAGGCCCAGATTCGTGACAGCAAAGAAATCTGGAACTGCGAAGTAATCCAAATCTAGTACTTACTTTACTATCAAAGACTTTACTTGGCACAACAAAACATAAAACTAAGATAAGGAGAGGTTGCTACAGTAGTAAACAACTTCCAAGACACAAATATAAAACAAAGTACTGTAGCAAAATAACACATGGGTTATCTCCCAAGAAGTTCTTTCTTTTTAGCCATTAAGATGGGCTCAGCGAGTTTTAATGGTGCACTCGCAAGAAATAGTATTTGAAGCAAAAGAGAGCATCAAGAGGCAAATTCAAAACACATTTAAGTCTAACATGCTTCCTATGCATAGGAATCTTGTAAATAAACAAGTTCATGAAGAGCAAAGTAACAAGCATAGGAAGATAAAATAAGTGTAGCTTCAAAAATTTCAGCACATAGAGAGGCATTTTAGTAACATGAAAATTTCTACAACCATATTTTCCTCTCTCATAATAACTTTCAGTAGCATCATGAGCAAACTCAACAATATAACTATCACATAAAGCATTCTTATCATGAGTCTTATGCATAAAATTATTACTCTTCACATAGGCATAGTCAATTTTATTAGTAATAGCGGGAGCAAATTCAACAAGGTAGCTATCATTATTATTCTCATCAAGTGTAGGAGGCATAGTATAATCACAATAAAATTTACTCTCCATAGTAGGTAGCACCAAAAGACCACTATCATTATCATCATAAATAGGAGGCAAAGTATCATCAAAGAAAATTTTCTCCTCAATGCTTGGGGGACTAAAAAGATCATGAAAACCAGCTTCCCCAAGCTTAGAACTTTCTATATTATTATCAACAATGGTGTTCTAAGCGTTCATACTAATATTACTACCAGCATGCAAATAAGGTTCCATAGGTTTTTTAATTTTCGCATCAAACAATCCATGTTTTAAATCAGGAAATAGAATAAGAAGCTCATTGTTGTCCATTATGCCAAACTAGTGTAAACAAGAAACAAAAAGATGCAATTGCAGGATCTAAAGGAAATAGCTTCGAGCACAAACACAACGGCGCCGGAAAAGTACTGTTACCTGGAACCGGAGTATGAGTGCCTTTTTACCTTTCCTCCCCGGCAACGGCGCCGTGAAAATAGCTTGATGTCTACGGGAGCTTCTATTCTTGTAGACAGTGTTGGGCCTCCAAGAGCAGAGGTTTGTAGAACAGCAGCAAGTTTCCCTTAAGTGGATCACCCAAGGTTTATCGATCTCAGGGAGGAAGAGGTCAAAGATATCCCTCTCATGCAACCCTGCAACCACAAAGCAAGAAGTCTCTTGTGTCCCCAACACACCCAATAGGTGCACTAGTTCGGCGAAGAGATAGTGAAATACAGGTGGTATGAATAAGTAGTAGCAACGGCACCAGAAAAGTGCTTTGCCCAGGACAGTAAACAAGCAGTAGTAATGCAGTAGTAGTAACGCAGTAAAACAGTAAACAAGCAGCGATAGCAGTATTTAGGAACAAGGCCTATGGATTAGACTTTCACTAGTGGACACTCTCAACATTGATCACATAACAGAATAGATAAATGCATACTCTACACTCTTGTTGGATGATGAACACATTGCGTAGGATTACACGAACCCTCAATGCCGGAGTTAACAAGCTCCACAATAATGCTCATATTTTAGTAACCTTTAGTGTAAGATAGATCAAAAGACTAAACCAAGTACTAACATAGCATGCACACTCGTCACCTTCATGCATATGTAGGAGGAATAGATCACATCAATATTATCATAGCAATAGTTAACTTCGCAATCTACAAGAGATCATGATCATAGCATAAACCAAGTACTAACACGGTGCACACACTCGTCACCTTTGCACACATGCGGGAGGAATAAAACTACTTTAATAACATTGCTAGAGTAGCACATAGATAAATTGTGATACAAACACATTGCAATCATAAAGAGATATAAATAAGCACCTCACTATGCCATTCAACGGTGAATAAGTATTCTGTGAAATATAGCCTAAGAGACCCACACGGTGCACACACCGTCACCTTTACACACGTGGGACAAGGAGTCTCCGGAGATCACATAAGTAAAACTCACTTGACTAGCATAATGACATCTAGATTACAAGCATCATCATATGAATCTCAATCATGTAAGGTAGCTCATGAGATTATTGTATTGAAGTACATAGGAGAGAGATGAACCACATAGCTACCGGTACAGCCCCAAGCCTCGATGGAGAACTACTCCCTCCTCATGGGAGCAGCAGCGGTGATGAAGATGGCGGTGGAGATGGCAGCGGTGTCGATGGAGAAGCCTTCCGGGGGCACTTCCCCGCTCCGGCAGGGTGCCGGAACAGAGACTCCTGTCCCCCAGATCTTGGCTTCGCGATGGCGGCGGCTCTGGAAGGTTTTCCGTATCGTGGTTCTTCGCATCAGGGTTTTCACGACGGAGGCTTTATATAGGCGAAGAGGCGGCGCAGGAGGGTCGAAGGGGTGGCCACACCATATGGCGGCGCGGCCAGGGCCTGGGCCGCGCCGGCCTATGGTCTGGGGGCCCAGTGCCCCCCTCTGGTCCTTCCCGGGTGTTCTGGATGCTTCCGGTGAAAATAGGAACCTGGGTCTTGATTTCGTCCGATTCCGAGAATATTTCGTTACTAGGATTTCTGAAACCAAAAACAGCAGAAAACAGCAACCGGCACTTCGGCATCTTGTTAGTAGGTTAGTTCCAGAAAATGCACGAATATGACATAAAGTGTGCATAGAACATGTAGGTATCATCAATAATATGGCATAGAACATAAGAAATTATCGATACGTCGGAGACGTATCAGATTTCTAGCAAGCATTGAACTCCAACATACCCTGATTAGTCAGATCAAGGAAGCCCAGAAGGGAAATGCTAGCATTGATGGGATCAAGAGCCAAATAGCTGCAGGAAAGGCACCGGGATTCACTGAAGATGAAGAAGGAGTGCTATGGTACAACAGACGCCTTTGTGTGCCGTCAGATTCAGAGTGGAAGCAAGTTATTCTGAAAGAAGCCCATGACACCCTTTACTCCATTCATCCCAGAGGAACCAAGATGTACCAAGACTTGAAAGAACAATTTTGGTGGCATGGAATGAAGAGAGAAATCGGAAGCTACATCGCCAAGTGTGATATCTGCCAGCGAGTCAAAGCAGAACATCAACGACCCGCAGGATTGTTGCAACCCCTGCAGATTCCCGAATGGAAGTGGGATTCTGTAGGAATGGACTTCATCACCGGACTGCCCAAATCTAGTAAAGGAAATGATTCTATTTGGGTAGTGGTCGACAGATTGACCAAGGTAGCCCACTTCATCCCCGTCAAGACCACCTATCAAGGACCAAGACTCACAGAGTTGTATATCTCAAGAATAGTCAGCTTGCACGGAACCCCGAAGTCAATAGTATCCGATAGAGGATCCCAATTCACCTCCAGATTCTGGCAGAAAGTACAAGAAGGACTCGGAACTCGGCTGAATTTCAGCACAGCCTATCACCCGCAGACTGATGGACAGACTGAACGAGTCAATCAGATATTGGAGGATATGTTGAGAGCATGTGTGCTTGATTATGGATCCAAGTGGGAAGACTGTTGCCGTACACAGAATTCTCGTACAACAACAGTTGTCAAGCTAGTTTGCAGATGGCCCCCTTTGAAGCACCGTACGGAAGGAAGTGCCGTACCCCTCTGAACTGGTCGGAAGTCGGAGAGAGTCAAGTCTTTGGACCAGATATTCTCCGAGAAGCTAAAGAGAAGGTTCACAAGATCCGCGTATACCTCAAGACAGCCCAATCAAGACAGAAGAGCTACACCGACAAGAGACGCCGAGATATGACCTTCGAGATAGGAGATTTCGTGTATCTCAAAGTGTCCCCCTTTAAAGGAATGCAGAGATTCCAGCTTAGAGGAAAGCTTGCACCCCGATATGTTGGACCCTTCAAAGTCCTGAGTCGCCGAGGAGAAGTGTCTTATCAATTGGAGTTACCGGAAGAAATGTCAGCGGTACACAATGTGTTTCACATCTCGTTACTCCGGAAATGTTTGGAAGTGCCTGAGAAGACCGAGGTTTTCAAGAACATCGATCATCGAGCTGTGGATATCAAATCAGATTTGACCTACCGCGAAGTACCTATTCGCATTTTGGAAGAAGCTTTCAGAACCACCCGCACCCGGAGTATCCAGTTTCTGAAGATCCAATGGAGTAACCACACCGAAGAAGAAGCCACTTGGGAGAGAGAAGACTTCATGAAGACTGAGTACCCAGATCTCTTTAGTACCTAGTTTTCTTTAAGATCTCGGGACGAGATCTTTTGTAAGGGGGAAGGGTTTGTAACATCCCAAGTTTTCAAATTCAATAAAGACAAGAAATCCAATTTCCCAAAATTTGGAGTTAACAAAAACTTTTCTTCACATATAGTGCTATGCATAATTGATCATGCTTTCTTGTATGCATTTGCCATGATGAGTGTTTGATTGTTGTTCTATTATGCTTAAACCCTAAATCAAGATCACCAAACCCTAATTTGAGAGAAATAAAAGAAATGGAAAAGAATCCAATTTTCCCTCTCATACACAATTAGCCAATTTTGCAAATCATCAAACAAAGCCTCAATTGCTTGTGCCATTGTTTGTAAAACACTTATATATCAATAACACACCCTTTTTCATCAAAGAAACCCAATTCAAATCAAATAAAAATTAAAATCCAACATACATATGATAATGGTCATTTGGCCATTTTCTAATATCTTCCCCACTTTGCACCCCTGGTTTTGACTTTTCTTAAACCAACCTTGGTCAACACTTGCCACCTCATCCAAGACCATGTCAAGGCGAACCACTTTGATGTTGACCACCAGTGTTGACTCTGACCAGGTTGACCAGAAAGGAGTTGACAAGTTGAGACATTGAAACAAAGAGAAGATGAGAGCAAATTTGAAATCTTGCCAACCTTCACCAAATTAACCACCACCAACACCAATCTACTTCTTTAATTATATGATTGAGATGCACCAAATAGATTTCCAAAATTCGAAGACAAAGTTCTTGCGGCCATTGTGTCGTACAGTTGGCAGGCAACATTCCAGTTTTGTGTTACACCTCTTTACCCAACAGTTCTAAGCCTAAACCAACTTTAATTTGTGATGATGAGCATCTCTTGCATCCCCTGCATCAAGCCTCGTCCTTGCTGGTGCTGATTAAAGTGAGGAGAGAGCTCCTTTCTCTCCATGTCGTACCATGCCGGCCACCCTCTCTCACTTTCTCTCTGGCCCCTGTCTCTCCCCAAAACCTTGTCATGGAGAATCTACAGAGCATAAGGATCATGACCATGCACGGCCCTGGCTCGCGCGAGCGTGGCATTGGCCAGGCGAGGCACGCCCAGCACGATGCCAGTGCACGCCAGTACGCACGCTCACCGCGTACTGGACGCGCCAGAGTGCCGCTCGGCCGATCACCCTCGTCCTCCCCTGCAAAGCCTACCTATGCGTCGCACACCGTCTCCCTTCCCTCTAGCTCCTAGACATGCTCAAAGACGCGCAGGAGCCATGTCGCCATCGTCCTCGTCGGAAAAGCACCGCGGGTAACATAGCACTCGATTCATGCTCCTGAGCGATTCCGTCCAGCTTTTGCAGCGTCGAAAGATGGTTCAGCATCGCCATGCCGTCGCCCATCGATTGCCGTCCTCGCATTACCCCTTCGAGCACCGGAGACGCCGCGCCATGCTCGACCCTTCTCAGCACCCGCGGCACCACCTCCATTCTATAAATAGAGCAGCCCCGCACTCAAACTCTTCACATCACCTCATTCTCCTCCCATCTGTGATTCTCCTCGCACCGTTAGTTAACTCAATCGTCGCCGGAGTAGCTCCAATTTGAAGGCGAAGGCCGCCGGACCCCGGAGATCCTCGCCATCGACTGGAGCCTCCCCACGCCTCGTTGTTTGTACCAGGAGCATCGTCGTCCTCGCCAACGTCGCCGCACACCTCGCCGTCGACCGCGGGAACGCCGGTAGGCCCTCCGACCCCCTAGGCTCGCCGGCGAAGCCACGGCATCTCGTCGATGACGATGATGTCTGTGCGCCGTCGATCTGCGTCTTAATCCGACGTCTCACCATCCTCGTACCGCTTCGCCGTTTTAAGAGACGCTGATGGGTGGGCCCCACCTCGTCAGACGGCCCACTCGCACGAGATGCGTTGCTGGGCTGCGTCTCGCTGTTTAAATCGTTTGGGCCCGTAGGCTTTTCCCGCGCGGCCCAATATTTCAAATCTGGATTAATTCGTTTCACCCCAATTCAAATACTGTTGTCCAATTCAAATTTGAATAGTTTCAAATCTACAACTCCAAATTTAGCAAACTTTATATCTCTGGAAAGCCCATGAAATTATCTACACAATTCCACTGGTCTCACCTCCATTTTAATAGTAGTTTTCAAATGATAAAAACGACAAGTTAGGGACTTTTACAAATTGAAAATTTAATTAAAATTCAACCATAATTGATTATGAGTGGATTCCAACTCTCATAAATCACAAATGATGTCCTCTAATTGATTATGCAAAAATATAACCAATTTGTTTGTATGATCATGGACTAGATCAAAATAATTGCTATGGAGCCATTTCTAGTGCATTTAAATCTTATATTTAAAATTCTTTAAATAGTATGAGAGCTCCTCTCTCATTTAAATCTTGATCCTAGGTGATTCAATAAGAGGTAATGACCTTAGACTAATAAACTTCTTATTTGATTACTTAGTGATTTTAAATCATTACTATGTATTCATAAAATGAATGAGGTGTAGCACCTCATTTAAATTTATACTCCCACATAATAGATATGAAATGTTGACCTTGGTCAACCTATATTTCATACCTTAATATTATTGGTGGAGATTAAATCTTAATAGGATTTAATGTGAGGAAATTATTTTCTCCAAAGAATTAAATAGCAAACCCAAGTCAATAATTGTAATGAGAGGAAATTATTTTTCTCTTAAATAGGAAAACCAAGTAAATCACCATGCTATGAATGATGTGATGCTAGAATAGTTTTGTGTGAATCTTTGGTGTGTTTAGTCTAGCATAGAAGTTTGGTTTGGTGATTGTGTACCTCGTATTCGTATATAGACGCTAGTAACAAGGAATATCAAGAGGAGGAAGGCTACTCCCAGGAGGAGGAGGAAAACTTTGACCACTACCCTGCTCAAGGCAAGCTAACACTCTTGCAAAGCACCATGTGCAAAGCTCTACAAGAGCAAGGCACCATCACTCTTTACTTTATGTTTAATCAACCTATCCCATGTTTTTACCTTGCAATTATTTTGCTTATTGTCTTTTAAAGCTTATTTTTGATTCATGATTCACTTGGTCTAGACTAGAATAAGAGCAACCAAGTTTAGCTTAGAGCTAATAAAAGCTAGATAGCACCCCTCATGATTAGTGGCTAGTGCTAATTAAATAAAAGTGACTACTCTAGATGGGAACATGTGAAATGACTTTGAAAGGTTTTGAAGATGAAGGTGACATGAATGACTTGGTGAATTTTGATGAAAACTGATGATTGGGTTTGAATGCGATACCCCCACAATACCTGATTATGGGTAGGGCTTAACTGGAAATTTGTGCGTCTTAGTATGGGTTCCCTCTAACAAGCATCATAGGGGTTATGCCGAGGCTGCCTCCGTTACAAGTGAAATGATGTGAATACGAGGTGAATGTACGACCCAAGCCCTGTGCAGTTCCCGGGTTGACAGTTGGTTTTCACCGGGAGGCCAAGCTCATGGGGAGAGGTGCCTATACTAGGGTATATAAGTGAAAGGTTAAGGTTGATGATCCGCGTACTGAGTTACGATGATTCGGGGTTATCCTCGGCGGATGTAATCAAAAGTTGTGGCACAAGAGTACAACCTCTGCAGAGTGTAAACCTATTCGAATAGCCGTGTCCACGGTTACGGACGATTGGAAAGGCCATTCTGTTCCATTGTCAGAACTTTTGTCTTAAAAGGGAATGGTGAATTGAAAGGTGATTTGACTTGAATCACAATTGAATTGTGGGAATGACACTAATGTTCCCACTTGAGTTAGTTCCTTAAAATGAGGAGTCTTTACTAAATGTTTATGAACTAAATTTGGCTTTACGCAAATAAACATAGAGCTTAGCACCCCTTATTAAAGTTGTTAAGCAATTACTTTGGTATTAGTTTGCGAGTACTTCAAAGTACTCATGGTTGTGTTCCTGGCTATTCAAATGCCAGACTATGAAGAGGAGCCACAGTATCAGGACGACGGACGGCAGGACGTCTACGATAACTAGGATCATCTTCTAACGTCAAGCGTTGCCTGTGGAATAGATAGTCCACTACTACTTCGCTTCCGCTACTTATTTGTGATGTTGAACAATCTATTTGTGTAATATTGGATCATGTGATCCATTGTTGTAAGACAAGTATGTGCTGTAATAAATGATGACTCTATGCTACTTACTATTATGTCTCACAAAAACAATCTTCCTGGGATTGCGATGTATGATATAATGGGCATCTGGACCTAAAAATCCGGGTGTTGACATAAAACCCTTACGTCCTGTCTGTGTGATCTTGATTAGGAAAATATCGGGTTACAATGGGGTGCCGAAGGTTTCGGCTATGATCTCGTCGAGAGACTAAGTTCTATGATAACCTAGCTCTAGACTTGAGGTGGCTATGATTACTATGATTGCGTGTGTCCCTCGGCAGATCCTCTCCTGGCCCTTATATAGCGAGCCAGGTCTCGAGAGATCTGTCCGGGTATAACTAGATCACAAAGAGTCCTATGTCTAAACTTTCTTTATTTCTTTGTCTTCTTGCCTTGCTCGTCAAGACCCCTCTTTTGGAACCGACATAGCGGCCCACCTTGGCTAATGAATATCCTTCATGGGCCCCAGGTTGGGCTGCTGGAGGTAGCACAATACTAGTTACCCGAAGGGTAATGCCCACGTCAGTAGCCCCCGAGTGACTGGCCGAAGAAACTTCGGGCATGGACTAAAAACTGTCTTCGGTCGAATGCTGACTCCCTTGTATTAGCAATTTCCCTTGTTATCGGGTGCGTGTTCAGCGCTCCCGATGAGAGTAGCCCCCGAGTCTAGAACCGTGTGTAGACTCAAGTTGTACTACTTGAATATTTTTCTTCTGTCGACGTTTTCTGGAAACTGTCATGATCATCCGATACATCTTCCTATATCGGGTCTTCAATACTTCCAAGCAAGGTTGCGCTTTTTGGTAGTACGTAAAGGATATTGAGTAATGTGCCCAGCTTTACTCGATATAACGATGCTGGTTAACTGCCGATGGCAAAACAATGTTACCCTACTCAGAATCAAGTCCCCGGGCATGATCCTGGGTCGCGCCGAAATCTTCGAGTCCATAACTTTTATCGTGTGCGCATTCAACGCTCCCGATGGGAGTAGCCCCCGAGTCCGGGCGCGGATGCTTGCAACCGAGTGTAGACTCAGTCCAACCCACTCGAACATTTCAGTTTCCTTCGGATGCCTCTGGTGCAGTCGATACTTTTTTATGACATCATTGATGACGTAACCACCGCCGCGGTCTGATTGACAGGACATGACCTGATGGGCCCACCCTAGTTCTGCGCGGTTCAGTTTTAGGAAATGACCAGTGCTTGTGCAGTAACCAAGACGCCTCCTCGATTTCCGCGCATAGTGGTGGAAAAGATTCCTTAGTAAATTAGAGATAACGACACGTGGTGACCTAATCTCAAATCTCCTTTAGTTTATAACCGCAAAGGACAAATTTTATCCTGTCCATTCTCTCTACTCGCAACCCTTCTTCCTCGCTCAAACTTCTTACTCAAAACCGCGGGGCCGCCGCTGTTCTTAGATCTTCCTCTAATCCTCCTGACGATGGTGAAGAAGAGGAATCTTACCCTCGCCGCCAGTGCTGCGGCTAGCAGCGCCACCGCTAAAGCTTTATCCAGCGCTCTAAGAAAGAGCGCATCGGATGCCTCCGCCCCAGCTCCTGCGCCGCTCGCGCCGGAGACTTCCATGGATGGACCTGTGTCTGGTGATTGGCCAGCCTCCACAACGACCAAGCGTGACGAGAAGAGAGCTCGAAGCCTCGGCATAATTTCAGCCGACGAGGGGAACGTCATTCTCCCAGGTACGGCTTCACGCCCCAATCCCCCCGCCGGTTTTATTGTGATGTTCTTGTCTTTCCTATATCGTGGACTTTCCCTTCCTGCTCATGAATTCCTCTGGCGTCTCCTTCACGTGTATGAGATCCAATTGTGGAAATTAACCCCCAACTCGATCCTTCATCTTACTATCTTTATCACGTTATGTTAGGCTTTTCTGGGCATCGAGCCTCATTTTGGTTTATGGAAAAAGATCTTCTTCGTGAAGCGGTACAACTGTAGTAATGGGTCCTTCGTCACCGGCGGAGTTGGATTTGTTTTCCGCAAGGAAGTTAACTACTTCAATTTTCCAATGAGAGAATCTGTTCAAGGATGGAGGTTGAAGTGGTTCTATATCAAAGATTCATCAGCAGTCGACATACAACTGCCACAATTTGCTTGTGTCCTCGAAGCTGTGCCCAAGAGATCTTGGAAGAATATTCTGTCACCCGAAGAAAAACCAGCAGTTGATAAATTATTTGATAGAGTTCTTTGAATCAAGGAATCCGATGGCCAAACTATGATAGGTACTGAGATAGCCGCCATTTTCCTGAAATGTCGAGTCAATCCACTTATGTCCAGAGCCAACCCGATGTGGTTATATTCAGGCCCCAAGGACGAGACCAGAGTGAACGTCGCCGAATTGTCCGAAAAAGAATTGCTTGATGAAGTCAGGCGCTTGACTCATTTCAGTCAAGAAGACTCGATACCGCTTCTATCTCCTCAATCACCTTTTGATGCCGACCATCCGCCGAACGAGGTAATTTCTCCTTTATACTTGCATTAACTATTGCACACGAACTATACTTTGCATCTTCCTTTCTTCTTAATTAATCCTCTTTCAATTCCTTCAACAGGTCATGATAGCACCCAAACATTTCCAAGATATGTCGGATGATAATCCTGAAGAGAGAAATTCTTCCATTCCCGTAGAACCTCTTACTGAAGACAACGTAGATCCAGAAGATGAAGACAATGATCTTATGAATCCCGAAGCTTTTTCTATAGATCCTCTCTTGCTGATGATACAAGTGACACGGCGGAGTCAATCCATGACGATGATGTTGATCGTGCTGCCTTTGTTGATGCAGCTGCGGAGAAGGTGAATGTGCAGTCCTCAAAGAGATCGTCTGGCGGGTTCGCCGACGAAGATGATCTATTTGATCTGTAAGTCCTTCCCATTGCTCCAAGATTTCCTCTTGTATCCAGTTCTCATTTTGCCTGGTTTATATGCTTATAGTGATGAGGGCTTCATAGAGACCCCTCCAAAGAAGGCCAAGAAAAGTTCTAGCAAGCCAGTTGCGGCAGCTTCCGAAGCTTCGGCTCCCGCAACAACTCTAGCAGCTCAATTTTTGACAACTTCTTCCCTTTCTAAAGGGAAGGAGATTCCTTCAACTGCTATTACCACAACTTCTCCCCTTCCTGAAAAGCATGTAAGCTTTCTTATTTCAATAAAATGCCTGCCTTTGACAACTTCTGAATCTTTATAAACTTCTTGAAAAGAATCCCATTGCTATTAACAAGTACTTCTTTTTATTTCTTCAGGATCTTCGAACGGTCATTTCCTCCCTGGAGGCCTTTGCCTCTAAATTCACTTCACTCGAAGCTGACAAGGCTTGGCTTCAGAAGGAAATTGAATCTACTTCCTCAAAGCTCGTCAATGCGGTAAAAATGGATGCCGAAGCTTGTCAAAATACTGATTCTTTGAAAGGAGAGCTTGAGCAACTGAGGAAGAAGCTGAAGGACGAAGAAGCTTCGAAGGCCACTGTTGAATCTCAAAGGAGTGAAAAAGACAATCTTCTTCGCAAATCAATTTTCGCCCTGCTCAGTAATTCTCATCGGCTCAACTTTTTTAATTTCTCCTTTCTTGACTCAATTGTAATTAACAAAAATTTCCGTTTCGTTCTTCGCAGTAGCTGACGATATTCCTGCTGATGCCTTAGAAAAGTTCCCAGATAATTCTCCTGTCGATGCTTTGTCATTGACCCAAGAATCTAACAAGCTTATTCAAGCTCTTCTCCAGAAGCATAAAGGAGTCATGCTGAAGATGCACTCGATGATTTTCCCCAAGGCCGACCAAAACAAAACTCTGGAGCAACTAACAGATGCCTTCGCCGTCAACACGAAGGAGGTTCTCGAGGTATTCAAATGCACTTCACGCACCTACGACACTCTTCTAGGTTTTGAACTTATGAAGGGTCATGGCTTCAAAGCCGATGTTGAACAAATGTCCAAGAAATTGCCAAAGGAACAAGATGGGCAACTTATCGACTTAAGTGTCCATAAATCTTCAGTGCTTAAGTGTGCTCGTCAGCTTCTTGAATTTGTTTCAGCAAACAAATCAGCTACCGGCCCAAGCTTATCAACTCAGACCCAGGCTCCTTGACTTCTTTTCGTCGGATTGTAATCTTGTCCTCTTAACACAATTTCTTGTCATAAGACCTTATTGTAACGAATCATGTATTGGCAGTGTTGCCAATACCCTTTTGCTGTAATGTTTTCGACATTTTTAATTGCACGCTCCCGATGGGAGTGATTCTAACTGATAATGTCAACACCCGGATTTTTTAAGTCCAGATGCCTATTATGCCATTCATCGCAATCCCAGGAATATTGTTTTTGCGAGACATAATAGATTTATATCACAACACATCATTCATTACATACCATAATCGTCTTACAACAACAAAGGATCACATGATCCAGTCTTAATACAACATAGGGGATCTAAGGATCCAATTACATAACACATAGCGGAAGCGAAGTAGCGGTTGTGGTCCATCTGTTCCACAGGCAACTGTTGACGTCAGGAGTGGTCCTAGTTGTCGTAGACGTCCTGCTGTCCTTCATACTGGTACTGGGGCTCTTCTTCATAGTCTGGCATTTGAATAGACAGGGACACAGCCATGAGTACTTTAAAGTACTCGCAAACTAATACTAGTGTAAGCACTAACAAATTATATCCAAGGGGTTCTAAGCTCTAGGTTTATTTGCATAAAGCCAGTTTTATTTCGTAAGCAGTTAATGAACAAAGACTCTTCCTTTGCAAGTGGGAACATTAGTGTCATTCCTACAACTCAGTTGTGATTCCAAGTCAAAGTCACAATTCAAACTCAAGTCACAAGTCACCATTCATATTTTAGAAAAGTTCTGATGACGGAACAGTATGGCCTTTCGAACTATCCATGACCGCGGATGCGGCTATTCGAATAGGTTTACACTCTGCAGAGGTCGTACACTTGTGCCACAATAATTGCAATAGTTCGTCAGGGGTAACTGGCCCTGATTTATCGCACTCAGTGCGCGAACTACCAATCCTAACCTTTCCTTTACATACCCTAGTATAGGCACCTCTCCCCATGAGCTTGGCCTCCCGGTGAAAACAAACCCGGGAACTGCACAGGGCTTGGGTAGGACATTCACCTCATTTCACTTTCAATGGAGGCAGCCTCGGCATAACCCCTATGACGCTTGTTTACAGGGAACCCATACTAAAATACATAAGTTTCCAGTTAAGCCTTACCCAGATTCAGGTATTGTGGGGATACTCAAGAATTGGAATGGTATCCCATCCGAACCCAACCATCAGTTTTTGGTAAATTTCACCAAGTCATTCACAAGTCATATTCACCTTAAAAGTCTTTCAATAGAATGACTCCTCATTCCAAGGTTTTCAAAGTCATTGGTTTTCACCAGTTCCCATTTAGAGTAGTCAATTTTAGTTTAGCACTAGCCACTAGTCATGAGGGGTGCTAATCAACTTGTATTGCTCTAGGCTAAGTTTGATGCTCTTGTACTACTCCATAACTAAACCAAGTGAATCATAAATCAAAAATTAACTTTGATAAATAAAATTCACTAAAGCTTGTAAAGTAAAAACTTGGGATAGGACCAATAGACATAAAGTAAAATGTAATGGTGCCTTGCTCTTGTAGAGCTTTGCATTAGTCTAGCTTGCATTGGTAATAGCTTGCCTTGATTGGGGTAGTGCTCAAAGTTCTCTTCTCCTTCCTCTTGGTAGAATACCTCTTCCTCTTGATAGTCTCCGGTAGTAGCGTCTATAAATGAATACGAGGATACAATCACCAAACAACACTTAAGTAGACTTAATTAGCCTTAATGGCTCACACAAATGATCTAGCATCACTACTTAATATTTATCCAAAATTATGCTAGGGTTTCCTTACTTAGTATTAGAGGAATAATTTCCTCTCATTGAAATGTGAATTAGGGTTTCTCTTTAGTGTGGAGAAATAATTTCCTCTCATTGAAATGTTGTTAATATTTAACCTTCTCAAATAACAATGTATGATCACATGTTGACCAAGGTCAACAATTCTCACTTATCATTTGATAAAACATGATTTAAATGAGATTCATCATCTCATGCAATTTAAATAACCCTTGTGATTTAATATCCTCAAGTGAGCAAGTGTGAGACCATCTAACTAAGGACATCATATTACTTAATAACACTTGGGAAGATGATTTAAATGAGGTGCTACACCTCATAGATTTAAATTCCTAAATTTGAAATAATTGAAATGGGCTAGTATTGACTACATAGCCAATTTTTGATTCTAGCCCATGATCATACACATTACTCATATCATATTTTTGCATAGTAAATTAGATGGGTTGAAATGAGAATCATAGCAATTGGATTCACTTCAAAATTCATTAGGGTTGATTTTTAATAATTATTTGAAATCTGAAAAGTATCTGACTTGTTATTTTTGCTATTCAAATTCCATAATAGTTTTAGGGTTCAAACCAGTGGGATTAGTTATATCATTTCATAAGGATTCTGGACCATTTTGAATCACCAAATTTGGACATGTGGATTAGAAACTATTTGAATTTGAATTGGACATCAGTATTGAATTGAAACTAAAAAGGATTTAACTGAATTTGAATTATGGGCTTAGGCGGGAAATGCTAACGGGCCCGAACGAGTGAGAGGGAAATGGGCCAGACCAGCTAGCACTGCGGGCCAACTGACAGTGGGACCCAGCTATCAATGGTTTTTAATCGCCGAAGTGGTACAGGATGATGCGGTGCGTTGGATTAAAGAAGATCGGACGGCTCTGTGTCGCCACCTTCCTCGACATGGCTCGCCGGAGAGCCAACCCTACCGGCGTCCGGCGAAATCGGCAAGGCGGGCAATCGGCGTTGGAGACGATGGCGGTTCGAGGGCGCGTCGCAGCAGCACTTGGGGTGGACGCAATCGCCGATGGCTTCTGCTACGGGCTCCGACGATCGACGGTGCAATTGGAGCTAACTAGAGCTTAATCAAGGTGGAGCAGGGGTCGAGGAGATCGAGGAGAAGGAGGGGAGCAAGTTTTGTGTGGAGAAGGAGGCGCGGGAGAGGCTCTATTTATAGCATTGAGGTGAGGCCGAGGGGTGCGAGCAAGGTCGTCGACGGCGATGACGTTCCGGGCGCGAAAGGGCAAGGCGAGGTGGCGCGTGAGGTAGGCGACGTCTAGGCGAAGCTAATGAGCTTGATGGCACAGAGAGAGGTTGTCTGAGGCGTGCTGGCAACGTTGGAGTGCTCACAGTACCGTGGCGGCAGAGTTTCGATCATGGCGACGGCGACGGGGCTTCCGCGAGCTAGCGAGGTTGTCTAGGCGTGTACTGGTGTGGTGATCAGCGAGCGTGCGTGAGGAGAGAGGGAGAGGAGGACGAGAGCGACCAGGTGAGGCGGTGTACTGGCGCGTCCAGTGACATGCCAGTGCGCGCGCTGGCGTGCCCTGGCGCGGTGATCACGCTCGAGCCAGGGTGTTGTCGTGCATGGTTTGGATGGGCATCATGTCTGGCAGGTGCAGTACTTCCTGGGGAGTCTAGATGACAAGGTTGGATGGATCAGAGGGAGGTGGTGAGGTAGGGTGGCATGGTGGTGTCTCTCATGGCCGGCATGGGGTTGTTCTTCATCATGCCACCACTTTAATCAGTGCAAAAGGGCTTGGTCTAATGCAGAGGAGGTACAGGAGGTTGATGATCAGAAATAGAAAGGGGTTTAGCCCAAAATCCATTGGATTATAGCATATGTCCTGTGGCACCCCCGGGATCAGGGTTAGACAAATACCAGATCTTCGTCTGACATAAGCCTAACCTCGAGCTCGGAAGACTATAGAGAGAGAATCGGTAACACAACAGTGACTCTACGACTCAAAAGGATATATTACAACTCTTAACAGAGTAAGATCCAAATTATTACACGTAGAGGTCACTGACCCAACATTCAACAAGCAACGCAAGCAAATTATGTTATTCTAAATAACAAGATAGCAAAGGGCTTAAGAAGCCATAACATAAAGCGACGTCCCAGCCCATAAGTCGCAGGCTGCAGCCTGGGAACTCCAAACTAACCATCGATGTTAACGTAGAAACCACCTTCGGCTGTAGCAACTTCATCTGAAACAAAAGCATGCAAAGCTGAGTACATGGACTCAGCAAGACTTAGTACAACCTTTTAGCAACGCGGGTATGCGGGCTTTCTGTGGAGCTTCTTTTGCGTAAAGCTAGTTTTCCTTTGTAAGACAAGAGAGAAGAGAAGTTCGACTACTCAGAACCTTTGAAAGGGGATAAGAGAGCGACATCTCTATCTCTATTGCTCATCATATTGTATCCACCAAATCTTCATCATCTCGAACCACTATCCTCGGATCAGCCCCTCAACACCCGAAGAAGGTATCCGTACGCACACATTGATTGCAAAGTTTTACGATTAGGTTCAAGTTGTCTATGATCACAGAATCCATTCCCAAGTCGTCCGTAACCGTGGACACGGCTTTTCGAAAAGATTCATAACCCTGCAGGGGTGCACAACTTTACCCACACATGCCAACCGACTCTTAATGCCAATATATTAGCTCTCTTCCTTGGAAAGCCGACAGAGGGTGGTCGACCTCGACCTTTACCTTGCTGTCGCCGAGACCATGAGTCACGCGCTAAGGATTGTTCCGCCGTAACGGGTCAAGTCCCGAAGTCGGTCCTTAACGATGTGAGGCGAGGTGGGTTTCACCAGGGACTCTAACCCAAGCCACCTTGGCCACGCTTACCTACCTGTATGCTATGCACCTTTTCACAAACATTTTCAATGCATATGTCCAAATAACGCGCAAACGATGTGACTCATGGAATCTACTGGGCAAGTTAGTGAGTCGAGAGGGTACCATAATAGGGCCTCGTGTGGTTGTATGCTCGTTCTTGGTTCAAGAGGCGAGAACTCGGTTCCTAAGGTCGGCAGAAACGAAACAACCCACCACATCCCAATGTGGCCTCTCGTCTGAGCCTTTAATCATGTTTAACAACATCTCTACACTTACCACGTCAACCTGTCATGCTAGATTCATTGCATTGTAAGGCTCCAGTCCGAAGACCGGAGTAGTAGCGTAACAACTAAGCATGGCTAAGCATAAAGAGATAAAGGCTCTCGCGACGCACACATGCCAAACCTAGTTATGCTAGGAGCAGTGGATCAGGGTATCGAGGCTACAAAGGTCGGACATGCAATAGATAGGGTAACTCTATCTACCGATAAAAGACAGTTGAATCGTATGCGATATGTAGGAACCACAGATAAAAGCATTTCGAAATCATAGATGAACCAGGTTAGGGCTTGCCTTGTCCCTCAGCTGACGAGTATTGTTCTTCGGTGGCGTTGACGTCGGGCTCCAGCTCAGATCCTATCGCGAAGAACCAAATACCGGAAAGGAAACAAACATTCACGACATGGCATAATTCAATGCGCATACAATATGAATGACATGTCAGATTAATGGAATTCGGTAAACCCTAGGTGCATCGTCAAATTAAAGGGGTTCCGGCATCGGACACCGCCATATGAGAGGGGTGTATTAGGGTTTTCTACTAAGCTCCACATTTAATGGTTTCAATCATGTATGGAACATGTATAAACGAATAGGAAATGTTTTTCTGATCAATTTGATATATAATTTTGTATTTTTCTGAAATTATATGAATTATTAACCAATTACTGGAATTAAACAGAAATAGAAAAAGGGAAAATATGGCGTCACGCTGACGTCAGCATGACGTCAGCGTTGCCATGAGCTTACTGGGAGCTCAGGTCGAGCTCCAATCGGCCGATTCGGCCCGCGATTGAGGCGCGCGAGGTGGGGGAAAGATGCGGGGCGACGCAGGCGACCTTTTGGTGGTGGCACCGCCCGCCAATTGTCGCCGGAGCGACGCCGGCGACGATGTCCGACGGCGGTGCGGACATGCTCACGACGCGGGCGCGCTACGCGGCGACGCAGGGAGAACGGCGGATACCACGAGGACCAGGAGCTCACCAGGAGCACGGGAGGCTTGGCGGCGAGGCGAGGGGAGGCCGGAGTCGCCGGCGAGAGGCGGTGGCCGGCGCGGCAGAGGTCGTCCGATTCGCGTGATGGAGGGCTTCCCGGCAGCCGCTGCTTGGTGGAGGAGGTCTAGGGCGTCGCGGCGGAGCTTCTGGCGGTGTCGGCCGAGCGCGGGGAGGCGCAGAAAGGCGGCGAGGTGCGTCGGCCGGAACTAGGGTTTCGGGGCGGAGCTCGCAGAGAAGGGGAGGGGAGGAGGGGCGGTGGCGAAATGGGGGTTCTCCCCTGGCGCGGCGGCGCTTTATAAGCCGCCGGGGGCGGCGGGAGGCATCCGGGCCGCCGGCGCCATCGACGGCCGCGGCAGCGCCAGGCAGCAGCCTGCCTGCGTGCGTGGAGAAGAAGACAGGGGGTTTTTGCAGAAAACCCCCTGGTCTTCAGGGTTTTCTCAGGAATTTTTAAAATAGGAGGATTTTTATGATTTTTGGGGTATTTGAACCCATATTTTGAGGGGCTTTTTGCAACAAATTTTAAATAGAGCCAAATACAACATTTGAAATTTTGTTTCAAACCATTTTGGTGCAAGATTTCACAAATTAGATGCAAATGCATGCATGCTTATGAACAACTAACAACATTTATTTGATTAACAAAGTGGTTCTGTTACATGTCCACTTTCCAGATTTTTGCACACCATGTGTTTGATGAAATGGCCGCATGAAACTTTTTGTTGAATTTTGAAATTATTTTTGGTGGAGTTGTTTTGAATATTGAAAGGAGTAGAATGGTGGTGGTGGTGGTCAAAATGGTGCTGGTTTGCAAGATTTCAAAATGGGGCTCATCTTCTCTTTGTTTCAAAGTCTCCTCTTGTCATCTCTTTTCTGGTCAACCTAGGCAGAGTCAACCTTGATGGTCAACCCCAAAATGGTTCACCTTGACATGGTCTTGGATGAGGTGGAAAGGGTTTACTAAGTTTGGTTTAAGAAACTTCCAAACCAGGGGTGCAAAGCGGGTAACATTTTATAAAAGGGCAAAGTGACCATTATCACATGCAATTGAATTCTGATTTTTCCTTTGATTTGATTTGTGTTCCTTTGATGCAAAAGTGTTTCTTTTTTATATATAAGTGTTTCACAAGCAAAGGCACAAGCAAAGTTGGCCTTAGTTATAGATTTGAAAAGTTGGCCAAAGTGTATGTGAGTAAAAATGGAATTTTCTCACTATTTTATTTCTCTCTATTTGATTTGATTTTTCTTGACTCAAAAGTGATTCTTATTAGTTTAGGAACATTTCCAAACCATTGAAACAATTCCAAAAGGTCTAGCTCAAAGATTTGCAAAAATGGCCATAAACACATAAGAGGTGATATTCCAATTTTTCTTAATCTTCTATTTTGTTCCCCTTGCTTTACTTGGGCATGGTTGAGGGTCCATTTAGTGTGAGATTAGGTTTAGAGATGGTTTCACACCATTTGGGCAAAGTAGGAGTGCACAGGTCAAGGTTTGGGTAAAATGGCTATGTGTCACATATGCCTCTATGCATATGTTCATTTGATTTTTAATTTGATCTTTCTTGACCCAATTGATGTTGTTGAGTGTTGAAATGGTATAAAGGAGTGATCCAACCATTCACAACAAGTCTTAGGGTCAAGATTCTCAAATTCACAAATCTGCTATTTACTCTCATATGCCTTTATGGCATTTTTATTTTATTTTTATTTTCTTTGGTTTCACCTTGGATTTGGTTTGATAAGTACTAGGTAAGGTTTATTAAGATTTTCCAATCCTCTAAACAAAGTAGAAAGGCTTAGGGTAAAGTTTCACAAAAATAGCCATAGGCACATATGCCCTTTTCTTATTTAATTTATTTTTATTTTGTTTTAACTTGGATTGTGAAAAGAGGGGTGAGGTTTAGGGTTTAAGATCATTTCAAAATACTTCAACAAACAATAATGGCAATAGCACAAGAATTAAGCATGAGTACTATGTATCAAACTTAATTTAAGAAAAGTTTTTGTTGGTTCCAAAATTTGGAAAAAGGGAATTTCATTTTCTTTGTTTTGAAATTTTTGGGATGTTACAGATAAGCTCACATATTCCATCATGTTCTCAATGGTATATCTTTGCAGGTGGTTCATGTGCCCCCATTTACCGAAGGTCCTTCGGATGGCTCTTCTGAAAATGATCGCCTCCAACGCATGAAGTCTTCAATTGCCCAGATGGAGAAGGATATGTGTGGCATTCATGCTATGGCCGCCATTATAAAGAAGAAGGGTGAACTAGCCACCGACGCAGAACGATATGTTCTTACTGAGTTGCAAAAGGCAACATAAAGTTTAAGCTGTAAGTATCTTCTTACTCTTTTAGTTTCTTTGAACACGACCAAGTATTTCCTTCTGATACCACCTTTTTCTTGTAGTCATAGCCTTAAACTTGTCAGAGAAAAAACAGCGTGTTCATGAACGCGTAAATGCCTTGACCCATCTTGCGTCTTTTGATGAGGTTTCCTGGAGGAACCAGTCAAAAGCTTCCGCTGTCGCGAAGTTTCAAGATCGAGTGCACCAGGTGCATCAATTTTTTAACAAGTGCTATACTGGTTTAAGGGTGATATGGAAGACAATGTTTCCTTTGAATGAGGTCCCTCCTACTTTGCTGACTTTGATGTCAAAGTTCACTAACACCAAGAAAATACGAGGCTTGATTCATGCACAACTTATTGCTGGAGCTAAATCTGCCTTTGCCCTTGTCCTGTCAAAGTATCCTTCCGCAAATTTAATGGCCATCGCAAATGCCGATGGTAACATAGGACATCTTTTCGCCAAAACTCAGATTCCTGCTGCCATCGTAATTGATAGGTTTGAATATAGTTCAAGGGTAATCGAAGAAGCGATGATTCTAGAGGAAGAGTCCTGAGAAACATTTACGATCCTGCTGTAAAGTAAATACTCCAATGTTTAACTGCAACCGATTGTTCGGATGCGTTGATTAATCGAATTCATCGGAAGGTTTACATATGTACCTCCCTTTTGCTTTTAATTGCGTCGAGTGTTGTTGGCAAGATTTAATATGAATAGAGCAAATCTTAATTACTCGTTTTACATCCGTATTATGATGTATATGTAAGTTTGTCAGCAGCAAATTTCTTGAGTGATCAGCTCATGTTGCGGATTTCCGAAACCCATTGTAAGTGCAACTTTGCTTTCAACCGATGATGTATGTTTCGGCAGCAGCCCTTGAGTGAGGCGATGGAACTAAGCCTGCCGATGACTCCGTCGCTCTTGAGTACTTCTATAGTTTAAAGTATCGGTCATGGTGACATAGGCATCCCCAATGGGCCTGCCGAAAATGGTACCCGGGGTTTACTGAAGGCCCACGATTCGATGAATATGAAGTTCGGAAGCCCAAGTTAGTACTAAGAAAAGCTAGAGTTGTATTAGGAAATACATACTTGTAATCTTACGGGATGAGGCAGAAACCCTCCCGGACTCTGTAAACTTGTGTATTACGAATCCCTCGGCTCCGCCTCCTATATAAGGGGGAGTCGAGGGACAAAGAGAGGATCGATTCATTGTCTCACGCAACCCTAGTTTTTACATCGTCGAGTACTTTTCGGCTGAAACCTTCGAGATCTACTTGCCCTCTACTTCCAACTAAAACCCTAGTCTACAATCTGTAGGCATTGATAAGTTAATCCCTTGTCAATTGGCGCCATCTGTGGGGATTAGAGGTGTCAAGGAGCTGATCTCGATGGCACGTTCAAGATCGTCGAATTCGTCAACTGCAAGCAACGCGATGGACAGAGGTAAACAGATCGAAACTGGTCTAGTCGATTTTGTTCCTCACCCGCCCTCCCGTTTGGATGCATATGCGTATCTGGAGGAGCCCATGGAGATGACGTTCGGAAAGTTCCACTTCCGCGTCGAGAAGGAAGGATCGTATCGTCTCGAAATTCCGATCTCGTCGGGATTATCGACGGTCGATCCCGATTTTTTGTGTTCAACATCGTCAATCGAGTCAGGCGACGAGGAGATTTCGTCGCCACACTTCATCAGCACTATGGCAAGTGAAAAACTCGCCAAGATCTTTAGCAGCATGTCCTTCGAGTCATCTGCGGACTCTGATATAAGCGATGACCCGAGCAACATAGACAGCTTTAACTTCATCAACAGATCCACTATTGTTGGAGAGGTCTTCACCAATCTCTATGATGGTGTCACCAAACCTGACAAAGTTCAGAATCCAAAATATCATCAGATCTATGTAATTGGAGAACCAAGTCGCCCAGGGGAGGAGACGTCAGAAAACTTCGACGATGCGGGAAATCCGTATGTCGATCCTGCAGATCTCACGCGAGGTTTGGGAACAATATATATCGGACCAGGAACACGAGAGATGGTGCGATTTCCGCAGGCAATATGGGATCGAGTCGCAAGAGCTATTGATGGTACAGAGCCAATGACCATTACATCGACACCTGAGGAGTTACAAGCGTATCAATATAGGCTTGCACGTACCAGGAGGGAGCTCGAGAAGCAGAAAATCGAGTTGGACAGGAGGCAGGAAGGAGCTTCTGCGTCAAGCAGGCGAAGAGCTAACTTGAGTCAACAGTCTGGCACTTCGGGAGATAGCCACAGGGCAGCACGAAATAGAGCAAGATCTCGGCTGCAAAATATACCTGAAGCAGATAGGAAGCACTGGAAAATCTTCGCATGGTGTCCAGCTGACATGCTAGGAGTACCCAGGGAACTTGCCGAGCACCACCTAAACTTGGATCCAATAGCGAGACCAAATAAACAACCTTTGCGGCGTTTTTCGAAACCAAACCGCAAAGCCATGCTGTCAGAGATTGATCGACTCAGAGAGGCTGGTTTTATCAAAGAGCTACATACAGAGGCTACGTGGGTAGCTAACCCAGGTCTGGTCCCGAAGAAAAACACGAAAGTCCTTCGCATGTGTGTCGACTTTACGTGTCTCAATAAACACTGTCCAAAGGATCACTTTCCCCTCCCAAGGATCGATCAAATCATCGACTCCACGGCAGGATGTGAACGTCTTTCCTTCCTGGACGCATATTCTGGTTATAACCAGATCAGATTAAAAGAAGATGATGAAGTCAAGACAGCGTTCATAACACCTTATGGCGTGTTTTGCTACAGAACAATGCCTTCTGGTCTGAAAAACGCGGGAGCAACATATCATCGGATGATGCAGAAGTGCTTGGCAACACAGATTGGAAAAAGCGTACAAGTATACATTGACGACGTCGTCATAACATCAAAAAAGGGGACAACATTGATCGAGGATTTAAAGGAAACTTTCGACAACCTTGACAAGTTTTGCCTCAAACTGAACCCGACGAAGTGTTCTTTCGGCGTCCCTGCAGGAGAACTTCTCGGGTTCCTAGTCTCAGCAAGAGGAATCGAGGCCAATCCAGAAAAATTCAAGCTATTGTAACAATGAGGAAGCCAACAAAGTTAAAAGAAATACAGTAATTAACTGGGCGAGTCGCAGCTTTAAGCAGATTCGTCGCCAGGCTGGGAGAAAAGGCGTTACCGTTTTATGCTTCGATTAAGCAAGGAGAGAAGTTTCAGTGGAACGAAGAGGCGGACAAAGCTTTCGAGGATCTCAAACGCACAATCTCGACACCACCAATCTTGGTGGCGCCTAAGGAGAAGGAACCCCTCTTGCTATACATTGCAGCCACACCTCAGGTGGTCAGCACAACACTCGTAGTCGAAAGGGAGGAAGAAGGAAAACTCCATGGAGTACAGAGGCCAGTATATTTCATCAGTGAATTATTATCGCCTTCAAAACAGCGGTACCCGCAGTAGCAGAAGCTAGCATATGGAGTGTTTACAACCGCAAGAAAACTGCGGCACTATTTTTCGGCGCATCCGATAATAGTGGTCAATGAGGCGCCTTTATCAAATATACTAAACAATCCAGAAGCTACGGGTCGTGTCTCCCTGTGGGGAATAGAGCTTTCCCCTCGGGACATCACGTACGAAAAAAGAAAAGCAATAAAGTCGCAAATTCTACCAGACTTCATCGCATAGTGGATGGAGTTACAAAATACGGGACCCCCGGATTTATCGAGAACCTGGACTATGAACTTCGACGGGTCCAAGAGATTAGAGGGAGCTGGAGCAGGCGTGATACTAATATCACCTGAAGGCGACAAATTAAAGTATGTCTTACGGATGACGTTTCCAAACACATATAATAACGAGGTAGAATACGAAGCTCTCATACACGGGATGAAGATGGCGAAGGCTTGTGGTGTAACTCGATTAAAAATCTTCGGCGACTCACAGTTGGTGGCTCAGCAAGTCATGAATCAGTGCGATGCAGTCAATGATAGTATGATAGCATACAAGGAAGTGTATAATGAGCTAGAGAAGTTGTTTGATGGATGCGAGGTAAATCACATCAGCAGGTTGAGCAATGATGAAGCCGATGTTCTTGCAAATATCGGGTCGCAATGTCTCGCGATTCCACCAGGCGTGTTTTGGGAAGAAATAGCCGAGAGATCTACAAAGCCGAAGAAACTAAAGAAAAAGGCGAAGGATGAGAAACCCTCGGGGGCTACAAAAGCAGCACTGGAAGAAGAAGGGGAACATGACCTAGTAATGATGGTGCAAATTCCATGGATGCAGGCGTACATATCATACATCCTAAGGAAAGAAATACCCGACGATCCAGTTGAAGCAAGGCGAGTTATTAGACGTTCTAAAGCCTTTACTGTGGTCAAAGGGGAGTTATACAAGCGAAGTATTTCGGGAGTGTTACAAAGGTGCGTCACACCTGAAGAAGGCAGGATAATTTTGAAGGATGTACACGAAGAAATATGTGGTCATCATGCAAGTAGCCGAGCTATAGCAGCCAAGGTTTTCAGAGCAGGATTTTATTGATTGACAGCAATCAAGGATGCGAAAGAAATAGTTCGTACTTGCGACGCGTGCCAGAGATTTGCCGCAAAACCTCATTCTCCGGCAGCAGAGTTGATGCCAATACCGTTGTCTTGGCCCTTTGCTCAGTGGGGTCTCGATATGATGGGAAAATTACATAAAGCTTCGCCAGGAGGATACGAGTACATGCTCGTCGCTATCGACAAATTCATAAAGTGGATAGAAGCAAAGCCGATAAATTCACCCGACGGAGCATCTGCAATCAAGTTCGTGAAAAGCATCGTCTTTCGGTTTGGAGTACCTCATAGCATCGTCACGGACAATGGTAGTAATTTCACATCCAAGGAATTCAAGGCATATTGTGCAGAGGTAGGCATCAAACTACACTTTGCATCAGTTGCGCACCCGCAGACCAATGGTCAAGTCGAGAAAGCCAATGGTATCATCTGCAATGGTATCAAGAAGCGCCTGCTAGCACCATTGGAAAAAGCTCGACATACATGGCCAGAGGAATTGCCTAGTGTGTTGTGGAGTATTCGAACAACACCAAATACAGCAACACAGGAAACTCCGTTTTTCCTGGTCCATGGAGCTGAGGCTGTACTGCCGATAGAAATAGATCATGATTCTCCAAGAGTCAAGGAATATGACGAAGAAGCTTCAAGAAAAGCATTAGAGGATGATGTCGATGCACTTGACGAAGCTCGAGATGAAGTGTTATCATGGGTCACTAAGTACCAGCAAGACCTGAAAAACTACCACAGTCGACGTTTGCGACCAAGATCCTTTCAGGTAGGCGACTTAGTCCTTCGGCTCACGCAAAAAAGCCATGAAAAACTCGAGTCGCCGTGGCTTGGCCCTTACATCGTTACAGAAGTAATCGAACGAGAAGCGTACAGGATAAAGGACAAGAAGACAGGGGTTGCCGAGCAAAATCCCTGGAACGTGGCGCAGCTAAGGCGTTTTTACGCTTGAAGACGAAATATAGTCCTCCTTGTCAAAATACAATGTACTGAAACGCCCGCGAGTTTTCAGACGCACTCTTTTCCTTTCAGGGCACCGAGTGGGGCTGAAAGGTTTTTAATGAGGCGGGCTCGCGGTGCTGCAATATAATAAAAGATATTGGTGATATACATCTTTTTTCGTCGACAGGTTCGGGGGCTTGTAACCCGTGGCTACAAAATATATATACACTCTCGCAAGATAGTAAATTCACCATGGCGTAAAAATAGCTCGAGCACCGGCCAAAGGCTCGGGGGCTTTGCAATATAGATTATACTTACAATATACACAACCTCATCATCAAGAAAAAATCGACAAGGAAAAATAAATTTTCAGTTGATACCTAGTATATCATCTATGTTTACACCTACATTGTTTGCAGCACCAGTTCTATGTTCAGCATAGCTACCTTTTACAAAGAATTCTGCGTCCATCCGAAGAAGCTCGTCCATCATCTCTTCTGCTACAGGGGTTACAGTGTCGTTGATTTTATCGATATTCGTCTTCCGCTTCGCCTGCTTGGCTAGACACTTGGTGACAATTTGAGACAGATCTAACTTCGGATAGCAGATCTGTATCATAATCATGGCGAACCTTGCCCTAGCAGATAGTTGAGCTCGCACAAACTCATGAATTCGAGGGGCATCTCGGAATTTCTCCATCAGAGCAGGAAGAGTTTCTGGTATTTTGTTGCGTGGAAACATGGTACTATAAACTAGAGATAATGTTCTTGCACAGAAGTCAAGAAAATCGCGGACCTGAATCGCGTGATCTTGAAATATGACGATTTGGCGAGTACGCTCAGGGGTAACCCAGAAATTAGAGCCATGTTCCAGAGCAAGTTTTAGAACCACATTGGTTCAGGCTTCAACACGCTGATCTTCGGCAGCAGCATCCAAAAAAAACCTATTTCAGCGACAGCATCAGCAAGGAATAAAAGACAGTAAGAATAAAACATAGCATGACCAAGTTTGCGAAGCGTACCCGTCATATCCAATCTGGAGTCGTTCATCAGTTGGAGCATAAAATTTTCTCGGGAAGCAACATCAGCAGCCTCAGCAACCGTAGTCTCCTTCAACGCTATGGCTTCTCGAGCTTGTTGAATAGCAAGTTTTTCCCTCTCCGATGATTTCCGAGATTGTTCCATCATCACGAGAGCTTGCTTTTTCATCAACTGTAATTGTTGACGGAGCTCGTCCAAGTCTTCATTTGGTACAGCACTCGAAGAACCCCCAATAAACTCGACAGCAGAGGATCTTTTCGAGCAAGACGCGGCGGGCAAAGCTGCCGAGGAATGAGGCACCACAGTATAGTTGTCAAAAATCAACTGGAGAGAAATATCTTGATATCAATAACTCGGCAACATGGCTTTTCATTAATAAGATCAGATATTTACATAACTATTACAAAAGGAGGTTTCTTAGTGAACTAATGGGGTAGTGATCGCCAAAACTACTATGGCGACATCATCAAAAGAAAAACAAAACAAAAGAGAAGACAAGGTGGTCTACTTGACCTCCGGCTTCGATGAACTAGAAGCAGGAGTTGGCTTGCATCCGAGGTAGGCGAGGATTTTCTTTGAGTTCGGCTTGGCAGCCTTAATCAAAGACTGCCACCTCTTCGTTTCCATCTCCTTCACGTCGCCAACTCTCGTCCAGTCGATATCTTGTTGGCTCCCAGCAACCAAGGGGATAGTGCCTTCAACACCAACTTTTAAACCTTCTTGGCGAAGTTTGAGCCCAAGATCTTCTTGAGAATTGAAACACTTGGCGAGAGCAGTAAAAGTCATGGGTTTTTCTTTCTTCGTGAAGAAGTAGGGAAAAAGCCGCGACAGACCTGTTTTGGCGTTGGCAAGGTGATGTCTACGCACGCTTCTATTCCTGTAGACAGTGTTGGGCCTCCAAGAGAAGAGGTTTGTAGAACAGCAGCAAGTTTCCCTTAAGTGAATCACCCAAGGTTTATCGAACTCAGGGAGGAAGAGGTCAAAGATATCCCTCTCAAGCAACCTTGCAATCACGATACAAGAAGTCTCTTGTGTCCCCAACACACCTAATGCACTTGTCAGATGTATAGGTGCACTAGTTCGGCGAAGAGATAGTAACACACATGTGGTATATATGGTGATAATATTGCAGGAAGTAAAGATGCAGTAAAACAGTAAACAAACGGTGCCAGAAAATAGTTTGCTGGCGTGGGAGGAGTGTCAGTGCCTTTTCTATTTGGAAGCAAGGCCTAGGGATCATACTTTCACTAGTGGACACTCTCAACATTGATCACATAATAAAACCACTCTACACTCTCTTGTTGGATGACAAACACCATTAATTGTGTAGGGCTACAAGAGCACCTCAATGCCGGAGTTAACAAGCTCCACAACATTCGATGTGCATATTTAAGTAACCTTAGAGTGCATGATAGACCAACGCAATTATACCGCGTACGAACATAGCATGCACACTGTCACCATCAAGCTATGAAAGGGGTAATAGATCACATCAATACTATCATAGTAATAGTTAACTTCATAATCTACAAGAGATCACAATCATAAACTACGCCAAGTACTACATGATGCACACACTGTCACCATTACATCATGGAGGAGGAATAGACTACTTTAATAACATCACTAAAGTAGCACATAGATTAATAATGATATAAAGCACATTGTAATCATAAAGGAATATAAATAAGCACTTCACTATGCTATTCTGAATTACTCTCTGGCAAGATAACGAACTCTAATTCATCATGTAGGCAAACCTTAAAGATGTAATCCCAAGTACTAATAAACACCACACGCTGTCACTGTGAGCATTCATAGGAGGTACTAACACACCACAATTTAATAGAGACATCCAACTCAAATCATAACTCAGTGAATAAGTATTCTGTGAAATATAGCCTAAGAGACCCACACGGTGCACACACTGTCACCTTTACACACGTGGGACAAGGAGTCTCCGAGATCACATAAGTAAAATCCACTTGAATAGCATAACGACATCTAGATTACAAACTCATCATATGGATCTCAATCATGTAAGGCAGCTCATGAGATCATTGTATTGAAGTACATGGGAGAGAGAGATGAACCACATAGCTACCGGTACAGCCCTTAGCCTCGGGGAAGAACTACTCCCTCCTCATCATAGGAGACAACAACGTTGATGAAGATGGCGGTGGTGTCGATGGAGATGCCTTCCGGGGGCACTTCCCCGTCCCGACGGCGTGCCGGAACAGAGACTTCTGTCCCCCGAATCTTGGCTTCGCGATGGCGGCGGCTCTGGAACTTTTCTCGTATCGTGGCTTATTCCCCTCGAAGTTTTAGGTCAGGATGGCTTAAATAGGCGAAGAGTCGGAGTCGGAGGGGGTCTGGACGCTCCACACAACAGGGGGGCGCGCCCCCCCTCTGGCCGCGCTGCCACCATGTGTGGGGGCCCTGGGCCTCCCCTCTGGTCCATCTTCGGTGTTCTGGAAGCTTCGTGGAAATATAAGATCGTGGGCCTTGATTTCGTCCAATTCCGAGAATATTTCCTTACTAGGATTTCTGAAACCAAAAACAGCAGAAAACAGGAACTGGCACTTCGGCATCTCGTTAATAGGTTAGTTCTGGAAAACGCATAAAATCATCATAAAGTGTGAACAAAACATGTAGGTATTGTCATAAAACAAGCATGGAACATAAGATATTATAGATACGTTTGAGACGTATCACAAGGCCTTTGTGTGCCTCATCTCCATGGATCTCAAGGAGGGAAAGCGCGTCGAGAAGGCGATCACCTTCAGGATTTTCCAGGTCATAATCTTGCTGCGTTTTCCCTAAGTGAGTAAAAAGAAGCTTGTCAAGGAAAAGCGAGCCAGAAAGAATTTGATGACCCGAAGAAATAGCAATGATTTGAGTACTTACTAACAAAACGTTGACTCTGCGACTCCAAGCGAGTGAGGATTTCTTTTTCACGATCAGACTGCTGAGCTATGTTTTCACTCAAAGAAGTTTCGGCGTCGTGAAGTATTTTTTGAAGATCTTCGACAGCAGCAGCATCTGATTCAGCTTTCTTGCGAGCTTTTTCGCTTTGCTCCAATTTAAGAGCAAGAGCTTCAGCGCGTTTGTTGGCTTCCGCAAGATTGGCTGGTGATGGCGTGTATTTCACACGTTCGTTGGGCAACCCCAAGAGGAAGGTATGATGCGCACAGCAGCAAGTTTTCCCTCAGAAAGAAACCAAGGTTTATCGAACCAGGAGGAGCCAAGAAGCACGTTGAAGGTTGATGGCGGCGGGATGTAGTGCGGCGCAACACCGGAGATTCCGGCGCCAACGTGGAACCCGCACAACACAACCAAAGTACTTTGCCCCAACGAAACGAGTGAGGTTGTCAATCTCACCGGCTTGCTGTAACAAAGGATTAACCGTATTGTGTGGAAGATGATTGTTTGCAGAGAAAATAGTAAAAACAAGTATTGCAGCAGATTTGTATTTCAAGTATTAAAGAATGGACCGGGGTCCACAGCTCACTAGAGGTGTCTCTCCCATAAGATAAAAGCATGTTGGGTGAACAAATTACAGTCGGGCAATTGACAAATAGAGAGGGCATAACAATGCACATACATGACATGATAAGTATAGTGAGATTTAATTGGGCATTACGACAAAGTACATAGACCGCCATCCAACCGCATCTATGCCTAAAAGTCCACCTTCAGAGTTATCATCCGAACTCCCTCCAAGTATTAAGTTGCTAACAACAGACAATTGCATTAAGTATGGTGCGTAATGTAATCAACAACTACATCCTCGGACATAGCATCAATGTTTTATCCCTAGTGGCAACAAGACAACACAACCTTAGAACTTTCTCGTCACCGTCGCGAGTGTCAATGCAGGCATGAACCCACTATCGAGCATAAATACTCCCTCTTGGAGTTAAGAGTAAAAACTTGGCCAGAGCCTCTACTAATAGCGGAGAGCATGCAAGATCATAAACAACACATATGTAATAACTTGATAATTAACATAACATGGTATTCTCTATCCATCGGATCCCGACAAACACAACATATAGAATTACGGATAGATGATCTTGATCATGTTAGGCAGCTCACAAGATCCAACAATGAAGCACAATGAGGAGAAGACAACCATCTAGCTATCGCTATGGACCCATAGTCCAGGGGTGAACTACTCACTCATCACTCCGGAGGCGACCATGGCGGTGTAGAGTCCTCCGGGAGATGAATCCCTCTCTCCGGCAGAGTGCCGGAGGAGATCTCCGGTAATCCCCCGAGATGGGATCGGCGGCGGCGGCGTCTCGGCAAGGTTTTCCGTATCGTGGTTTTTCGCATCGGGGTTTCGCGACGGAGGCTTTAAGTAGGCGGAAGGGCAGAAGTCGGGGCCGGACGAGGGGGCCACACCATAGGGCGGCGCGGGCCCCCCCGGGCCGCGCTGCCTTGTGGTGTCGCCACCTCGTGGCCCCACTTCGTATGTTCTTCGGTCTTCCGGAAGCTCCGTGGAAAAATAGGCCCCCGGGTCTTTGTTTCGTCCAATTCCGAGAATATTTCGTTACTAGGATTTCCGAAACCAAAAACAGCGTAAAACAGAGACCGGCACTTCGGCATCTTGTTAATAGGTTAGTTCCAGAAAATGCACGAATATGACATAAAGTGTGCATAAAACATGTAGGTATCATCAATAATATGGCATAGAACATAAGAAATTATCGATACGTCGGAGACGTATCACTCGGTAAAACAATCGACAGTAATAAATGTCATGACAAAAAAATGATGGGGAGGTCATTTACCAGAAGAAGCAGCAAAAATAGTACCTTCAAGCTTTTTAGCATGGTCACGGTACCCGACGAATTGGGTACCGAGACAGATAAACTCCTTCATCAAAGGCTGCAAAGAAAAATAGAGAAAGAAAAATCAATATAGGAAGCGAAAAAGTTTGACAGCAACAAGCAAAGGAGATGTAAAAAACAAAGGAGAGTTGAAAGTATTGAAGTATTCGGGACATAAAAGAAGGGAACAACTTACATCATCCATTGAAGGAGTCGTGGAACTACCAATTAGCAAGGTAGGCTCCTTGGCCGGCTCGACCCTAGCCCTCTTTGGCGAAGGGGCACGGGGGCTTGCAACTGGAGTTGGATGCTCGATGTCTTGCTGAGTGATACGTCTCAAACGTATCTATAATTTCTTATGTTCCATGCTACTTTTATGATGATACTCACATGTTTTATACACACTTTATGTCATTATTATGCATTTTCCGGCACTAACCTATTGACGAGATGCCGAAGAGCCGCTTGTTGTTTTCTCGCTGTTTTTGGTTTCAGATATCCTACAAAGGAAATATTCTCGGAATTGGACGAAATCAACGCCCAGGGTCTTATTTTTCCACGGAGCTTCCAGAAGACCGAAGGGGATACGAAGTGGGGCCACGAGGGCCCGTACCCATAGGGCGGCGCGGCCAGCATGGGGTCCGCGCCGGCCTATGGTGTGGGCCCCTCGCCAGCCCTCCGACTCTGCCCTTCCGCCTACTTATAGCCTTCGTCGCGAAAACCCCAGTACCGAGAGCCACGATACGGAAAACCTTCCAGAGCCGCCGCCGCCAATCCCATCTCGGGGGATTCAGGAGATCGCCTCCGGCACCCTGCCGGAGAGGGGAATCATCTCCCGGAGGACTCTTCATCACCATGATCGGCTCCGGATTGATGTGTGAGTAGTTCACCCCTGGACTATGGGTCCATAGCAGTAGCTATATGGTTGTCTTCTCCTCATTGTGCTATCATGTTAGATCTTGTGAGCTGCCTATCATGATCAAGATCATCTATTTGTAATGCTACATGTTGTGTTTGTTGGGATCCGATGAATATGGAATACTATGTCAAGTTGATTATCAATCTATCATATATATGTTGTTTATGTTCTTGCATGCTCTCCGTTGCTAGTAGAGGCTCGGCCAATTTGATACTTGTGACTCCAAGAGGGAGTATTTATGCTCGATAGTGGGTTCATGCCTCCATTGAATCCGGGACGATGACGTAAAGTTCTAAGGTTGTGGATGTGCTGTTGCCACTAGGGATAAAACATCAATGCTTTGTCTAAGGATATTTTTGTTGATTACATTACGCACCATACTTAATGCAATTGTCTGTTGTTTGCAACTTAATACGGGAAGGGGTTCGGATGATAACCTGAAGGTGGACTTTTTAGGCATAGATGCATGCTGGATAGCGGTCTATGTACTTTGTCGTAATGCCCTGATTAAATCTCATAGTAGTCATCGTGATATGTATGTGCATTGTTATGCCCTCTCTATTTGTCAATTGCACAACTGTAATTTGTTCACCCAACATGCTATTTATCTTATGGGAGAGACACCACTAGTGAACTGTGGACCCCGGTCCATTCTTTACATGTGAAATACAATCTACTGCAAACTCTGTTCTTTACTGTTCTTCACAAACAAACATCATCTTCCACACTATACATTTAATCCTTTGTTTACGAGCAAGCCGGTGAGATTGACAACCTCACTCGTTACGTTGGGGCAAAGTACTTTGATTGTGTTGTGCAGGTTCCACGTTGGCGCCGGAATCCCTGGTGTTGCGCCGCACTACACTCCGCCACCAACAACCTTCACATGTTCCTTGACTCCTACTGGTTCGATAACCTTGGTTTCTTACTGAGGGAAAACTTGATGTTGTACGCATCACAACTTCCTCTTGGGGTTCCCAACGGATGTGTGTCTTACACGCCATCACTGAGGAGGCGAAGTTTCATCCCCATCAGGCTGAGCTTCAGAGACAACTAAAGTACGTGACGTACTCGTTCGAGCAGTCGCGTCAATAGGTGGATTTTCATCCTCGTCACCACTACAATCAAAAGGCGACAATATAAGAAACAACATAGACAAAATATCGAGAGCAAACAAAAAAGAGCAGCAAGAACTTACGAGCTGACAAGGGCATCTTCGTAAGGGTTGAAAGTTGTCCTTTCTTCAGTAGGAACAACTTCTTCGGCAGGAGATGCGCCGGCTTTGGAGGTGCCAGAATCGGCAACTTCGTCCCTTTTTCCCTATTTCCTTGGAGAAACAGCGGAGGGGAGGGAGTGTGTCGATGCGGTAGCCTCAGATTCGACTTCTTTTTCAGAGGAAGCCGCGGATTTTTGAGAACCCGCGATCTCACTCTTAGGGCGAGAAGTACCCTGGCTGTCGTCGGTGACAACGGCCTGATCTTCGACCTCTCCACCTTCAGGAAGAGAAGCTAGAATTGGATGATTCTACAAAGACAAAAAATGTCGACAAGAAGTTACGCAAGGAATGTCAGCAAAATAGTAGTCGACAAATATTAAAACAGTCGAGAGGACATAAAAAGTTGAGAGGACAAAAAAGTTAAAAGAACAAAATAATAGTCGAAGAAATTACCTCGGGGAGGGCGTTGGTGCCACTATATGGCTCCACGCGACAAGAGGATGGAATAGCATCCTTCTTACTGAGCGAAGAAATTCTTCGGATAAGCTTCTCCAAGACCTTTACAGGAAGGTCTTTGGAGAGCCTGTCGGCATCTTTTTCGCCAGCATATTTCCAAAGGGGATTTTTGCGAGCTTGTAAGGGCTGTACTCTAATCCTAAGGAAGTACGCAGTAATCTGGATACCCGACAGTTCCTTGCCACGAGTGTTTTGAAGATCATGGATACGGAACATCAGTGCTTCTGTCGCTGTTTTTTCCTCTTCGGTGGCTTCAGCGTCCCAGGATCGGCGGCGAAGAATCTTGGCACCTCCATCGAAAGGAGCTATGTTGTACTCCACCGAGTCAGAGCTTTCTTCATGCACATAAAGCCATCTTTTGCGCCACCCTTGGACGGAGTCGGGGAATTTGATGTCGAAATACTCGACGTCAGGGCGAACGCAAATAACAACACCGCCTATGTTGTAGGCGATGTTGTGGGAGCCATTGCGGCGGAGGTAGAAGATGCGCTTCCACAGAGCCCAATTAGGATGGACTCCGATGAAGCACTCGCAAAGGGTGATAAAAATAGACACATGGAGGATGGAATTGGGAGTCAGCTGATGCAGCTGCAACCCATAAACAAAGAGAAGACCGCGGAGGAAATCGTGAATGGGGGTAGAGAGGCCGCGGATGAGATGGTCAACAAAACTGACCCGATATTCGATAGGAGGCGATGGATAGCTTTCCTCGCTGGGGAAGCGCAGCGCGCCCTCCTTCTTCGTGAACCCGAGCTTCTTCAGCAGGTTCAGGTCTTGGTTGGAGATCTTGGATCTCTCCCATTCCAGATCTTCCGCCGCCATCTTCGACTCGGGCGTGCTGTGCCTAGTGAGTCGTGCGCGCGGTGGCATCAACAATGGCGTAGGCGAAAAGTGCGAGTGTGGCTGAGCTCAAGAAGTGTTGGGTGCAATGGGGGATTTTTGCAGAGGAGAGCAGAGGTGCGGCGCGAGCGAAATGGCGAACGGAAGAAGAAGATGACCTTAAATAGAGAATCGGCGAATCGACGCACCGTTGGATGGAAAAATTGTGAGACGGATGATGTACACGTGGATAAGGGGTAAAAGCGTATTTTCAGTGTGAATGAAAGGAACAGGCGTACAGTACGTGCGCCAGGAAAAGTGGAGGACGTGTGTCCCCCACTTGCACGACGTGTCAACTTGATAAGGATTTTGGGCCCGCAAGACAGAGAGAGCAGTACTCGCGTCTTCCCGATATAGTGATCGTGGCTATCGTCAGTGATGATGTCACCTTGCCAAGAGAAAATCTCGGTTGAGAAGATTAATAAAAATGGCGGCAGCAGAAGATTATTGATTATTTTGAGAGCCTTTGGTCAAATACAAAGTTTTTGATCAAATGCTCGGGGGCTACTCTGGAAAAAAGAAAAACTCGAGTATGACAAAATAGAAATGGCGAGAGCCTATGATCAAAAGCAGACATTTGTTCATAGCCTCGGGGGCTACTCCCATCGGGAGCGCTGATCGCGCACCCGATAGATATGAAAAGCTCGAGAAAGAATTACAATATAGCGACATAAGGCGTTACAGTCTTGAGCCTACAACCAAGCACAAGTCCTTGGTTGTAGCCTCGGGGGCTACTCCCATCGGGAACGCTGTTCGCGTGCCCGATGAAATTATAAAAATAAGTGAGCATATTTTGAGTTATACAAATAACTCTACATATACTCCCATCGGGAAGGCAAGATAAGTCATCCGTTGACTCAATAAAATGTGCTATTCCAACAGCCAAAAAAGCACTCGACAATATATTCTCAGAGCGCCAAAAGTTGCGAATAATCTCTGATTGCCGCAAAATTATGCGAAGGTAAGACCCCAGATCCGTTCTGAGCGGCATGGCACCGTCTCTGACGTCGGTTTGCTACTTTTTTCCGTATCAACAGATACGAAGAAAAATCCTAACGGACGCGTTAGGTACCCGATAAAACACGACTGGGACTTGACAGATGGTAAGACCTTAAGCGGCACCTGTCGAAGTTAACACTGGTATCCCGAGATCATGTCCAGGGACGTGATCTTGAAGTAGGTTTTTGCGGATTGCCACTAGAGCAGTTAACTAGTACCTGATCCGTCAGACGAACTAGCCCCAACTACCATTATCCCTGTACAATATATAATTGCGTATCTAAAGATATGTGATAAATTCGACAGAGTTATTGAATGATTAAAGTTGGAGATTTTCCCTGATTCTTCGATTCAAGCAAAATCTCGGGGGCTACTGACATAGGCATCCCCAATGGGCCTGCCGAAAATGGTACCCGGGGTTTACTGAAGGCCCACGATTCGATGAATATGAAGTTCGGAAGCCCAAGTTAGTACTAAGGAAAGCTAGAGTTGTATTAGGAAATACATACTTGTAATCTTACGGGATGAGGCAGAAACCCTCTCGGACTCTGTAAACTTGTGTATTACGAATCCCTCGGCTCCGCCTCCTATATAAGGGGGAGCCGAGGGATAAAGAGAGGATCGATTCATTGTCTCACGCAACCCTAGTTTTTACATCATCGAGTACTTTTCGGCTGAAACCTTCGAGATCTACTTGCCCTCTACTTCCGACTAAAACCCTAGTCTACAATCTGTAGGCATTGGTAAGTTAATCCCTTGTCACATGGGTCTTTTCGTAAGTATTTAATTTGTTTACCCTTGCTATCTCTAGCACTCGCGTAATCTTGAGGCTTTTATAGCAAAGGGTAAAAGTAAGTTTCCCGTTGATTTTGCCCCATAGCACTCATAATTTTAGAGGCTTTAGATGACAATCTTGGGTAAAATTTCGAGTAAACCAATTTTCGCTATAGTATACGAAAGAGGTTTTTGATGAACTTTGTTCGGGTGCCCCGAATTAATAGAGTAAGCTAAAAACAAAGTGGCTAAAACAACCTTACTGAAAGAAAACTTCTAAGAAATAAAATAGATATGCATAACGCTGCACATCCTCTTAAACAAGAGGAGGGTTCATCTTATCTTCGATCTTGTCTAAGGAGCTGGTGGCTTTGGAGGCGTCGATGATTTTGTTCGAAGTGCTTGCGACAAGTGCTAGAGTTTCACTGTCTTCGGCAGAGGCCTTGCTGTCAGCTGCCGAAGGCCCAACTGCTGAAACTTTCGGTACATGGTCTTCTGGTTTCTTTTTCGATTTCTTGATGCTCTCATCCTCTTTATCCTTGAGTGCCAATGGATTAGGAGGGAAGTCGACAACTTCTTTCTTTATTCCAAACTTGGCAGCAATCCTCTGAAACTCGCGATCACAATTATCTGAGCGTGAAAAACTTCCATAGACTGTGATGTTGGTTCCATTATTGCCTGGCATCTTGAGTTTGAGATACGCATAATGTGGCACAACCATGAACTTGGCATAAGCCGGTCTCCTGAGTATAGCATGGTACTGTGATTCCCAATTAACTACCTCAAACTCTCCTTCCTGAAGTTATCAGGTTTCCCAAAGATAACATTTAAGTAAACTTTGCCAAGAGAGTACGCTGGTAAAGTAGGGAGGATGCCATGAAAACATGTATCAGATCTCTTCCAGCTTTGTGATAACCCACAAGTATAGGGGATCGCAGCAGTCTTCGCGGGTAGTAAAACCCAATTTACTGATTCGACACAAGGGGAGACAAAGAATACTTGAAAGCCTTAACAGCGGAGTTGTCAATTCAGCTGCACCTGGAAATAGACTTGCTCGCAAGAGTTTATCGATAGTAACGAGTTTTATAGCGATGGCGGTAGTGAAATAACGAGTAGCGAGTAACGAGAGACAGCAGTAGTGATTATAGTAAACGGCAGGATTAAAATACGTAGGCACGGGGACGGATAACGGGCGTTGCATGGATGAGAGAAACTCATGTAACAATCAAGCAGGGCATTTGCGAGATAATAATAAAACGGTGTCCAAGTACAAAGCAATCAATAGGCATGTGTTCCAATTATAGTCGTACGTGCTCGCAATGAGAAACTTGCACAACATCTTTTGTCCTACCAGCCGGTGGCAGCCGGGCCTCAAGGGAATCTACTGGATATTAAGGTACTCCTTTTAATAGAGTACCGGAGCTGAGCATTAACACTCCGTGAACACATGTGATCCTCACATCACTACCATCCCCTCCGGTTGTCCCGATTTCTGTCACTTCGGGGCCATTGGTTCCGGACAGCGACATGTGTATACAACTTGCGGGTAAGACCATAAACAATGAATATCATGATGAAATAATAACATGTTCAGATCTGAGATCATGGTACTCGGGCCCTAGTGACAAGCATTAAGCATAACAAGTTGCAACAATATCATCAAAGTACCAATTACGGACACTAGGCACTATGCCCTAACAATCTTATACTATTACATGACCAATCTCATCCAATCCCTACCATCCCCTTCAGCCTACAGCGGGGGAATTACTCACACATGGATGGGGGAAACATGGCTGGTCGATGGAGAGGCGTCGGTGGTGATGATGGCGATGATCTCCTCCAATTCCCCGTCCCGGCGGAGTGCCAGAACGGAGACTTCTGGCTCCCGAGACGGAGTTTCGCGATGTGGCGGCGTTCTGGAGGGTTTCTGCCGACTTCGACTTCTCTCTGTGCGTTTTTAGGTCGAAGGCGATAAGTAGTCCGAAGGAGGGCGTCGGAGGCCGGCCGAGGGGGCCACACGCTAGGGCCGCGCGCCCCCCTCCTGGGCCGCGCCGCCCTAGGGTGTGGGGCCCTCGGGCCTCCACCTGACTTGCCCTTCTGGCTCCGTGAGTCTTCTGGGAAAATAGGGCCTTCTGTATAAATTCCGAGGTTTTTCCTGAAAGTTGGATTTCTGCACAAAAACGAGACACCAGAACAGTTCTGCTGAAAACAGCGTTAGTCCGTGTTAGTTGCATCCAAAATACACAAATTAGAGGCAAAACAATAGCAAAAGTGTTCGGGAAAGTGGACGTATCACTTTGTAATCCCCATGTTTCTGATTGTGTTCGTGAATATCAGATTTAATCCACTTCCGCCATCAATAAAGACTTTGCTCATATTGTATCCTCCTATTTGTGCTTCAACTACCAAGGCAGCATGCCCCGGTTTTGGAATTGTCATCGGGTGATCCGCTCTGCTGAACAAGATACACTGAGGCGACCAATCGATATATTCTGGAATATTTTTCATAGTACTTTCTGTCAGGTTGATTTCTTGAGTAAGCTTCTTCATCTCCCTTCTCGAAACACCAGTTTTGTGGATCATGCTCATCTGTCCCCCTGGTGGAGGAAAGGATTCATTAGGGTTTCGAGGTTGTACTTGCTGAACTTGGTGCTGAGGTGGTGGTGGTGGCCGCGGAGAATTCGGCTGCTGCTGCTGGATAAACTTCTGCATCTCGATAAACTGTCGACAATCCCTAAGTAGATGACTCGACTTTTTCTTGTCATCCTTAGGATCAATGTATGCATGTAGGTAACAAGGAGCGTTTATCTGCTCAGCAAAAGGCAGCTCTGGGATTCTCGTGGGCCATGGTTTGTAGTTGCCACGGTTCCCTGAATTACTGCGATTGTTGTCCTGTCGATCATCTCGTCTATCATCGTACCGATCATCTCGGCGGTCAGAATATCCTGCAGCTACCATGTTAGTATCATCATATCCGCGCTCTTTTCTTTTCTTACGGTGGTCTCTTCGACTACCTGAGTCATGTATCGGCTGGTCGTCGTCTTCATCGTCGCTGCATGGCCAAGGCCTTTGTATGTTATCCTCACCATCAGCCTAACTATTGGCGATTTCCATTAACTTTTGGTTATGGTTTTCGGCTTCTTCCGTCCAAGTTCCTCTATGTAAGATTCTTGTCGAATACCATCTCTGAAAGCGTCGATTGCTCTATCGATAGAGACATCTTCAACAGCGTTCAAGAGTTTATTGAACCTCCCGATGTACGTGCGCATCGACTCTTTTGGCTTCTGCTGACAATGACGTAACCCCTCGATTCCAACAAGCCTTTTATATCACTACAGAAGAACATAGCTTTGGTAACACAATCATGTAACAGATGAACAGTTGTGTTACAAGTTAAACTTCTGTAAAACCTGATTTGTGTTGCAAGTTTGGTTAGTAACACATCGTAGGTAAGATCTGAAAAGGCGTTACAACTATATTACTGCAGTAACATGTAATTTGGTGTTACTCTCAACGTGTCACAAATTATAGATTATAGTAACACGGAATGATGTTTTCGTAAGTGTTACATGTTTCAAATGAAATTCGTAGGCGAGGTGCCGCCATGTTGTCCCCCCTCGTATCCATCCATGATGGTTTAAGTATTATCACCATCAATTTGCATACGACCTCGAAGCCTATTATCAGATTCGAGAAGCTGAGAATGGCTCATACCGACATGGATGAAGATTGTCAAGAAGTTGGATCATGAAAGTCGAATACTGGTTGAACCATCTACCAAACCTCACAGACGCTTCATAATAGGTAAATGCTTGAAATCAGCCGACCGACGGAGGGCGAAAGATCGGTCGCCTCTCGCACGCGTCGCACGCCTTTCTTTCCTCTGGTGACTCTATGACTCTGTGACTCCCTTCCGGCATGCTGCTGTTAGTAGCTAGCTTTTCTACGTCGCGTCGCGTAGTGCGTCCCCGTGGAGTGGTCGTGACTACAATTATATAAGCTAGCTAGCTACTAATCGTTGTACTAGTACTAGCTACTAAGAGCAAGAACAATAACACAGTCTGTACTAGTAGTTTGTACTAGTACTATCTAGGCGTTTTTGGTCTTCTACTCGTTGTACTACTAGTCAAGATTATACCAAAATTGTTTTGTTCAAATAGCTGGTGATTTTGTTATCAATTACTCTACAGAAAAATAAAATGTTGGTAAGCAGTTTTACATTGCTAGAAACATATTATTTTTTGTTGTAATAATTTATGATTTTTGTGAAAGTTGTTGATAAGTTTTGTAGTAAATCAGACTACAACAAAAAAGAATGTTGTTTACCAACTTAGTTTTATAGCATTCATTAACAAAATGCTTATACAATTTTGTTGTAATAGTATACATTATTTATACGTGGGGTGATGATTTTTTGTTGTAATAGCGTATACTTTTTATTTACGCGGGGTGATGATTCTTTTGTTGTAATAGTATTTTTATATGTGTGACGATTTTTTGTTGTAATGGTATATCTTTTTTTACGCAGGGTGATGATTTTTTTAATTGTAATAGTGTACATTTTTTATATGCGGAGTGATGATTTTTTGTTGTAATAGTACATTTTTTTATACAATTGGGGTGATGATTTTTTGTTGTAATAGTACATTTTTTATACACTTGGGGTGATGATTTTTTGTTGTAAAACTTTCTTCCCTAAGTAAACTACTTCTAAAACTATTATTGAAGAAATAAAATAAAATAAAGTAAGAGTGATTGGTATTGTATTCTTACGTTTCCACCTAAAATATATTGTGAAATGCGTATGAAACAAGGTTGTAAAGTGCAGTATCAACAAGAAAATTTAATGTAGTGTTTACACCAGTCAGCTAGCTTGCAGAAGCTAGCACTGTGGAGACATGCACCAGTTGCACCTAGAAACTAGGCTTTTACTGTGTACGACAATGCATGGAAGCAAGATATGGTAGCGATATAGGTTGCACCCCTTTCTCCTACTACTGTAGCGTGTGAGGCGATAAGAAGGCGACTTCGGGTTCTTCGCTTCGCCGCCGGCCAGGGCGGTGGTTCCCTCTCTCTCCGTCTGCCGGCTCGGCGGCGGGAGAGGGGGGGAACCCCGGATCTGCGAGTCCGGCATGTACATAGTAGGGGTAGATTTCCTGGAGGTGTTATCGTGAGGGGGTTGATGGTGCCTCAGTGGAATAATGGTGCCAGAGCTTGTTCCCCTTCCCGGCGATGCCTGTGGCGGAGTCGGCGAGCTGCTGGTTGTGCGTGCTCGGGGCGTGGTCGACGCGGCGAGGACGGCGACCGGCGCATGGAGCTTTTGTCCCCTGTCTCTCTCTTCGTCGCGGTAAGGAGGGCTCTGGCCTTGCTGCGGAGAGTCTGGGGGTGGTGCGGCGGCGTTCCGGCGGTCGTCGTCGGTTGTTGCAGGCGCCTGTACAGGAGCTTGCTGTTGTGGAGGCAGCCTGGTGCTTGCTTGCTTTGGCAAGGTTGGTGGATGCTGGAGAGCGTCTTCGTTTCTTCTCTCTGGCTCCAGCTAGAGACGGCGAAGGAGAGGCAGCGGTGGCTCGGGGATGTCTCCCCCATGGGCGGATGTAGAGTGTTAGCTATGGGGGGCAGATGCCCCCACTCAAATTTCTGTTCTTTTGTATTAGTAAGCTAAAAACAATCGTTTGCCCCCACTTAGCATGAGATTTTTCCCTCATTAGCACATTTTCGCCCCTCTTGATTTTGATCCTGGGTCCGCCCATGGTCTCCCCGCCGATGTTCGATCAACGGCTTCGATTCCGGCGGTTGCGTCGGATGATTCATGCGGTTTGCAACGCAGCTTGGCTGCTAACGAGCCCTAGCTGTTCTTGGGTCTGTGGCAGGCTCGCTTTTTTCTCCGATGGCGTCCCGGCGGCGTTGGAGTTCGATGTGGCGGGCGGTGCGGTGGTGGAGCTACAGGACCTGCTGGGACTTCTTTTTTATTTTATCTTTTCAGAGGGTTCTTTTCGCTCTTTGCCATGGCAGGTGGCCTTCGGGTTGCTTCTAGTGTGTGGGTGCGTGTGCGGTTTCTGTTCTTGTAATCTTGTTTGAACACGTACTTGCTTTCCTCAAAAAAAAAAGATATGGTAGCGATATCTCTGGGAGCGCTCGGCGAGACATGGCGGCAGACTCCAGACACGGGCAACAAACACCACGCGAGGCTCGATTGCTCTAATTGCACCTGACACAAGCGCAGCACGAAAGCAACGTTTTCTATACTTGATAGCGACGTTTACTGCAGCTAAGAAATCGAACGGACGAGACCGTCGCATCCAACGGCAGTAATGGCAACCGATTTTCAGGTGCCGCGTCGAGCGACCAACGGTCAGCGCGGCCCTTCATAATATAGGACTAAGTTGTGATGCAACGAGGCGACCGAAACTATTCAAACACCATCTTATGTCGGATACTTGTTTGTTAGTGTACGATGACTTCGGTATAAGACCATCGTACCCGTCATCTACGCATATTGCGCTGAGACTTGAGACTACGTGTGAAAAGATACCCCTACCTTGTCATCATTTGTACAAAAACAACATTATGTAGCTCAAATGCGATGCGATTTTAAAAGTACAAAAAATATTATATTTTTAGATTCATGTACACGTTTAGATCATATACAGATGGTAGTTGAAATAATCTATATGTCAATGCAAAAATTAGGCTCTGAATTTTTTATGGTTTCCAACGTTTATTTAAGTGTTTTTTCTTTTTTACTCTAACAAAATTCTGAACATATTATGTCTGGTGGGGCCAACATAATGCAGGTTCCAGCAGCGGCCAATGGAGGAAAAAATATCGATGTGAAAATAGTTACTTTTTTTTAGGAGAAAAGATTAGCTACTCAGCGAAGAGGAAGAAGCGCGCGGGGAGGTCAAAAATTTCAGTCGCGTACGCGGCATGTCAAAATTAGTCGGTCCACTAATTTAACCCCGCATCGGCCGCCAAGGTTTAACCCTCCTCATCTCCCACTCCGTGCGCCTCGCATCCAAATCTTCTCCCTCTCCACATCGAGGGTTCTCCAACCTATACTCGCATGCTGCCGTCTTGATCTGTCAAAGACGTTGTGTCGCCCTTCTCTCCAAGCAGCTCAGCGCCACAAAGCTCTTAGTCCTCATCCCATAGAGACACAGCGCGGATCTCCAGAGACGACGCACTGCGATGCGGATCTCAGCGAGGAAGGCGGCAGCGCGGCAGCGAGGCGGCGGCAACATTCATGGAGTCCCAATAACTCATGGGTGATTCAGATCTCCATCAGATCTTTTGCAGTGAAATACGGTGAGTCCATGTCTTTTATGTTCCTCGTCGTCCATCTGCGCTTGCGTTCCTTTGTTACACATCTCTGATTTCCTCCGATGTTGTCCCTGTTGGACATGAGGTCGTCGGAATACAGGAGAGCAGGTCGACCGCGCCCCCAAACGCACGGAAGGATTCATCTAGGTGTATCGGGAACTCAGGATCTATGTGCCCTCATTTACGACATGGATGTCAAGATTAGTCCGCCCCGCGCGCACCTAAGAGCATCCCAGCCGTTGGGGCTCCCAGGCCGAAATCCGGCGTTATTTAGCGTCGGATGGATGTAGTTTTTGGCCTGAGGAGGTCCATTTTTCCAGCCGCGAGCCCATGGACGCGCACCCACCGCGTGCATAGCGACGGCGCAGTTACTGGGAAGGGCAATCGTCGGAGTTCCCTCGACGCATTGAACCGTCGCGAAGTGGTCTGGAGAGCCGAAACGACTCGTCGGGAACGGTCGAAGTGGCCTCGATGCGAGAACCGCCGTAATGGAGCACGAACTCCGCGGAAGAGCAACCGCCGCTCTCTTCGTCGAGAGACCTACATATACGGTTTCCGACGGCCGACACCATTCATCTGTTCTCTCGTCACCATCCTCCGTCAACCATGAGCGATCTCTCTTGGCCATCGGACACCGACAGCGAGGGGAAGCCGCCTGGATGGCGCCATTGGTGGGATAAAGCTGCATCGTCCAGCAGCGACGATTCCCCTCCGCCGGCCAGCGAGGACGAATGGGATGACGACGAGGAGGACGACGAGGAGGACGAAGAGGCCAAGGAGCAGGCCGAGGAAGAGGCCGAGGAAAAGGAGGAGGAAGAGGCCAAGGAAAAGGAGGAGGACGACGAAGAGGCTGAGGACACTGACGAGGAGGAGGACTCAACTTCCTCCGACGAGGAGGTGACGAGCCGGAAGCGTCGCCGCGACGACGATGAGGCGGGGCCACGTAGGAAGAAGAAGTAGTTTAAGTTTGTTTTAAAGTTTTTATATGTATTTTTTATGTTTATTCGAATTATATTCGAAATATATATAATCTATCTATGTTGCACCACTTGAGATTTCAAAGCTTTCGTTCGACGAGGGTATTGCCGTAGATCGGGAAGACGAGGGTATTGCCGTAGATCGGAGGCCATTGTCGCCGACAAGTTGGGGCCACGCGCGCTTTCGTTTCGTCCGGAGTCCCCGAGCGCTCCCCGGGGGGCCGGGGATGGTGTGGGATCGCCGGATGAATTTAGGCCCAAATCCGGACGAAAACGAGGAACCGGGGGCGCGACTGGACCGAATTACACCGTCCGGATGGAAAAAACGCTCGCCGGGGGCCTGTTCGGGGGGACGAGTGGAGATGCTCTAAGTAGCTAGGTGGGCATGTCTGTTCACCGCAAGTTGCTTATGTATTTCTGTTAGAATATTGGAATTTCATTGACCAAGACGTGGGGATATTACATATTCTTTGGCAAGCGGAGGCCATATTAAATTTTTTTTTTTTTTTGAACAGGGATAGGCCCAAGAGGGCCTAGAAGCTTCATTTATCAGCAGTGGAGATACACTTTACATCAGGGTACAACAAGATAAAGTAAATTACAACAAACCTGTAACATCCCAAATTTCAAACAAAGGAAGAAGAACAATTTCAATTATCCAAAATTGAGAACCAACAAAAACTTTTACTTGCATATAGTACCCTGCATAGGACTTGTGCATTTTGAGTGCTATGCCATGATGTTTGTTACTTTGTGTTTGTGATGAACTCTAGAACCCTAGAATGATCAAGTGATCATCATAAATTAAATACCTCAAAAAGAGAAAGAAATCAAATATCACAAAAACCCTAAAAACCCTAACATAAGGTCTATGTCATTTTTGGTAAATTTGATCTTAGACCCATTTGATCTTCACCAATAATTATGTTATGATATTAAAGAATGAATACAACTTTGAGAATCAAAGATTTACTTTTCAAACCATTTTCAAAATTGAAAACATGATCACATATGATCATGGTCATTTCTGACTTTTATAGTCTGGTACCTACTTTGAACCTATCTATTTCAATTTTTCCAAACCAAACAAATCCAACTCTTGGCATGTCATCCAAGTACTCAACAAGGTGAACAACTTCTGTAAAGATCACCATATCAAATTCATCATGGATCAAGAGATAGAAGCATGCCAAGATGAGACTTTGAAACATATGTAACAATCTCCAATTTTGAAATGTGATCAAACCAGGCCATCACTTGCTCACCACTTGACCTAGCATTGACCACAAGACCCTCCTACACCAAACCCATGCCTTGGAACCCCTGGACACGACCAAACATGGCCTAGCCATGGCCATGCCGGCCACGTCGCCCACGACACGCCTCCCTCTGTTTCTCTTCACCATCGCCACGGCCACCATGTCCAACGCGTCGCCCATGATCCCAGGAGATCGCCTGTACCCGCCGTTGGTCGAGGAGACGCCGACAAGCCCCGGACGACGCGCGCCCAGGACGCCCCGCGTACGCCGCCAACGGCATGGCGACGTCACCCGGTGCACGGACACGTCCACGCGGCGCTCGCCGGATCTCGCCGTACCCGACCATATCCGCGCGCCGTAGTACCTCTCTCGCCACGCGGAGCTCGCCGGACACGCTCACGTCACCCCCTAGCGTCTACCGCCGCCGGAGAGGAAGCTTCCTTCCGCCACGGCCGCGGCGGTACACGGACGCGCCCGACCGTCGTACGCCCCCATTTGCCGCGCCGTTGACGCTCGCAGTACCGCCTTGACGTGGTGAACACGACCCCGTCGTCGCTTAGCCCCCTAGCTCACCGGAGACGCCGCGCCCTTGTCGACTTGCCGCAGCACCCACGGCACCCCTCACGCCCTATAAAAGGAGACCTCCCTTGATGATCCAAGCACACCACCAGCTTCCCCTCTTCTTCCTCGACCTCCCCAGCACCTCGCCATGATCGATTAGCCACCGCCGCCGCCCAATCGACGCCTCACTGCCGCGGAAGCCCTGCAGCAATCGCCGGAGAAGGAGGCCGCCCCTGACGACGCCGCTGCTACAGGCTGCTTCGCCGTCGTCCACAACCTCGTCGAGCACATTGCCCAACCCTAGCTGGAGCCACGGTGAGCCTCCGACCCCCTACCGCCGCCGTGCCAGTGAACCCATCTCGCCGGAGACGACGATGGCTGATGGCGTGTATTTCACACGTTCGTTGGGCAACCCCAAGAGGAAGGTATGATGCGCACAGCAGCAAGTTTTCCCTCAGAAAGAAACCAAGGTTTATCGAACCAGGAGGAGCCAAGAAGCACGTTGAAGGTTGATGGCGGCGGGATGTAGTGCGGCGCAACACCGGAGATTCCGGCGCCAACGTGGAACCTGCACAACACAACCAAGCTACTTTGCCCCAACGAAACGAGTGAGGTTGTCAATCTCACCGGCTTGCTGTAACAAAGGATTAACCGTATTGTGTGGAAGATGATTGTTTGCGAGAGAAAACAGTAGAAACAAGTATTGCAGTAGATTGTATTTCGAGTAAAGAGAATTGGACCGGGGTCCACAGTTCACTAGAGGTGTCTCTCCCATAAGACGAACAGCATGTTGGGTGAACAAATTACAGTTGGGCAATTGACAAATAAAGAGAGCATGACAATGCACATACATATCATGATGAGTATAGTGAGATTTAATTGGGCATTACGACAAAGTACATAGACCGCCATCCAACCGCATCTATGCCTAAAAAGTCCACCTTCAGAGTTATCATCCGAACCCCCTCCAGTATTAAGTTGCAAAACAACGGACAATTGCATTAAGTATGGTGCGTAATGTAATCAACAACTACATCCTTAGACATAGCATCAATGTTTTATCCCTAGTGGCAACGAGCACAACACAACCTTAGAACTTTACGTCACCTGTCCCAGGTGTCAATGCGGGCATGAACCCACTATCGAGCATAAGTACTCCCTCTTGGAGTTAAAAGCATCTACTTGGCCGAGCATCTACTAATAACGGAGAGCATGCAAGATCATAAACAACACATAAGCATAACTTTGATAATCAACATAACAAGTATTCTCTATTCATCGGATCCCAACAAACGCAACATATAGAATTACATATAGATGATCTTGATCATGATAGGCAGCTCACAAGATCCGACAATGATAGCACAATGGGGAGAAGACAACCATCTAGCTACTGCTATGGACCCATAGTCCAGGGGTAGACTACTCACTCATCACTCCGGAGGCGACCATGGCGGTGTAGAGTCCTCCGGGAGATGATTCCCCTCTCCGGCAGGGTGCCGGAGGCGATCTCCGAGGATCCCCCGAGATGGGATCGGCGGCGACGGCGTCTCGGTAATGTTTTCCGTATCGTGGCTCTCGGTACGGGGGTTTCGTCACGGAGGCTATTTGTAGGCGGAAGGGCAGGTCAAGAGGCGGCACGGGGGCCCAAACCACGGGCCGGCGCGGCCGGGGGTGGGGCCGCGCCGCCCTAGGGTTTGGCCACCCTGTGGCCCCTCTTCGTCTCTCCTTCGGACTTCGGAAGCTTCGTGAGAAAATAGGCCTCCGGGCTTTTATTTCGTCCAATTCCGAGAATATTTCTTTACTAGGATTTCTGAAACCAAAAACAGCAGAAAACGACAATCGGCACTTCGGCATCTTGTTAATAGGTTAGTTCCGGAAAATGCACGAATATGACATAAAGTGTGCATAAAACATGTAGATAACATCAATAATGTGGCATGGAACACAAGAAATTATCGATACGTTGGAGACGTATCAGCATCCCCAAGCTTAGTTACTGCTCGTCCCGAGCGGGTAAAACGATAACAAAGATAATTTCTGGAGTGACATGCCATCATAAACTTGATCATACTATTTGTAAAGCATATGTAGAGAATGCAGCGATCAAAACAATGGTAATGACATGAGTAAACAAGTGAATCATAAAGCAAAGACTTTTCATGAATAGCATTTCAAGACAAGCATCAATAAGTCTTGCATAAGAGTTAACTCATAAAGCAATAATTCAAAGTAAAGGTATTGAAGCAACACAAAAGAAGATTAAGTTTCAGCGGTTGCTTTCAACTTGTAACATGTATATCTCATGGATATTGTCAACATAGAGTAATATAATAAGTGCAATAAGCAAGTATGTAAGAATCAATGCACAGTTCACACAAGTGTTTGCTTCTTGAGGTGGAGAGAAATAGGTGAACTGACTCAACATTGAAAGTAAAAGAATGGTCCTCATAGAGGAAAAGCATCGATTGCTATATTTGTGCTAGAGCTTTGATTTTGAAAACATGAAACAATTTTGTCAACGGTAGTAATAAAGCATATGCATCATGTAAATTATATCTTATAAGTTGCAAGCCTCATGCATAGTGTACTAATAGTGCTCGCACCTTGTCCTAATTAGCTTGGACTACCTGGATTATCACCGCAATACATATGCTTTAACCAAGTATCACAAAGGGGTACCTCTATGCCGCTCTGTACAAAGGTCTAAGGAGAAAGCTCGCATTTGGATTTCTCGCTTTTGATTATTCTCAACTTAGACATCCATACCGGGACAACATAGACAACGAGATAATGGACTCCTCTTTTAATGCTTTAAGCATTCAACAACAATTAATTCTTTTCTCATTAGAGATTTGAGGATGTTTGTCCAAAACTGAAACTTCCACCATGGAACATGGCTTTAGTTAGCGGCCCAATGTTCTTCTCTCACAATATGCATGCTCAAACCATTCAACTCGGTGTAGATCGCCCTTACTTCGGACAAGACGAACATGCATAGCAACTCACATGAAATTCAACAATGAGTTGATGGCGTTCCCCGATAAACATGGTTATCGCACAACAAGCAACTTAATAAGAGATAAAGTGCATAATTACATATTCAATACCACAATAGTTTTTAAGCTATTTGTCCCATGAGCTATATATTGCAAAGGTGAATGATGGAATTTTAAAGGTAGCACTCAAGCAATTTACTTTGGAATGGCGGGAAAATACCATGTAGTATAGGTAGGTATGGTGGACACAAATGGCATAGTGGTTGGCTCAAGTATTTTGGATGCATGAGAAGTATTCCCTCTCGATACAAGGTTTAGGCTAGCAAGGTTGTTTGAGGCAAACACAAGGATGAACTAGTACAGCAAAACTCACATAAAAGACATATTGAAAGCATTATAATACTCTATACCGTCTTCCTTGTTGTTCAAACTCAAAACTAGAAATTATCTAGACCTTAGAGAAACCAAATATGCAAACCAAATTTTAGCATGCTCTATATATTTCTTCATTAATGGGTGCAAAGCATATGATGCAAGAGCTTAAACATGAGCACAACAATTGCCAAGTATCACATTACCCAAAACATTTATAGCAATTACTACATGTATCATTTTCCAATTCCAACCATATAACAATTTAACGAAGGAGAAACTTCGCCATGAATACTATGAGTAGAAACCAAGGACATATTTGTCCATAAGCTACAGCGGAGTGTGTATCTCTCCCATAAAGTGAATGCTAGGATCCATTTTATTCAAACAAAACAAAAACAAAAACAAAACGACGCTCCAAGAAAAAGCACATAAGATGTGGCCGAATAAAAATGTAGTTTCAGGGGAGGAACCTGATAATTTGTTGATGAAGAAGGGGATGCCTTGGGCATCCCCAAGCTTAGACGCTTGAGTCTTCTTGATATATGCAGGGGTGAACCACCGGGTGCATCCCCAAGCTTAGAGCTTTCACTCTCCTTGATCATGTTGCATCATACTCCTCTCTTGATCCTTGAAAACTTCCTCCACACCAAACTCGAAACAACTCATTAGAGGGTTAGTGCACAATATAAATTGACATATTCAGAGGTGACACACTCATTCTTAACACTTCTGGACATTGCATAATGCTACTGGACATTAGTGGATCAAAGAAATTCATCCAACATAGCGAAAGAGGCAATGCGAAATAAAAGGCAGAATCTGTCAAAACAGAACAGTTCGTATTGACGAATTTTAAAATGGCACCAGACTTGCTCAAATGAAAATGCTCAAATTGAATGAAAGTTGCGTACATATCTGAGGATCATGCACGTAAATTGGCATAATTTTCTGAGCTTCCTGCAGGGCAGTGGGCTCAGATTCGTGACAGCAAAGAAATCTGGAACTGCGCAGTAATCCAAATCTAGTACTTACTTTTCTATCAACGGCTTAACTTGGCACAACAAAACTCAAAACTAAGATAAGGAGAGGTTGCTACAGTAGTAAACAACTTCCAAGACACAAAATAAAAACAAAGTACTGTAGGTAAAAACATGGGTTGTCTCCCATAAGCGCTTTTCTTTAACGCCTTTCAGCTAGGCGCGAAAGTGTGTATCAAGTAACATCGAGAGATGAAGCATCAACATCATAATTTGTTCTAATGATAGAATCATAAGGTACCTTCATTCTCTTTCTAGGGAAGTGTTCCATACCTTTCTTGAGAGGAAATTGATATTTTATATTTCCTTCCCTCATATCAATAATAGCACCAACGGTTCGAAGAAAAGGTCTTCCCAATATAATTGGACAAGATGCATTGCATTCAATATCCAAGACAACAAAATCAACGGGAACAAGATTATTGTTAACGGTAATGCGAACATTATCAACTTTACCCAAAGGTTTCTTTGTAGAATGATCAGCAAGATTAACATCCAAATAACAATTTTTCAGCGGTGGCAAGTCAAGCATATTATAAATTTTCTTCGGCATAACGAAATACTTGCACCAAGATCACATAAAGCATTACAATCAAAATCTTTAACCTTCATCTTAATGATGGGCTCCCAACCATCTTCTAGCTTTTTAGGAATAGAGGCTTCACGCTCTAGTTTCTCTTCTCTAGCTTTTATGAGAGCATTTGTAATATGATGCGTGAAAGCCAAATTTATAGCACTAGCATTAGGACTTTTAGCAAGTTTTTGCAAGAACTTTATAACTTCAGAGATGTGGCAATCATCAAAATTCAAACCATTATAATCTAAAGCAATGGGATCATCATCCCCAATGTTGGAAAAAATTTCAGCAGCTTTATCGCAGGCAATTTCAGCAGTTTTAGCAGTTTCAGGCAGTTTTTCGCGCTTTGCATTAGAAGTGGAAACATTGCTAACACCAATTCTTTTATTAGTATGAGTAGGAGGTGCAGCAACATGTGTAGCATTAGCATTACTAGTGGTGGTAATAGTCCAAACTTTAGCTATATTCTTCTCTTTAGCTAGTTTTTCATTTTCTTCTCTATCCCACCTAGCACGCAGTTCAGCCATTAATCTTATATTCTCATTAATTCTAACTTGAATGGCATTTGCTGTAGTAACAATTTTATTTTCAATGTCCCTATTAGGCATAACCTTCGATTTCAAAAGATCAACATCAGAGGCAAGACTATCAACTCTAGAAACAAGAATATCAATTTTATTGAGCTTTTCCTCAACAGATTTGTTAAAGGCAGTTTGTGTACTAATAAATTCTTTAAGCATGGCTTCAAGTCCAGGGGGTGAATTCCTATTATTGTTGTAAGAATTTCCATAAGAATTACCATAGCCGTTGCCATTATTATAAGGATATGGCCTATAGTTGTTACTAGAATTGTTCCGATAAGCATTGTTGTTGAAATTATTATTTTTAATAAAGTTTACATCAACATGTTCTTCTTGTGCAACCAATGAAGCTAACGGAACATTATTAGGATCAACATTAGTCCTATCATTCACAAGCATAGACATAATAGCATCAACCTTATCACTCAAGGAAGAGGATTCTTCAACAGAATTTACCTTCTTACCTTGTGGTGCTCTTTCCGTGTGCCATTCAGAGTAATTTATCATCATATCATCAAGAAGTTTTGTAGCCGCCCCCAATGTGATGGACATAAAGGTACCTCCAGCAGCTGAATCCAATAAATTCCGCGAAGAAAAATTTAGTCCTGCATAGAAGGTTTGGATGATCATCCAAGTAGTCAGTCCATGGGTTGGGCAATTTTTAACTAGAGATTTCATTCTTTCCCAAGCTTGAGCAACATGTTCAGTATCTAATTGTTTAAAATTCATTATGCTACTCCTTAAAGATATAATTTTAGCAGGGGGATAATATCTACCAATAAAAGCATCCTTGCATTTAGTCCATGAATCAATACTATTCTTAGGCGAGAGATAGCAACCAATCTTTAGCTCTTCCTCTTAATGAGAAAGGGAACAATTTTAGTTTAATAATATCACCATCTACATCTTTATATTTTTGCATTTCACATAGTTCAACAAAATTATTAAGATGGGCAGCAGCATCATCAGAACTAACACCAGAAAATTGATTGTTCATGACAAGATTCGAGTAAAGCGAGGTTTAATTTCAAAGAATTCTGCTGTAGTAGCAGGTGGAGCAATAGGTGTGCATAAGAAATCATTATTATTTGTGGTTGTGAAGTCACACAACTTAGTATTTTCAGCGTTGGCCATTTTAGCAATAGTAAATAAAGCAAACTAGATAAAGTAAATGCAAGTAAACTAATTTTTTTGTGTTTTCGATATAGCAAACTAGATAGCAAATAAAATAAAACTAGCAACTAATTTTTTTGTATTTTGATTTAGTGCAGCAAACAAAGTAGTAAATAAAATAAAGCAAGACAAAAACAAAGTAAAGAGATTGAGAAGTGGAGACTCCCCTTGCAGCGTGTCTTGATCTCCCCGACAACGGCGCCAGAAAATATGCTTGATGGCGTGTATTTCACACGTTCGTTGGGCAACCCCAAGAGGAAGGTATGATGAGCACAGCAGCAAGTTTTCCCTCAGAAAGAAACCAAGGTTTATCGAACCAGGAGGAGCCAAGAAGCACGTTGAAGGTTGATGGCGGCGAGATGTAGTGCGGCGCAACACCGGAGATTCCGGCGCCAACGTGGAACCCGCACAACACAACCAAGCTACTTTGCCCCAACGAAACGGTGAGGTTGTCAATCTCACCGGCTTGCTGTAACAAAGGATTAACCGTATTGTGTGGAAGATGATTGTTTGCAGAGAAAACAGTAAAAACAAGTATTGCGAGTAGATTGTATTTCGAGTAAAGAGAATTGGACCGGGGTCCACAGTTCACTAGAGGTGTCTCTCCCATAAGACGAACAGACATGTTGGGTGAACAAATTACAGTTGGGCAATTGACAAATAAAGAGAGCATGACCATGCACATACATATCATGATGAGTATAGTGAGATTTAATTGGGCATTACGACAAAGTACATAGACCGCCATCCAACTGCATCTATGCCTAAAAAGTCCACCTTCAGATTATCGTCCGAACCCCCTCCGAGTATTAAGTTGCAAAACAACAGACAATTGCATTAAGTATGGTGCGTAATGTAATCAACAACTACATCCTTAGACATAGCATCAATGTTTTATCCCTAGTGGCAACAGCACAACACAACCTTAGAACTTTCTCATCACTGTCCCGGTGTCAATGCGGGCATGAACCCACTATCGAGCATAAGTACTCCCTCTTGGAGTTAAAAGCATCTACTTGGCCGGAGCATCTACTAATAACGGAGAGCATGCAAGATCATAAACAACACATAAGCATAACTTTGATAATCAACATAACAAGTATTCTCTATTCATCGGATCCCAACAAACGCAACATATAGAATTACATATAGATGATCTTGATCATGATAGGCAGCTCACAAGATCCGACAATGATAGCACAATGGGGAGAAGACAACCATCTAGCTACTGCTATGGACCCATAGTCCAGGGGTAGACTACTCACTCATCACTCCGGAGGCGACCATGGCGGTGTAGAGTCCTCCGGGAGATGATTCCCCTCTCCGGCAGGGTGCCGGAGGCGATCTCCGGGATCCCCCGAGATGGGATCGGCGGCGACGGCGTCTCGGTAATGTTTTCCGTATCGTGGCTCTCGGTGCGGGGGTTTCGTCACGGAGGCTATTTGTAGGCGGAAGGGCAAGTCAAGAGGCGGCACGGGGGCCCAAACCACAGGCCGGCGCGGCCGGGGGTGGGGCCGCGCCGCCTAGGGTTTGGCCACCCCGTGGCCCCTCTTCGTCTCTCCTTCGGACTTCGGAAGCTTCGTGAGAAAATAGGCCTCCGGGCTTTTATTTCGTCCAATTCCGAGAATATTTCTTTACTAGGATTTCTGAAACCAAAAACAGCGAGAAAACAAGAATCGGCACTTCGGCATCTTGTTAATAGGTTAGTTCCAGAAAATGCACGAATATGACATAAAGTGTGCATAAAACATGTAGATAACATCAATAATGTAGCATGGAACACAAGAAATTATCGATACGTTGGAGACGTATCAGTAGCACAAGCATCAACAACATTTTTCTCATTTTCATGCATATAGGATTCAATTTTTTGTGTAAGCATAAAATTAGTATGCTTCTCATCTTTTAGCTCATGCTTGAGGAGAGTGAATCTCATTTCCCCATTTTCAACATGGGACTCCAACTCCACTATGGTTTCCCTATATTTACTCAAGGTATCCATAGAGTGTTCGAGATTAGCACGAGCTTCTTTATTACCATGAAGAGAAGCATATACCATTGCCATATTATGCACCAAGATATTATATTCTTCATCATTATCATCATCATCACTCTCATCATTAGAGGAAGTGTTAGGAGTCAAAGTAGGAGATACCTTTGATCCATTTGCCATAAGGCACATGTGCATACCGGAGGATGAAGATGAAGAGATTCTTGAATCCTCATTTGAAAACATGTCTTGATCCATAGAGTGTTCGATTTCCTCTACATTGTTAGTCAACAAACAACTAGAGGAAATAGAAGCATTTTGATTATGGGAGCAAGACAAGGCAAGCATATCATCATGGGATTTATGTACGCAATTTACACATGATATGCAAGGACTATCAACACAAGCATGTAGAATATTTTCAATGCTAGATGTGTTTAAGTCCAAAGAGGAAGCATTGCAATGGGATAGAGATGAAGAATCATCACTATTGAGCACAATATCAACATTGCAATTTTCCTCACCACTCACCATATCATTACCTCGTGTCTTGCTACATGTTGGTGAAGTGGAAGAAGATGATAACTCATCACGACCGGAGGTGGAAGCAACTTGGAGCTCTTCATGATGTGAAGGAGAAGAGAGCTCCTCGGAGTCACCACCGACCAAATGAGAAGTGGATCCACCAAACATTTCTTTAAGCTTGATCCACATCTCATGAGACGACTTTCGCTTTATATATATCAAGAACCTACGAAAATCGGGTCTCAAAGAGAATAAAAGCTCATTAGATACTAGAGCTTCAAGATGTAAGTTTTTCTCATCCTCTAAAGATAGATTTTGAGGATCCATCGGAGGAGAAAAACCTACATCTAGAAATTGCTCAATGTTTGGACACAAGGTCCGAAGATTGCAAAGTAAGCAATTTCGCCACAAAAGATAATTTGTGCCAACAAAGATAATTGTGTCATTGTGCACTAAATTACTAGCCGACATCTTTACTCTCAAGGCGGTGAATCCTTAAACAAGGAGAGACCTTGCTCTGATACCAATTGAAAGATCGAGATGTCGCCTAGAGGGGGGGGTGAATAGGCAATTACAAACTCTTGCGGATTTGTCTTGTAAGAATGCGGAATTAAACTAATGTTTAGTTTACAAGCACAAACCCTAAATATGCTAAGCTCAACTAAGTGTGACAATGGCAACTAGAGCTAAGCAAGATAGGCACAAGATATATGTAGCACAAGTGATAGCAAGATATATGTACTTCAAGCACGATGGCTATCACAAGGAAAGAGAGCTCGGGTATAGAAATAACCGAGGCACGCGGAGACGAGGATGTATTCCCGTGTTCCCTTGCTTTGCAACAAGGTACGTCACGTTTGGAGGAGTGGAGGTCCCACGAAGGATTCCCCGCGCCACGAAGGCTCACCCTATTCTCCGAACCACACCCACGAAGGATAATGGCCCTTTCCTTATGGTTAGCTTTTCCTCCGCTCCGGAGATGGCAAGCTCCACAACCACTTCACAAGCTCCACGAAGGAGAAGCCCGTGCCCCTTCACAATCTTCCACGAAGAGATCACCGGGACACCAACCAAGCCAACTAGGAGGTCACCCTCCAAGAGTAACAAGCTCACGGTCTCTCACTCGAACAAATCGTGGTGGAGAGCTCAACACTATGCAATGATGCAAAGCAAGAACACCGGAGGTGTTCAAGTCCTTCACACTCAAATCCCACCAAAGCAATGAATGCTAGGATGAGATTGGAGAGGAAGAACAAGGGGGAAAGTCAACCAAAGACTCCAAGATCTAGATCCCAAGAGATTCCCTCACTTAGAGAAGAAATGGTTTGGTGGAAGTGTAGATCTAAATCTCCTCTCTCAAATCCTCAAATATGAGCAAGAATGGTTGGAGGAATCAAGGGAGAGAGCAACTTCTTCAAATGCAACAATGGAGGTGAGAGAAAGTGGAAGAAGTTGTTGCTCAAGGTGGAAGAAGGGCTATTTATAGTCTAGGGAGAAAAATAACCGTTGGGGAGAAAACCGGGTGAAAATCGCATTAAAATCGGGCTAAAAAAGTGCCCAGGCCGGCCAGCAGGCCGGCCGACCGGAGCCTGGGCCGGAGAGGCCGGTGGCCTGTCCGGTCGGACCGGCCCACCGACCGGGCGGGGCAGAAGCGCACTGGGCGGCGGAAATGCCACAGGCCGCGCGGGGGAGCGGCCCAGGCCGCGTGGGCGGCGGCGGCCCAGCAGCGCCGGGCGGCGGATTGGCCAGTGGCGCGCGGGGGCGAGCAGGCCGCGGGTGGGCCTCTGGGTGCTGACGGCCTAGCGGCGCGAGGAGGCGGCCCGTAGCGCCTGGGCGAGCAGGCCGGCGAGGCCCCCGGTCGGGCCGGGGCCTGTGCCTGGCAGGCCGGTCAAGGGTCCGGTGGCCGCCCGGTCGACCGAGTGGGCCGGCGTGCGGCCCGGCAGGCCGGGCGGCAACCGGGCAGCCGTCCCCTTTTTTTCTTTTTCTTTTTCTTTTCTTCTTTTACCTTTTCTTTAATAACTATTGCTCTCGAACTCCGATTGACATGAAACTAATTTCGTTGGAAAGATAACAACAAATGCTATCCAATAGAAAGTGCAAACTCATGAAACTGTAGGAGGGGATTTTATCATGAATATAAAAGGGTAGAACCTTACATCATGAATAACCGGTAAAATCACCCAACCTCGAAAACGCAATAGAAGATGCATGCGAACACCGTTTTCGATGAACTTGGGCTTGTTGTAAAGCTAGCAACAAGCTCAAGAACCTCACATAGAGAAACACCAAGAAGCAATAAGGATATGCAAAGTATGCAAAGGATTGAGCTCCCTAGGACGATGTGATCAAGTTACTCAACCGAAAGCCCCTCTTAATAGTGCGGCTATCTATCCTATAATCCGGTCTCCCAACATCCACCTTGAGACCGGTAAAAGGAAAACCTAGCAAGGACATACCTTTGCCTTGCGCATCCCGCTTGATCTTGATGATAACTCTTCAAGCTTCACTCAAGCCGGAATGCCTCACTTGACCAATGTTGCTTCGTGAAGACTCACAAATGCTCCCCCATACACTATGATGGGAAAGCTCCATTGATACACATCTTCACTAGTCCATTATCACCAAATGGATGGCAAGCTTCAAGCATGTGATTCACTTGAGATGCTCATCTTGAACTTGCCCAACTCAACCTTGTATCTTCACATACTCACATAAGATAGAGCATGGCTAATATTGAGTTCCACATAAGAACTCCATCTTCATTTCTTCTTATTGATCATATCACATATATATATCTTCATACCGATGATCTTGATGCCAATACACAAGATATACCTTTATCTTCATGGCATCCATACTTGAATCCAACACATGGAGAGCAAGTAGTACCTATGGAATATTCCTTCATATAAACTCAAATGAAAACATTAGTCCATAGGGGTTGTCATTAATTACCAAAACCACACATAGGGGCAATGTAACCTTACAACGGGGGTTCAACCAATCTGCCAGAAGACATCCAGAACTCCGC